>NC_090393.1:69981988-70333414 GCF_036365525.1 Heterodontus francisci | reverse complement strand
TGGGGAGTGGGGGGGGGAGAGAGAGGGAGTGGGGGGGGGAGAGAGAGGGGGTGGGGGGGGGAGAGAGAGAGAGAGAGAGAGAGAGAGAGAGGGGTGGGGGGGGAGAGAGAGAGAGAGGGGGTGGGGGGGGGGAGAGAGAGGGGGTGAGGGGGAGAGAGGGGGTGGGGGGGAGAGAGGGGGGTGGGGGGGAGAGAGAGGGAGAGAGAGGGGGTGGGGGGGGAGAGAGAGGGGGGTGGGGGGGGAGAGAGAGAGGGGGTGGGGGGGAGAGAGAGGGAGAGAGGGGGGTGGGGGGGGGAGGAGAGGGGGAGAGAGTGGGTGGGGGGGGAGAGAGAGGGGAGAGAGGGGGTGTGGGGGGGAGAGAGAGGGAGAGAGAGGGGGTGGGGGGGGAGAGAGAGGGGGAGAGAGGGGGTGGGGGGGGGAGAGAGAGGGAGAGAGAGGGGGTGGGGGGGGAGAGAGAGGGAGAGAGAGGGGGTGGGGGGGGAGAGAGAGGGAGAGAGAGGGGGTGGGGGGAGAGAGAGAGAGAGAGAGAGAGAGAGAGAGGGGGTGGGGGGGAGAGAGAGAGAGAGAGAGAGAGAGGGGGTGGGGGGGGAGAGAGAGGGGGTGGGGGGGAGAGAGAGGGAGAGAGAGGGGGTGGGGGGGGGAGAGAGAGGGAGAGAGAGGGGGTTGGGGGGGGGGAGGGGAGAGAGGGAGAGAGAGGGGGTGGGGGGAAGAGAGAGGGAGAGAGAGGGGGTGGGGGGGGAGAGAGAGGAGAAGAGAGGGGGTGGGGGGGGGAGAGAGAGGGAGAGAGAGGGGGTGGGGGGGGAGAGAGAGAGAGAGAGAGGGGGTGGGGGGGGGAGAGAGAGAGAGAGAGGGGGGGGTGGGGGGGGGGGGAGAGAGAGAGAGAGAGGGGGGGTGGGGGGGGGGGAAGAGAGGGAGAGAGAGGGGGTGGGGGGGGGAGAGAGAGGGGGGTGGGAGGGAAGAGAGAGAGAGAGAGAGAGAGAGGGGGTGGGGGGGAGAGAGCGGGGGTGGGGGGGGAGAGAGAGAGAGAGAGAGGGGGTGGGGGGGGAGAGAGAGAGAGAGAGAGAGAGAGGGGGTGGGGGTGGGAGAGAGGGGGTGGGGGGGAGAGAGAGAGAGCGAGGGTTGGGGGGGTGGTGGGGGGGAGAGAGTGGGGGTGGCGTGGTGGGGGGGGGGAGAGAGGGGGTGGGGGGAGAGAGAGAGAGGGTGGCGTGGGGGGGGAGAGAGTGGGGATGGCGTGGGGGGGGGGAGAGAGGGGGGGGAGAGAGAGGGGGTGGCGTGGGGGGGGAGAGAGGGGGTGGCGTGGGGGGGGGGGGGAGAGAGGGGGTGGAGTGGGGGGGGGAGAGAGAGGGGGTGGCGTGGGGGGGGGGAGAGAGGGGGGGGTGGCGTGGGTGGTGGGGGAGAGAGGGGGTGGCGTGGGGGGGGGGGAGAGAGAGGGGGTGGCGTGGGGGGGGGGGGAGAGAGAGGGGGTGGCGTGGGGGGGGGGAGAGAGAGGGGGTGGCGTGGGGGGGGGAGAGAGAGGGGGTGGCGTGGGTGGGGGGGGAGAGAGAGGGGGGTGGCGTGGGTGGGGGGGAGAGAGAGGGGGTGGCGTGGGGGGGGGAGAGAGAGGGGGTGGCGTGGGGGGGGGGGGAGACAGAGGGGGTGGCGTGGGTGGGGGGGGAGAGAGAGGGGGTGGCGTGGGTGGGGGGGGGAGAGAGGGGGTGGCGTGGGTGGGGGGGGGAGAGAGAGGGGGTGGCGTGGGTGTGGGGGGGAGAGAGAGGGGGTGGCGTGGGTGGGGGGGGGAGAGAGAGGGGTAGGCGTGGGGGGGGGGAGAGAGAGAGAGGGGGGCTGGCGGGGGGGAGAGACAGGGAGAAATGGGAGTGGTGGGGGAGGGGTGAGAGAGAGAGAGAGAGGGGGTGGTGGGCGAGGGGTGAGAGAGAGAGAGGGGGTGGTGGGGGGGAGAGAGAGAGGAGAGAGGGGGTGGTGGGGGGGGGGAGAGAGAGAGAGAGAGGTGGGGGTAGAGAGAGAGAGAGAGAGAGAGAGGGTGGGGGGAGAGAGAGAGAGAGAGAGAGAGGGTGGGGGAGAGAGAGAGAGAGAGTGTGGTGGGGGTAGAGAGAGAGAGAGAGAGAGAGAGAGGAGTGGCCGTGGAGAGAGAGAGAGAGAGGAGTGGCCGTGGAGAGAGAGAGAGAGAGGAGTGGCCGTGGAGAGAGAGAGAGAGGAGTGGGGGGTAGAGAGAGAGAGAGAGGAGTGGGGTAGAGAGAGAGAGAGAGGAGTGGGGGTAGAGAGAGAGAGAGAGGAGTGGGGGTAGAGAGAGAGAGAGAGGAGTGGGGGTAGAGAGAGAGAGAGAGGAGTGGGGGTAGAGAGAGAGAGAGAGGAGTGGGGTAGAGAGAGAGAGAGAGGAGTGGGGGTAGAGAGAGAGAGAGAGGAGTGGGGGTAGAGAGAGAGAGAGAGGAGTGGGGGTAGAGAGAGAGAGGAGTGGGGGTAGAGAGAGAGAGAGAGAGGAGTGGGGGGTAGAGAGAGAGAGAGAGAGGAGTGGGGGTAGAGAGAGAGAGAGAGAGGAGTGGGGGTAGAGAGAGAGAGAGAGAGGAGTGGGGGTAGAGAGAGAGAGAGAGAGGAGTGGGGGTAGAGAGAGAGAGAGAAGGGGGTGGGGCTAGAGAGAGAGAGAGAGTGAGCGAGAGGTGTGGGTAGAGAGAGAGAGAGAGAGAGCGAGCCGAGAGGTGTGGGTAGAGAGAGAGAGAGAGAGAGAGCGAGCGAGGGGTGTGAGTAGAGAGAGGGAGAGAGAGCGAGGGGTGTGGGTAGAGAGAGAGAGAGCGAGGGGTGTGGGTAGAGAGAGGGAGGTGTGGAGGTATAGAGAGAGAGAGCGAGGGGTGGGGCTAGAGCGAGAGAGGGTGGTGGGGCTAGAGCGAGAGAGGGGGTGTGGGGCTAGAGCGAGAGAGAGAGGGGGGGTGGGGGTAGAGAGAGGGGGGGTGGGGGTAGAGAGAGGGGGGTGGGGGGTAGAGAGAGGGGGTAGGGGTGGGGGTAGAGAAAGGAGGGTGGGGGTAGAGAGAGAGAGGGGATGGGGTGGTAGAGAGAGAGAGACAGATGGTGGGGGGTAGAGAGAGAGAGGGAGGTGGGGGTGGGGAGTGTGAGTGAGGGGGTGGGGTGAGGGAGGGGGTGGGCAGGGGGTGGGGGGAGAGAGCGGGTGGGTTGGGGGATGGCTTGGGGGGGAGAGGGGCTGTGGGTGAGGGGGGGGAGAGAGGGTGTGGGTGGGGGGAGTGAGAGCGAGGGGGTGGGGGGGCGAGAGACAGAAATAAAAAGGAACGGGGGATTTGAGAGGTGGGGGTGGATTTGAGAGGACGGGGCGGCTTTGAGAGGAGAGGGGTGGGCGGCTTTGAGAGGGAGAGGGGTGGGCGGCTTTGAGAGGGAGAGGGGTGGGCGGCTTTTGAGAGGGAGAGGGGTGGGCGGCTTTGAGAGGGAGGGGGGGGTGGCTTTGAGTGAGGGAGGCTGTGGTTTGAGAGCGGGAGAGGGGGTTTGGTTTGAGAGAGGGAGGGGTGTGGGGGGTTTGAGAGGGGGAGGGGGTGTGGGGGGTTTGAGAGGGGGAGGGGGTGTGGGGGGTTTGAGAGGGGGAGGGGGTGTGGGGGTTTGAGAGGGGGAGGGGGTGTGGGGGGTTTGAGAGGGGGAGGGGTTGTGGGGGGTTTGAGAGGGGGAGGGGTTGTGGGGGGTTTGAGAGAGGGAGGGGTTGTGGGGGGTTTGAGAGAGGGAGGGGTTGTGGGGGGTTTGAGAGAGGGAGGGGTTGTGGGGGGTTTGAGAGAGGGAGGGGTTGTGGGGGTTTGAGAGAGGGAGGGGTTGTGGGGGGTTTGAGAGAGGGAGGGGTTGTGGGGGGTTTGAGGAGGGAGGGGTTGTGGGGGGTTTGAGGGAGGGAGGGGCTGTGGGGGTTTTGAGAGAGGTAGGGGTTGTGGGGTTTTGAGAGAGGGAGGGGAGAGGGGGGTTTGAGATTGGAGGGTTTGGGAGAGGGGGGGGGTGGATTTGAGACGGGGAGGGGGGGGTTTGGGAGAGGGAGGGGGAGTGGGGGTTGGGGAGGGGGTGTGGGGTGTTGAGAAAGGGAGAGGGGAGTTCAGAGAGAGGGAGAGGGACATGGGGGAGGGGTGGGTTTGAGAGAGGGAGGGGGAGAGGGGGGTTTGAGATTGGAGGGGTTGAGAGAGGGAGGGGGGAGATTTGAAATGGGGAGGGGGGGTGGTTGGGAGGGGGTTGTGGGGGGTTTGAGAGAGGGAGAGGGGGGTTTGAGAGAGGGAGAGGGGAGTTGAGGGAGAGGACATGGGGGAGGGGTGGGTTTGAGAGGGAGGGGGAGAGGGGGTTTGAGAGGGAGGGTTTAGGAGAGGGAGAGCGGGGTTTGGGAGGGGAACGGGGAGGGGGTTTTGAGAGGGGGAGCGGGGAGGGGGTTTTGAGAGGGGGAGAGGGAGGGGGTTTTGAGAGGGGAGGGGGGAAGAAAGGGGGGGGTGGTGGTAGAGAGAGTGAGTGGGGAGGTGGGAGGGAGAGAGAGGGAAATGTGGTGGGGGGGGTACTGCGCGATGGAGAGGCGCGGGGGAGAAGGAGGAGTGTGGTACTGTGCGAGGTAGAGGAAGAGGAGGGGGTACTGCGTGAGGGAGAGGACCAGGAAGGGGGGTGGGTACTGCGCAAGTGAGATGAGGAGGGCGGTACTGCGCGAGGTAGAGGAGGAGGGTACTGCATCAGGGAGAGGAGCAGAGGGTACTGCACGAGAGAGAGGAGTTGGAGGCGGGTACTGCGCGAGGAGGAGGAGGAGGAGGGGAGTAGAGAGAGAGAGAGAGAGAGAGAGAGGGTGGGGGTGAGGGTGAGGGTGAGGGTGAGGGGGGAGAGAGAGAGAGAGAGAGAGTGGGAGGGGGTGGGGGGAGAGAGAGCTGGGGGGAGGGGTGGGTGGGACAGGAGAGGTTGGGGGGATGGAGAGAGAGAGAGAGAGAGCGCGCGCGCGAGGGGGTGGGGGTAGAGGTAGCTAGGGGCTGGGGGGAGTGAGAGCGAGGGGGTGGGGGGGCGAGAGAGAGAAAGAAAGGAAGAGGGGGGATTTGAGAGGGGGGGTTTGAGTGAGGGCAATGGAGAGGGGCAGGGTTTGAGTGAGGGCAATGGGGAGGGGTTTTGAGAGGGGGAGGAGGGGAGGGTTTTTGAGAGGGGGAGGAGGGGAGGGGTTTTGAGGAGGGGAGGGGGTTTGAGAGGGGGAGGAGGGGAGGGGGTTTTGAGAGGGGAGGGGGAGAGGGAGGGGGTTTGAGAGAAAGGGAGTGAGGGGGGCGTGGGGTAGCGAGAGTGAGTGGGGTGGTGGGGGGGAGGGAGAGAGGGGGAAATGGTGGGGGGGGGTTACTGTGCGATGGAGAGGCGCGGGGCAGGAGGAGGAGTGTGGTACTATGCGAGGTAGAGGAAGAGGAGGGGTTACTGCGTGAGGGAGAGGACCAGGAAGGGGGGTGGGTACTGCGCGAGTGAGATGAGATGGGGGGTACTGCGCGAGGGAGAGGAGGAGGAGGGTACTGCATCGGGGAAAGGAGGCAGAGGGGGTACTGCACGAGAGAGAGGAGGTGGAGGCAGCTACTGCGCGAGGGAGAGGAGGAGGAGGGGGGTAGAGAGAGGGGGGTTGGGGGGGTAGAGAGGGAGGGTGGGGTGGGGATAAATGGAGTTAGAGGAAGGAAATAGAGAAATTCGGTCAAGTACTGTTGGTGAGAGGGAAACTGAATGCTTGTCTTGCGTTCGAAATCTTGCTTCATGGCTGCTGCTATCTGCTGGTTTAGTGAGTCTAGGACAGGATTTCACTTGAGGACCTGACTGTTCACTGTTGGGTGTAACTGATTGATAGGCATGTGTATGTTTTTGCCATAAACATACACAAACATTATTCTCCTTATGTCTAGGCTGGCGATTCCCGAAGAGAACAATTTCGTAGATACTTAGAAAAAGGTGGTGTGTTGGATACGCTTACAAAAGGTGAGTAGCTCTTTTTATTTTTGTCTATTATATTAAGTTTGTTCCTATTTCATCACATTTCCCCGCCCCCGCCAGGTGATATCAAGAAACAACAGAGCACTGTATACAGCGAAGGCTATGGGCCCGGATGTGGTGCTGAGGACTTGTACTTCAGAACTAGCCATGTCTCTAGCTGTTTCGGTACAGCTATAACACTGGCATCTACCTGACGAGGTGAAAAATTGCTCAGCTGTGTCCTGTCCACAAAAAGGCAAATCCAATCCAGCAAATTACGTTCCCATCAGTCTGCTTTCAGTCATCAAATTGATGGAACGTGTCCTTGATAGTGCTAGCACAGGGCACTTACTCACCATTGCTCAGTTTGGGTTTCACCAGGACCGCTCAACCTCAGACCTCATTACATCCTTGCCCCAAACGTGGATGAAAGAGCTGAATTCAAACAGGAGGTGAGAGTGATTTTCTGTTGATATCAGGGCAGCATTTGACCGAGTGTATCATCAAGGAGTCAGAGTAAAGTTGAAGTTGATGGGAATCCGAAAACTCCACTGGCTCATGTCATACTGAGCACAAAAGAAAATGGGTGTGATTGTTGGAGGCCAATCATCTCTCAACTTATATTTATATAGAACCTTTAACATAATAAAACGTCCCAAAGCCCTTCACAGGAGCATTATAAAACAAAAATAGATACCAAGACACACAAGGTGATATTAGGGCAGATGTCCAAAACCTTGGTCAAAGAGGTAGGTTTTAAGGAGTGTCTTGAATAAAGATGGGGAATTAGCGAGGTTCAGAGGGGGAATTCCAGAGCTTAGGGCCTAGGCAGCTGAAGGCATGATGTATGGTATAGCGATTAAAATCAGAGAGGCTCAAGTGACCAGAATTAGATGAATGCAGATATCTCAGTGGGTTGTGAGGCTGGAGGAGATTACAGAGATAAGGAGGGACAAGGCCAAGGAGGGATTTGGAAACAAGAATGAAAATTTTAAGCAGTCCACGTCTGCAACAGGTAGATTGGTAAGATCAAGTAGGTTTTTCCCTCATGCTGGTGCTCCACTACCTGCTGCAGGCCCAGTCTGCAGATCTGTCCTTCAGGACTCGAGCAGCTCTGTCAGTAGTGGTGCTACTGAACCACTCTTCGTGATGGACTTTGAAGTCCCCTACCAAGACAACATTCTGTGCCCAAAAGGTACTGGATGGAGCATTTGGGATATTTTAATTGTAGTCCACTACTTGATTCTGTGATTTTGTATTTGAGTGCTGTTCTAGTCTTTGCATTAAAGGTGTAGAATTGAAATAGCTTTGTTTTTCAGTGCTGGTCGCCCTCTATGAGGAGCCGGAGAAGCCCAACAATGCAATGGAGTATCCTTTATTGATCAGGAAGTGTTGTCTGTTTTGAGACTTCATTCAGAAAATAGCGGCTCAGCAGTACAACCATGACATTGATATGCTCTTGAAAAGCTGTGGGGTTTTTATTCATTTTAATTTTATTGCAACATTTAAACCAGACTGATTTTAATAAACATGTCCACAGAGCAGCAATGTCTTGAGGGTAGAAAAACAGCCCAGTGTTAACAGTTCTCACTTCAGAACAGAGGGGCTACAATGTAGGTATGTTACTCTTAGATGTTGCTGCAAGGCCAGAATTTATTGCCCCTGATAAGGTGGTGATAATGAAATGCCCTCTTGAACCACTGTAGCTTTTTAATACAACTGATGAGCGGCTTGTTCTGCCCATTTCAGGGGGCAGGTAAGAGTCAACCATGTTGGTGTGGTGTTGGAGTTACACACAGACTAGGCAGGGTAAGGATGGCAGGTTTCCATCCTTAAAGGACAGTTGTGAACCTGTTGGATTAACTGGGATAGTTTTAGTGTGAAAGGAATTGAGGGAGCAGAATTCTTGAGGTGCATTTTTTTGCCTAGTCTGTAGCAAGTCCAACAAGAGAGGGCGCAGTTTTAGACTTAGTTTCAGGAAATGAAGATGGGCAGGTGGAAGGAGTGGCTGTAGGAAAGCATTTTGGTGGAAGTGATCATAATTCAGTAAGTTTTAACATAATTATGGAAGAAGACTGAGATAGAACAGGAGTTAGAGTTCTCAAATGGGGCAAGGCCAATTTTACTAAACTGAGAAGTGATTTAGAGGAAGTGGCCTGGAAACATCTACTTGAAGGTAAATCAGTGTCATAACAGTGGGAGGCATTCAAAGGGGACATTCAAGGGTTCAGAGTAAACATGTTCCCATAAAGAAAAAGGGTGAGGCGACCAAATCTAGAGCCCCGTGGATGTCCAGGTGTTACAGGGTAAGATAAGGCAGAAAAGGAAAGCTTATTGTCCGACACTGAGAACTCAATACTACAGAAAGCCGAGAGGAGTATAGAAAGTGGAGGGGTGAAATCAAAAAGGAAATTAGGAAAACAGAGAGGGCATGAAAGAATATTGGCAAGCAAAATCAAGGTGAACCCAAAGATGTTTCGTCCATACATTAAGAGGATAACTAAGGAGAGAGGTCCCATGAAAAACCAAAAAGGTAACCCATGTGTAGGGGCGGTAGATGTTGGCATTGTTCTGAATGAATACTTTGTGTCTGTCTTCACAAAAGAGGGGGGCAATGCAGATATTTTAGTTAAGGAGGAGGAGTGTGAAGTATTGGATGTGATAAACATAGGGAGAGAGGAAGTATTAATGGGATTAGTATCCTTGAAAGTTGATAAATCACCAGGGCCAGATGAAATGTATCCAAGACTGTTTAAAAAAAAAAAAGCAAGAGAGGAAATAGCAGAGGGTCTGACCATCATTTTCCAAACCTCACTATATATGTGTGGTGCTGGAAGATTGGAGAACTGCTAACGTTGTACCTCTGTTTAAAAAGGGAGCGAAGGATAGACCGAATAATTACAGGCCAGTCAGTCTCACCTCAGAAGTGGGCAAATTATTGGAATCTATTTCTAGAGACAGGATAAATTGTCACTTAGAAAGGCACAGGTTAATCAAGGATAGTCAGCATGGATTTGTTAAGGGAAGATCTTGTTTGACCAAATTGCTCAAATTTTTTGAAGAAGTAGCAAGCCAGATAGATGAGGGTAATGAGGGTTCCGAAGAAGGGTCACTGACCCGAAACGTTAACTCTGCTTCTCTTTCCACGGATGCTGCCAGACCTGCTGAGTGATTCCAGCATTTCTTGTTTTTGTTTCAGATGAGGGTAATGCAATTGATGTGGTCTACCTGGATTTTAGCAAGGCTTTTGACAAGGTCCCACTGGCAGACTGGTTAAAAAAAATAAAATCCCATGGGATCCAGGGGAATTCAGCAAGTTTGATACAAAATTAGCTCAGTGGCAGGAAACAACAGGTAATTGTTGACGGCTGTTTTAGGGACTGGAGGGCTGTTTCCAGTGGTTTTCCGCAGGGCTCAGTACTGGGTCACCTGCTTTTTGTGGTATATATTAACAATTTGGACATAAATGTAGGGGGCATGATCAAGAAGTTTGCAGACGAAAAAGATTGGCCGTGTGGTAGATAGCAAGGAGGACAGCTGCAGCAAGATATTTACGGTCTTGTCAGATGTGCAGAAAAGTGGCAACTGGAATTAAACTTGGAGAAGTGTGAGATGATGTATTTGGGGAGGTCAAACAAGGCAAAGGAATACACGATTAATGGGAAAGTGTAGAGGAAGTGAAGGACCTTGGAGTAAATGTCCATAGAGACCCGACGGTAGCAGGACAGGTCGATAAGGTGGTTAACATAGAAACATAGAAAATAGGAGCAGGAGTAGGCCATTCGGCCCTTTGGGCCTGCTCCGCCATTCAATAAAGATCATGGCTGATTGTCTAATTCAGTACCCTGTTCCCGCTTTTTCCCCATATCCCCTCATCCCTTTGGCATTAAGAAATATATCTATCTCCTCCTTTAATATATTTAATGACTTGGCCTCCACCGCCTTCTGCGGTATAGAATTCCACAGGTTCACCACCCTCTGAGTGAAGAAATTTTTCCTCATCTCGGTTTTAAATGGCATACCCCGTGTCCTGAGACTGTGTCCCCTTGTTCTGGACTCCCCCAGCCATTGGGAACATCCTCCCTGCATCTAGCCTGTCTAGTCCTGTTTGAATTTTATAGGTTTCTATGAGATCCCCTCTCATTCTTCTAAACTCTAGTGAATATAGGCCTAGTCGACCCAATCTCTCCTCATACATCAATCCTGCCATCCCAGGAATCGGCCTAGTAAACCATCTTTGCACTCCCTCCATGGCAAGAACATCCTTCCTCAGATAAGGAGACCAAAACTGCACACAATACTCCAGATGTGGTCTCACCAAGGCCCTGTATAACTGCAGTAAGACATTCTTGCTCCTGTACTCAAATCCTCTTGCAATGAAGGCAAACATACCATTCGCCTTCCTAACTGCTTGTTGCACCTGAATGCTTGCTTTCAGTGACTGGTGTACAGGGACACCCAGGTCTTGTTGCACCTCCCCCTTTCCCAATCTATCGCCATTCATCATTTGTGAACAAAGTTATAGCTTATGGAATAAAAGAGACAGTAGCAACATGGATACAGAATTGGCCGAATGACAGGAAACAAAGAGTAGTGGTTAATGGATGTTTTTCGGGCTGGAGGAATGTTGGAGTGGAGTTTTCCAGGGATCAGTGTTTAGTTTAGTTTAGAGATACAGCACTGAAACAGGCCCTTCGGCCTACCGAGTCTGTGCCGACCATCAACCACCCATTTATACTACTCCTACACTAATTCCATGTTCCTACCACATCCCCACCTGTCCCTATATTTCCCTACCACCTACCTATACTAGGGGCAATTTATAATGGCCAATTTACCTATCAACCTGCAAGACTTTGGCATGTGGGAGGAAACCGGAGCACCCGGAGGAAACCCACGCAGACACAGGGAGAACTTGCAAACTCCACACAGGCAGTTGGGACCCTTCCTTTTCCTGATATATATTAATGACCTAGACGTTGGTGTACAGGGCACAATTTCAAAGTTTACGGATGATGCAAAACTTGGAAGCAATGTGAGCTGTGAGGAGGATTGTGTAGAACTGCAAATGGACATAGACAAGTTGGTGGAATGAGCGGATAGGTGACAGATGAAGTTCAGTGCAGAGAAATGTAAAGTAATTCATTTTGGTAGGAAGAACATGGAGAGACAATATAAATAAAAGGTACATTCCAAAGTGGGTGCAGGAGCAGAGGGACTTGGGTGTATATGTGCATAAGTCATTGAAGGTGGCAGGACGGGTTGAGAGCGTGGTTAATAAAGCATACCTGGGCTTTATTAATGGGGGCATAGAGTACAAGAGCAAGGAAGTTATATTGAACTTATATAAGACACTAGCTCAGCCTCAGCTGGAGTACTGCGTCCAGTTCTGGGCGCTGCACTTTAGGAAAGATGTGAGGGCATTGGAGAGAGTACAGAAAAGATTCACAAGAATGGTTCCAGGGATGAGGAACTTCAGTTATGAAGATAGATTGGAGAAGTTAGGACTGTTTTTCTTGGAGAAGGGAAGGCTGAGAGGTGATTTGATTGAGGTAGTCAAAATCATGAGGGGTCTGGACAGAGTAGATAGAGAGAAACTGTTCCCACTCGTGAAAGGATCAAGAATGAGAGGGGGCAGATTTAAAGTAATGGGTAAGAAGCAAAAGTGACATGAGGAAAAACTTTTTCTTGCAGCAAGTGGTTAAGATCTGGAATGCCCTGCCCGAGAGTGTGGTAAAGGCAGATTCAATTGAAGCATTCAAAAGGGAATTAGAAAGATATATGAAAAGGAAGAATGTGCAGGGTCACAGGGAATGGCACTAAGTCAATTGCTCTTTTGGAGAGCTAGTGCGGACACAATGGGCCAAATGGCCGCCTCCTGCGCTGTAACAATTCTGTGATTCTGATAATCTGCCTTTCTGTTTTTACAACCAAAGTGGATAACCTCGCATTTATCCACGTTATACTGCATCTGCCAATCATTTTCCAACTCCCCTAAATTGTCCAAATCACATTGGAGCCTCTTTGCATCCTCCTTACAGCTCACATTACCCCCCAGCTTTGTGTTGTCTGAAAACTTGGAAATATTTATTTATTTTAGAGATACAGCACTGAAACAGGCCCTTCGGCCCACCGAGTCTGTGCCGACCAACAACCACCCATTTATACTAACCCTGCAACAATCCCATATTCCCTACCACCTACCGACACTAGGGGCAATTTACCTGTTAACCTGCAAGTCTTTGGCTGTGGGAGGAAACCAGAGCACCCGGCGAAAACCCACGCGGTCACAGGGAGAACTTGCAAACTCCGCACAGGCAGTACCCAGAATCGAACCCGGGTCGCTGGAGCTGTGAGGCTGCAATGCTAACCACTGCGCTGCCCTTACATTTAGTATTACATTTAGTTCCCTCACCCAAGTCATTAATATATATTGTGAATAGCTGAGGCCCAAGCACTGATTCCTGCAGTACCCCACTAGTCACTGCCTGCCACCCAGAAAAAGACCCGTTTATTCCTACATTCTGTTTCCTGTCTGTCAAACAATTTTCAATCCATGCCAGTATATTACCCCCAATCCCATGTGCTTTAATTTTGCACACTAACCTCTTACGTAGGACCTTAGCAAAAGCCTTCTGAAAATCCAAATACACCACATCCACTGGTCTCCCTTATCTATTCTACTAGTTGCATCCTCAAAAAACTCCAGTAGATTTGTTAAGCATGATTTCCCCTTTGTAAACCCATGCTGACTTTGTCCAATCCTGTTTATGCTTTCCAGGTGTTCTGCTATCACATCCTTTATAATAGACTCCAGCATTTTCCCCTCTACTGATGTAAGGCTAACTGGTCTGTAATTCCCTGTTTTGTCTCTTCCCTCCTTTTTTAAATAGTGGGGTTACATTTGCCACCCTTCAATCTGTAAGGACCGCTCCAGAGTCTATAGAATTTTGGAAGATGACCACCAATGCATCCACTATTTCCAGGGCCACTTCCTTTAGTACTCTGGGATGTAGATTATCAGGCCCTGGGGATTTGTCAGCCTTTAACCCCGTTAATTTCCCTAGCACTATTTTTTTTACTAGTACTGATTTCCTTCAGTTCCTCCCTTTCATTAGACCCTTGGTTCCCTAACATCTCTGGGAGGTTATTTGTGTCCTTCTTTGTGAAGACAGAACCAAAGTATGTGTTTAATTGTTCTGCCATTTCTTTGTTTCCCCATTTCCCCCATTTCTGACTGTCAGGGACCTACATTTGTCTTCACTAATCTTTTTCTCTTCAGATATTTATAGAAGCTTTTACAGTCAGTTTTTTATGTTCCCCGCAAGTTTACTCTCATACTCTTATTTTCCCCCGCTTAATCAACCTCTTTGTCTTTTTTCTGGCAATTTCATTTGCCTACTCTTTGGATCTCACACTATCGAATTGTCTTTTTAACATTGTTAGTCATCTTATCTTTGTTTTGCAGTATGGCTCTATTTGTTCCCCGCCCTTGTTTACTCTGCCTTCCACTTTTGCTTCTTACCTTTTTGTCTTTCATTTCTATCCTTGTTTCCCTCTCCTCTGTCTCCCAGCTCAGATTCCCATCCCCCGCCATTCTAATTTAAACCCTCCCCGACATCACTAGCAAACACCACCCCGAGGAAATTGGTCCCGGTCCTGCCCAGATGCAACCCATCCAGCTTGTACTGGTCCCACCTTCCCCAGAACCGGTCCCAATGTCCCAGGAATCTGAATCCCTCCCCCCTACACGATTTCTCCAGCCACGTATTCATCTGATATATCCTGCTATTTCTGCTCTCGCTAGCACATGGCACTGGTCGTAATCCCGAGATTACTACCTCTGAAGTCCTACTTTTAAATTTTCGCCTAACTCCCTATATTCAGCTTTTAGGACCTCATCCCTTTTTTTTTTAAACCTATGTCGTTGGTACCGATATGTATCACGACAGCTGGCTGCTCGCCCTCCCCCCTCAGAATGCCCTGCAGCTGCTCAGAGACATCCTTGACCCTTGCACCAGGGAGGCAACATACCATCCTGTAGTCTCTTTTGCGGCTGCAGAAACACCTGTCTGTTCCCCTTACAATTGAATCCCCTATCACTATAGCCCTGCCACTCCTTTTCCTTCCCTCCTCTGCAGCAGAGCCACCCATGGTGCCATGAACTTGGCTGTTGTTGCTTTCCCCTGTGCCATCTCCCCCAACAATATCCAAAGCAGTATATCTGTTAGAGAGGGGGATGGCCATGGGTGACTCCTGCACTACCTACCTTCCTCTACTCTGCCTGGTGGTCACCCATTCCCTTCCTGCCTTTGCAGCATTTGCCTGTGCTGTAACCACCTCACTAAACGTGCTATTCACGACGATCTCAGCATTGCAGATGCTCCACAGTGAATCCACCTGCAGCTCTAGCTCCGTAAATGCAGGTAGCCAGTAGCTACAGATGGATACACTTCCTGCACACACGGTTGTCAGGGACAGTGGAAGCATCGCTGATTTCCCACATAGCGCAGGAGGAGCAGATCACGGGTGCGAGCTCTCCTGCCATGACTTACCTAAGAAGGCATATGGAATCCTTTCCTTTATTAGCCGAGGTATAGAATGTAAGAGCAGGGAGGATATGCTGGAACTGTATGACTCATTGGTTAGGCCACAACTTGAGAACTGTGTGCAGTTCTGGTCACCTCATTACAGAAAGGATGTAATTGCACTAGAGAGGGTACAGAGGAGATTTACGGGAATGTTGCCAAGACTGGAAAAATGCAGCTATGAGTAAAGATTGGATAGGCTGGCGTTGTTCTCCTTGGAACAGAGAAGGCTGAGGGGAGATCTGAAATGAAATGTACAACATTTTGAGGGGCCTGGATAGAGTGGAGGAGAAGGGTCTATTCAACTTAGCAGAGAGATCAGTGACGAGGGGGCATAGGTTTAAAATGATTGGTAGAAAAATTAGAGGGGAGGTAAGGAAAAACTTTTTCACCCAGATGGTGGTGGGGGTCTGGAACTCACTGCCTGAAAAGGTAGTAGAGGCAGAGACCCTCAACTCATTCAAAAAGTGTCTGAATATGCACCTCAAGTGCTGTAATCTGCAAGGCTACAGACCTAATGCTGGAAGGTGGAATTAGAATAGGTGTTTTTTCGGCTGGCACAGACATGATGGGCCAAATGGCCTCTTCCTGTGCCTAAATTTTCTATGATTTGATTCTGTGGATATTTACGACAATCTGACAGCTTCATGGTCATTTTTACTGATGCCAGTTTTTCATTTCTGGATTTTTTTAATTTTGTGACAAATAGTTACAGGAATCCTGTGGGTGAAGTGCCAGTCTTCCTTGCAGTCCCCTTTTTATAGATGAGAACTATCTTTCCACATTCTCCTGTTTGCAAAAGGGGCTTTGCCCCTTATCAGTAAACCACTTAACTTGTCTTTTAATCTAGTTTGTCTAATTGAGTGTTGCTTAACACCTTTAATAGTGAGCTTCATTTGATGCTCGTAGTTGAGTGCCCCTTTCCTTCTAAAAACAAGTACAGTATTGTAATTCATACATGTTGCCCATAGTTTAAAGGAAACAATACTGAATATTTTACATACTTTTGATTACTCTGTGAAAACAGAGAATAACAGTTCAGATAATGAGAGAAGTGTGCATAGAAACGGTGACTTCAGTTTTCCAGCAATAGTTTGGGAAATCCACAAAGGAGGTAAATAATTATAAAGATGAACAAGACATTGAATTATTATGTAAAGCAGTTAGTCAAAGGATACCTGTGAGCATGGGTGTCATTGACTTCATATTGAGTAAGAATCAGGAAATGGTAAAGCGAGCCAGAGCACAGTGATTACAGGATGAGAGGAAATGTGTGTTCTTAAACTTTATAAGTTATTCCTTAAAATAATAGGGTTCTGAAGCATTTGTTGACACTGCTAGGAATTTAGCATACAAGATAACCATTAATAATTGCACAATACTTAATAGCCTACATATAGCAATATCTTGAGTTCGCTGGAAAATTATGGATCCTGGTTTTGAGGTTGTTAATTAGCCAAACCTCATGATTTCTGAGCTTAGGGCGGCACAGTGGCGCAGTGGTTAGCACCGCAGCCTCACAGCTCCAGCGACCCGGGTTCAATTCTGGGTACTGCCTGTGTGGAGTTTGCAAGTTCTCCCTGTGTCTGCGTGGGTTTCCTCCGGGTGCTCCGGTTTCCTCCCACATGCCAAAGACTTGCAGGTTGATAGGTAAATTGGCCATTAGCAATTGCCCCTAGTATAGGTAGGTGGTAGGGAAATATAGGGACAGGTGGGGATGTGGTAGGAATGTAGGATTAGTATAAATGGGTGGTTGATGGTCGACACAGACTCGGTGGGCCGAAGGGCCTGTTTCAGTGCTGTAACTAAACTAAACTATCCCTTCTAATGCCCCCTTTTTTAACACCATTTTTCTACTTTTCCTCATTCATGTAGTTGCAAGAATCACTATCATGGCTTCACCTTGATTGAGCTGTGATTCAAATCATTCAACTGAAGACTATTACTGAGAGACTGATAAACAAATGCCCTCTGTAGGAAATGTTATCAGTTAACCACATTCTGCACACACTGTCCTCAGGATTTGAATGATCATTTCTTGAATTGATTTGATTTTTTTTTGATTTTGAGATACAGCACTGAAACAGACCCTTCGGCCCACCGAGTCTGTGCCGACCATTAACCCCACATTTATACTAATCCTACACTAATCCCATATTTCTACCACATCCTCACCTGTCCCTATATTCCCCTACCACCTACCTATGCTAGGGGAAATTTATAATGGCCAATTTACCTATCAACCTGCAAGTCTTTTGGCTGTGGGAGGAAACCGGAGCACCCGGAGGAAACCCACGCAGACACAGGGAGAACTTGCAAACTCCACACAGGCAGTACCCAGAATTGAACCCGGGTCGCTGGAGCTGTGAGGCTGCGGTGCTAACCACTGCGCCACTCAGGATGAAGATTTTGACCATTAATATGTCACTAATCTCACAGTTGTGGGGCTTGAAGCAGTTATCATCTAACATCTATCTCTGCTGAACCTTTCCTCAGTTATTGTTCAGTTCTTATACTTCTAACAGACTACCTACACATTACTATAACACAGGAAAGGAAAAATACAGTAGGTACTGGAAATCTGAAATATAAAAAGAAAATGCTGCAAATATTCAGCTCAGGCAGCATCTGTGGAGATAGAAACTTTTTTATGTCAACTGGAGAAAGTTAGAAGTAATGGATTCTAAGCAATGACAGAGGCCAGGAAAGGGGTTGTAGAGGAAAGAACAAAAAGAACAGTGTATAATGGGGTAGAAAGCAGGAGAGATCAAATGACAAAAGTAGTGTTTGTGCAAGGCAAAAGGGGGTGCTAATGTGACAAGTAAAGAAATAAAAGATGGGACGAAAACAGAAAGTACTGGAAAAACTCAGCAGGTCAGGTAGCAGCTGGAGAGAGCAACAAGAGTACGTTTCAGGTCCCTGCTCCGGGTTTGGGAACTCGAGCAGCGGCTGGAGTCACTGTGAGGCAAAGAACTACATGGATAGCACGTTTCAGGAGGTAGTCACCCTGGAGCTTAAGAGAACACAGGCTGAGAGGGACTGGGTGGCTGCCAGACAGACATGAAGGCAAGGCAGGTAGTGCAGGAGACCCTGGAGAACGTCCCACTTTCTAACTGGTATTCAGTTCTGAGTACCGATGGGAGAGAGGGTTCCTCTGGAGAGTGCAGCGAAAGTCATGACCAGAGCACCCCATCGGTGGCTCAGCTGTGCAGGGAGGGAGGAGAAAAGACAAGAGAGCAATAGTGGTAGGGGGTTCTATAGTTAGGGGAACAGATGGGCGTTTCTGTGGTCACAGACGTGATTCCAGGATGGTATGTTGCCTCCCTGGTGCAAGGGTCATGGATATCACCAAGCGGCTACAGGGCATTCTGGAGGACGAGGGTGCAAAGCCAGAGGTCGTGGTACCAACAATATAGGAAAAAGAGGGTTGAGATCCTTCAGGCTGAGTAGGGAATTAGTAAAGAGATTAGCAAGCAGGACCTCAAGGGTAGTAATCTCTGGATTACTGCCCGGCCATGTGCTAGTGTGTATAGAAATAGGAGAATACACCAGGTGAATGCGTGGCTCGAGAGATGGTGCAGGAGGGAGGGCTTCAGATTTCTGGGGTATTGGGGAAGGTGGGCCCTTTTCAAACTGGACGGTCTACACCTGAACAGGTCTGGGACAAATCCTCGCAGGAAGGTTTGCTCGTGCTGTTGAGGATGGTTTAAACTAGATTGGCAGGGGGATGAGAACCTGAGGGCAGTTTCAGATAGAAACCTATAAAATTCTAACAGGATTTGACAGGGTAGATACAGGAAGGATGTTCCTGATGGTGAGGGAGTCCAGAACCAGGGGTCATAGTCTAAGGATAGGGGATAAATCTTTCAGGACTGAGATGAGGAGAAATTACTTCACCCAGAGAGTGGTGAGCCTGTGAAATTCGCTACCACAGAAAGCAGTTGAGGCCAAAACATTGTATGTATTCAAGAAGGAGTTAGATATAGCTCTTGGGGTGAAAGGGATCAAAGGATATTGGGTGAAAGTGGGAACAGGTTGGATGATCAGCCATGGTCGTAATGAATGGGGGAGCAGGCTCAAAGGGCCGAATGGCCTACTCCTATTTTCTATGTTTCTATGACAATTTCAGGGCAGGGAACAGGAAGCAGAAAATTAGCGAGTGACTCTGAAAGACAGAAGCAGCAAAGGTTAAAAAGTGTGCAGCACAGGAATCTAGCAGTGTTAAAAGGTATTTAAATGCATGGAGTATAGTAAATAAAGCCAAAGAGCTGAAGGCACAGATAGACACATGGCAACACGATATTGTTGCTATAAAGGAAACTTGGCTTAAAGTGCGGCAAGAAAGACGGCTCAGCATCCCTGGATATAGAGTTTTCAGGCAGGATAGAGAGAGGGATAAAAAGAGAAGGGGTGTAGCATTATTGATTAAGGAATCAATAACAGCTGTGAGGAGGGATGATATGTTAAATGAATCATCAAATGAGGCCATATAGGTGGAGATCAGAAATTTAAAAAAAAAGGGGCAGCCACACTACTAGGAGTGTACAATAGATCCCCAAACAGTGAGAGGAACAAATATGTCGGCAAATTTCTGAGCGTAAAAGCTATCGGGCAATAATAGTTGGGGATTTCAACTACCCCAATATCAACTGGGATACAAACAGTGTGAAGGACACAGAGGGCACAAAATTCTTGAACTGCATTCAAGAGAACTTTTTTAGCCAGCATGTAACAAGCCCACCGAGAGGGGATGCAGTTCCAGATTTAGTCTTCGGTAATGAAGCTGGGCAAGTGGATGAAGTAGCAGTGGGTGATCATTTTGAAGATAGCGATCATAATACAGTTAGTTTTAACATAATCATGGAAAAGGACAAAGATAAGACAGGAGTTCAAGTTCTAAATTGGGGGAAGGCAAATTTTACAAAACTGAGAGTCGATCTGGCGAAAGTGGACTGGAAACAGCTACTGGAAGGAAAATTAGTGGCAAACCAGTGAGAGGCATTCAAAAGTGAGATTCTACAGGCACAGTGTAGGCATGTCCCCACAAAGATAAAGGGTGGTACGGCCAAATCTAGAGCCCCCTGGTTATCTAGAGGCCTACAGGGTAAGTTAAAGCAGAAAAAGAAAGCTTATGACAATCATGAAAATCTTAAAACTTTAGAAAGCCGAGAGGAGTATAGAAAGTGCGAGGGTGAAGTAAAAAAGGAAATTAGAAAAGCAAAGAGAGGACATGAAAAAATATTGGCAGGTAAAATCAGGGAAAACCCAAAGATGTTTTATCAGTACATTAAGAGCAAGAGGATAACTAAGGAAAGGTTAGGGCCTATCAGAGATGTACAAGGGAACTTATGCGTGGATGCAGATGATGTGGGCAGGGTTCTTAATGAGTTTTTTTGCCTCAGTCCTCACAAAGGAGAGGGTTGATGTAGACATTGTAATAAAAGAGGAGGAGTGTTAAATATTAGATCATGATTAGCATAATGAGAGAGGAAGTACTAGAGGGTCTGACATCCTTGAAAGTGGATAAACCACCAGGGCCAGATGGATTACATCCCAGGTTGTTAAAGGAAGCCAGGGACGAAATAGCGGATGCGCTGAGGATCATTTTCAAATCCTCACTGGATATGGACGAGGTGCCAGAGGATTGGAGGTCTGCGGATGTTATACAATTGTTTAAAAAGGGTGCGAAGGATAGGCCAAATAATTATCGGCCAGTCAGTTTGACCTCGGTGGTGGGTAAATTATTAGAATCAATCCTGAGGGACAGGATAAACTGCCACTTAGAAAGGCACAGATTAATCAGGGATAGTCAGTATGGATTTGTTAAGGGAAAGTCATGTCTTACTAACTTAATTGTATTCTTTGAGGAAGTAACAAGGAGTATTGATGAGGGTAGTGCAGTGGATGTGGTCTGTGTAGATTTTAGTAAGGCATTTGACAAGATCCCGCATGGCAGACTGGTCAGTAAAATGAAAGCCCATGGGATACAGGGGAATGTGGTAGGTTGAATCCAAAATTGGCTCAGTGAAAGGAAACAAAGGGTAGTAGTCGACGGATGTTTTTGTGAATGGAAAGTGGTTTCCAGTGACGTTCCACAGGGCTCAGTGTTGGTTCCCTTGCTGTTTGTGGTATATATTAATGATTTGGACTTAAATTTGGGAGGCATGATAGGGAAATTTGCAGATGACACAAAAATTGGTCATGTAGTTGATAGTGAAGAGGATAGCTGTAGACTCCAGAATGATACCAATGGTTTGATTGAGTAGGAGAATAAGTGGCAAATGGAATTCAATCCGGAGAAGTGTGAGGTAATGCACTTGGGAAGGATTTTGAGAGGGGTAGAGGAAGTGAGAGACCAATTCACTTGGAAGATGAGTGCGTGTCCACAGGTGCCTAAAGGTGGCAGGACAGGTAGATAAAGTGGTGAAGAAGGCATATTGAATGCTTTCCTTTATTGGCTGAGGTGCAGAATACAAAAACAGGGATATAATGCTGGAACTGTATAAAATGTTGGTTCGGCCACACTTGGGACTATTGCGTACAGTTCTGGTCGCCACATTACAGGAAGGACATAGTTGTTCTGGAGAGAATACAGAGGAGATTTGCAAGAATGTTGCCACGGCTTGAAAGTTGCAGCTTTGAGGAAAGATTGGATAGGCTGGGGTTGTGCTTCTTGGAACAGAGGAGGCTGAGGGGTGACTTAATTGAGGTGTACAAATTATGAGGAGCCTAGATAGACAGGAAGGACCCGTTTCCCTGGCGGAGAGGTCAATTACCAGGGGACACAGATTTAAGGTGATTAGATGATGATGAGATGAGAGATACAGCACTGAAACAGGCCCTTCGGCCCACCGAGTCTGTGCCGACCATCAACCACTCATTTATACTAATCCTACACTACCATATTCCTACCAAGCATCCCCACCTGTCTCTATATTTCCCTACCACCTACCTATACTAGTGACAATTTATAATGGCCAATTTACCTATCAACCTGCAAGTCTTTTGGCTTGTGGGAGGAAACCGGAGCACCCGGAGAAAACCCACGCAGACACAGGGAGAACTTGCAAACTCCACACAGGCAGTACCCAGAATCGAACCCGGGTCCCTGGAGCTGTGAGGCTGCAGTGCTAACCACTGTGCCACTGTGCCGCCCTAATTGGTAGAAGGATTAGAGGGGACATGAGGAAAAACCTTTTCACTCAGTGGGTGGTGGGTGTCTGGAATTCACTGCCAGGAACGGTGGTGGAGGCAGAAACCCTCCATTGTTTTAAAACGTGCCTGGACATGCAGCTGAAGTGCTGTAACCTGCGAGGCTATGGACCAGGTGTGGAAGATGGAATTAGATTGGGCAGCTAGTTTTTTTTAGCCGGACATGATGGGCTGAATTGCCTCCTTCTGTGCTATAATTTTTCTATGGTTCTATGGTTCCATGACCTTTCATCAGGGGAAGGAAAAAGGGAAGTGGGGTGGCAGTAGGTAGTGAGTTCCAGGTCATTATTGCTTTCTGCATTTAAAAAGAAAAAAATTCTTCCTCACAACCCCCCTGTATTTCTTGTCCAAAACCTTAAATCTGTGTCCCTTAATCTTTGTACCATCAGCTTATCAGAACAGCTTTTCTTTGTCCATCTAAACCTGCTATAACCTTGTACACCTGTATCAAATTTCCCTTCAATCTCCTATGCTCCAAGGGGAACAATCCCAGCTTCTCCAACTTAACCTTGTAGCTAAAATCCACCACCCCGCCCCCCCCCCCCCCCCCCGGACCGGCCCCCCAATCCCTGGAACCAATCTGGCAAATCTCCTCTGCATCTTCTCATCCTTCCTAAAGTGTGGTGAGCAGAGCTGGTTACAATACTCAAGTTGCGGCCTAACCAGAGCTTTGTAAAGGTTCAGCATAACTTCCCTGCTTTTGTACTCAATACCTCTATTTATGAAGCCCAAAATACCATATACTTTGTTAACCACTCTCTCAATGTGTCCCCTCAAGTCCTCTGTCCCTGCATACTCTTCGAAGCTGTGCAATTAAGCCCCTGTCTATCCCTTCTGCCAAAATGCATCACCTCACACTTTTCTCAAATTCCATCTGCCACTTGTCTGCCCATTCTGCTAGCCTATCTATGTCCTGTTACAAACGACTGATACCATCCTTACTCTTTGCCACACCTCAAGTTTGGTATCATTGTCAAATTTTGAAATTTTACTCTGTATTCCAATATCCAAGTCATATATATCAAAGAAAGCAGTTATCCCAGCACAGACTCTTGGGGAGCACCATTGTCTACCATTCTCCAGTCTGAAAAACAACCATTGACCATGACTCGTTTTCTGTCCTAAGGCAATTTTTTATCCAAGCTGACACCCTCCTATTTCAAGAGCCTCAGTTTTGTTAAGCAGCCATTTATGTGGTACTTCGCCAAACGCTTTCTTAAAAGCGGCGCAGTGGTTAGCACCGCAGCCTCACAGCTCCAGCGACCCGGGTTCAGTTCTGGGTACTGCCTGTACGGAGTTTTTAAGTTCTCTCTGTGACCATGTGGGTTGCCGCCAGGTGCTCCGGTTTCCTCCCACAGCCAAAGACTTGCAGGTTGATGGGTAAATTGACCATTATAAATTGCCCCTAGTGTAGGTAGGTAGTAGGAGAATGGTGGGGATGTGGTAGGGAATATGGGACTAATGTAGGATTAGTATAAATGGGTGGTTGTTGGTCGGCACAGCCTTGGTGGGCCGAAGGGCCTGTTTCAGTGCTGTATCTCTATATTTCTATTTCTATATATTTCTATATTTCTCTATTTATTTCTATTTCTATAAAATCCATATAAACACCATCCACTGCATTCCCTTCATCAGCCTCCTCTGCTACTTCATCAAAACATTCAATTAGATTAGTCAAAAACTATTTGCCTTTTACAAATCTGTGCTGGCTCTCCCTAATTAACTTAAATCTCTCCAAATGCCTTTTAAATCATGATCCTTGAATATTTCTAAAACCTTGCCTACCACTGATGTTAAACTGATCAGTCTGTAGTTACTAGGAATGTCCTTACACTGTTTTTTGAACAAGTGTTTCACATTTACCACTTGCTAATCCTCCGACACCTCCACTGTATCGAGGAAAGATTGGAAGATTATGGAAAGCCCTTCTGCTATCTCCACCCTCACTTCCTTTAGCAACCTGGGATGCAAGCCATCCAGAATAGGTGACTTAGCCGCTCTAAGCACAGCCAGCCTTTCCAATATACCTGCCAATCAGTTTTCACTGCATCCATTACCTCTACCATCTCTGCTTCCAGTGATATTTTGTCAGCATCCTCCTCTTTGCTAAAGAAAGTTCCTGCAAGTTCCCATCCAAGCCACTAACCATCCTGACTTGGACCTATATCGCCTTCACTGTCGCTGGGTCAAAATCCTGGAACTCCGTTCCTAGCCCATCTGTGTCCTGTTGCAGGCAGTTCATATCATCCTCACTGTTTGCTACACTTCCAAGTTTGGTGTCATCAGCAAATTTTGAGATTCTACTCTATTCCGAGATCCAAGTAATTTATATATAGCCAAAAAAATCAGCGGTCCCAGCACTGACTCTTGGGGAACACCACTGTCTACCATCTTCCAGCTTAAAAAGCAACCATTTACTGCAATTTGCTGTTTTCTGTCCTTAAACCAATTTTTTAATCCAATTGGACATTGACCCTCCTATTCCATTCAATTTTGTTAACCAGCCTTTTATGTGGTATCTTATCAAATGCTTTCTTCGAATCCATCTACCGCATTCCTTTCATCAACCTTCTTTGTTACTTCATCAAATAATACAATTAGATTAGTCAAGTATAATCTGCCTTTTACAAATCCATGCTGGCTATCATTATTTAACTCGAACCTTTCTAAGTGTATGATATTTTCCCTGATTATAGTTTCTAAAACCTTACCCACCAATGATAAACTAACGGCCTGTAGTTGCTAGGAATGTCCTTGCATCCTTTCTTGAATAAGGGTGTCGCATTTGCCACTCTCCAATCCTCTGACACCTCCCCCCTATGCAAGGAAGATGGGACTTTTTTTATTCGTTTGTGGGATGTAAGTGTCGCTGGCTCGGCCAGCATTTATTGCCCATCCCTAATTGCCCCTTGCTAGGCCATTTCATAGGGCGTTTAAGAGTCAAACACATTGCTGTGAGTCTGGAGTCACATGCAGGCCAGAGCAGGTAAGGACAGCAGATAAGCTTCCCTAAAGGACATTAGTGAACCAAATGGGTTTTTACAACAGTCAACAATGGTTTCATGGTCACCATTAGACAGGCTTTTAATTCCAGATTTATTAATTGAATTTAAATTTCACCATCTGCCATGGTGGGATTTGAACCCATGTCCCCAGAGCATTAGCCTGGGCTCTGGATTACTAGTCCAGTGACATTACCACTGCACCACCGCCTCCCCATTATGGCAGGCCCTTCTGTTGTCTCCATCCCCACTTCCTTTAGCAAGCTGGGATGCAAGTCATCCGGACCAGGTGACTTATCTACTCTTAGCATAGCCAGCCTTTTTAGTACCTCCCCCTCTCAATTTTTATCCTATCCATTGCCTCTACTCTCTCTGCTTCTGCTGAATTAATGGGACATTTTTGAGTTGGCAAGCTGTAACTAGCGAGGTATAAAATTCTAACAGGATTTGACAGGGTAGATACAGGAAGGATGTTCCTGATGGTGAGGGAGTCCAGAACCAGGGGTCATAGTCTAAGGATAGGGGATAAACCTTTCAGGACTGAGATGAGGAGAAATGTCTTCACCCAGAGAGTGGTGAGCCTGTGGAATTCGCTAACACAGAAAGCAGTTGGGGCCAAAACATTGTATGTTTCCAAAAAGGAGTTAGATATAGCACTTGGGCGAAAGGGATCAAAGGATATGGGGGGAAAGCGGGAACAGGTTACTGAGTTGGATGATGAGCCATGATCATAATGAATGGCGGAGCGGGCTTGAAGGGTCGAATGGCCTACTCCTTACTTATTTACAATCTATATTAATGATTTTAGATGAGGGGACTGAGCGTAACGTCCAAGTTTGCTGACGATACAAAGTTAAATTGGAATGTAAGCGGAGAGGCTGCAAAGAGGTTGCAGACGATATAGACGGGTTCGATGAGTGGGCAAGAGCTTACCAGATGGAATATAATGGCGAAGAGTAGGAAAAATAAAAAAAACAGAATATTTTTGTCGAGTGGTAAGAGACTGGGAAATGTTTGCTTTCAGAGGGACCTGGGTGTCCTTGTACATGAATCACAGAAGGTTAACATGCAGGTACAGCAATTAGAAAGTAGTATGTTAGCTTTTGTTGCAAAGGAATTTGAGTTTGAGTAAAGAAGTCTTACTACAATTAATCAGGACATTGCTGAGGCCACACCTAGAGTACTGTGTACAGTTTGAACATAACATAGGAAATAGGAGCAGGAGTAGGCCATTTGGCCCCTCAAGCCTGCCCCGCCGTTCAATAAGATCATGGTTGATCTGTCCCAAACTTCCACTCCTTTCGTGCCAACTCCACATAGCCCTGAACTTCCCGATATTTCAGAAATCTGTCTCCCCTTTAAATACTTTCAGTGATCTAGCCTCCACAACTCTCTGGGGTAGAGAATTCCAGATATCTGTTTTAAATGAATATCCCCTTATTCTGTAACTGTCTCCTAGATTGAGATTCCCCCACCAGTGGAAACATCTCTATATTTATCCTGTCAAGCCGTCTCAGAATCTTGTACGTTTCAATAAGATCACCCCTCGTTCTTCGAAACTCTAATGAATAAAGGCCTAACCTGTTATTGATAAGTCAACCCCTTCATCCCAGGAATCAGCCCAGTGAATCTCTTTTGAGCTACCTCGAATGCCAGGAGATCCTTTCTTAAATACAGGGACCAAAATGGTACACAGTAGTCCAGGTGCACCCACACCAACACCCTGTACAAAGAACAGTACAGCACAGGAACAGGCCATTCGGCCCTTCAAGCCTGCACCGATCTTGATGCCTGTCTAAACTAAAACCTTCTGCACTTCCAGGGTCGGTATCCCTCAATTCCCATCCTATTCATGTATTTGTCAAGATGCCTCTTAAACGTCGCTGTCGTACCTGCTTCCACCACCTCCCCCAGCAGCAAGTTCCAGGCACTCACCACCCTCTGTGTAAAGAACTTGCCTCACACATCCCCTCTAAACTTTGCCCCTCGCACCTTAAACCTATGTCTCCTAGTAATTGACTCTTCCACCCTGGGAAAAAGCTTCTGACTATCCACTCTGTCCATGCCACTCATAACTTTGTAAACCTCTATCATGTCGCCCCTCCACCTCCGTCGTCCCAGTGAAAACAATCCGAGTTTATCCAACCTCTCCTCATAGCTAATACCTTCCAGACCAGGCAACATCCTGATAAACCTCTTCTGTACCCTCTCCAAAGCCTCCCAATCCTTCTGGTAGTGTGGCGACCAGAATTGTACGCAACATTCCAAGTGTGGCCTAACTAAGGTTCTGTACAGCTGCAGCATGACTTGCTAATTTTTATACTCTATGCCCCGACCGATGAAGGCAAGCATGCCATATGCCTTCTTGACTACCTTATCCACCTGCGTTGAAAAATTCACTGATCTGTGGACCTGTACGTCCAGATCTCTCTGCCTGTCAATACTCCTAAGGGTTCTGCCATTTACTGTATACTTCCCACCTGTATTAGACCTTCCAAAATGCATTACCTCACATTTGTCCGGATTAAACTCCATCTGCCATTTCTCCGCCCAAGTCTCCAACCGATCTATATCCTGCTGTATCCTCTGACAATCCTCATCACTATCTGCAATTCCACCAACCTTTGTGTCGTCTGCAAACTTACTAATCAGACCGGCTACATTTTCCTCTAAATCATTTATATATACTACAAACTGCAAAGGTCCCAGCACTGATCCCTGCGGAACACCACTAGTCACATCCCTTCATTCAGAAAAGCACCCTTCCACTGCTACCCTCTGTCTTCTGTGACCGAGCCAGTTCTGTATCCATCTTGCCAGCTCACCTCTGATCCTGTGTGACTTCACCTTTTGTACCAGTCTGCCATGAGGGACCTTGTCAAAGGCTTTACTGAAGTCCATGTAGACAACATCCACTGCCCTTCCTTCATCAATTATCTTTGTTACTTCCTCAAAGAACTCGATCAAGTTAGTGAGACACAACCTCCCCTTCACAAAACCTTAATAACATAGTAACATTTGTAACAAGACTTCCCTATATTTAAACTCTAACCCCGAGCAATAAAGACCAACATTTCATTTGCCGCCTTAATTACTTACTGCACCTCCATGCTAACTTTTTGTATTTCATGCACAAGAACATCCAGATTCCTCTGTGCTGTACTTTTTTGGAGTCTCTCTCCATTTAAATAATCTGCCTATTGATTCTTCCTACCAAAGTGCATGACCTCACACTTTCCTACATTAAACTCCATCTGCCAAGTTTTTCCCACTCACTCAACCTATCTGTACCCCCTTATAGATTCCTTATGTCCTCATCACAACATGCCCTTCCACGTACTTTTGTATCGTCAGCAGATTTGGATATATTACACACTGCCCCCTCTTCCAAGTCATTAATATAGATAGTAAATAATTGAGGCCCTAGGACTGATCCTTGTGGCACTCCACTAGTTGTGTCTTTCCAACCTGAAAAAGACCCATTAATCCCGACTCTCTGTCTTCTGTGAGTTAACCAATCCTCAATCCATGCTAATACATTACGCTCAATACCGTGAGCTCCTATCTTGTGTAATAATCTTTTATGTGGCACCTTATCGAGTGCCTTCTGGAAATCCAAATACACTACATCTACCGGTTCCCCTTTATCAACTCTGCTTGTTATATCCTCAAAGAACTCTAGCAAACCTGTCAAACATGATTTCCCTTTTACAAAAGCATGTTGACTCTGTTTGATTATGTTAAGCTTTTCTAAATGTCCTGCTATTTCTTCCTTAATAATGGACTCTAGAATTTTCTCAATGACCGATGTTAGGCTAACTGGCCTATAGTTTCCTGCTTTTTGTCTCCCTCTCTTCTTGAACAGGGGCGTCACATTAGCGATTTTCCAATCCGCTGGGACCCTCCTGGAATCCAGTGTGTTCTGGAATATTTCAACCAATGCCTCCACTATCTCTGCAGCCATTTCCTTTAAAACCTTTAAAACCCTTGGATGCAGGCCATTGGGTCCTGGTGACTTGTCTGCCTTTAGTCCCATTAGTTCGTCAAATACCTTGTCCCTCGTGATAGAGAGTGTTACACGATCTTTCCTCCCATTAGCTCCTTGCTTATCTGATATCTGTGGGATGTTTATAGTGTCCTCCACTGTGAAGACCGATGCAAAGTATTGGTTTAAAAATTATCTGCCATTTCCTTGTTCCCCATTAACAATTCTCCAGTCGAATCCTCCAAGCTACTCTTTCTTTATATACACCCATCAAACCTCTTGCTGTTTGTTTTTATATTTCTTGCCAATTTACTTTCATAACCAGTTTTCTCCCTCTTTATTAGCTTTTTAGTCATCTGCTGCTGGTTCCAAAAAAAATTCCCAATCCTCTGGCCTACCACTAGTTTTTGCCGCTTTGTGTGCCTTTGTTTTTGATTGGATACTCTCCTTGACTGCCTTTGTTAACCACGGGTGGTTCATCCTTCTCTCCGAGTTTGGTCTCCTTACCAAGGAAAGTGCACACTTGCCCTAGAAGGAGTGCAACGAAGGTCCACTTGACTGGTTCCTAGGATGAAGGGATTGTCCTGTGAGGAGAAATTGAGTAGACTAGGTCTATATTCCCTGGATTTTCAAAGAATGAGAGTTGATTTAATTGAAACATATTAAATTCTTAAGGGGCGTGACAGGTTAAATGCTGACGAGGAGAAATATCTTCACTCAAACTGTTGTGAATCTTTGGAATTCTCTACCCCCAGGAAACTGTGGATGCTAAGTCATTGAGTATAATCAAGACAGAGGTTAATAG
This sequence comes from Heterodontus francisci, assembly GCF_036365525.1. NCBI lineage: Eukaryota > Metazoa > Chordata > Chondrichthyes > Heterodontiformes > Heterodontidae > Heterodontus > Heterodontus francisci. The sequence goes on along the minus strand of NC_090393.1, from coordinate 70,303,894 downwards.
ATTTTTGGGTATTGAGGAATAAGGGGATAGAGTGGGATGGTGGAGCTGAGCTCGATGATCAGCCATGATCTTGTTGAATGGCGGAGCTGACTCAAATGGCGTACTCAAAGCTCCTATTTCTCGTGTTCTTATATATTTTTGTTAGGCAACAGGATTCAGGAATGTAAAAAACCAAGGTGGGTAGATGGAGTTAAGATACAAATCAGCGCTGATCTAATTAAATGCCTCAACAGACTGAAGGGGCTGAATGGCCTACGACTGTTCCTATGACAGCCAACATGGATTTGTAACAGGGGGATGGGATACAGAGTGGAGGTACAGTAGGGGGTGATGCACAGTCAAATATAGAAGAGAAACTGAGTCAGTCTGGAAGGCAGAGCAAATATAGACCTGTTGAGGCATACAAATAATGCAAGACTGGGTTGCATCTATTTTAACGCAAGGAGTCTTACTAGTAAGGCAGATGAATTGAAGTGTTGATTAACACATGGGAATATGATATTGCTATCACAGAGAGACATGGTTGAGGGAAGGGCTGGACTGGCAGCTCAGTATTCCAGGGTATAGAATCTTCAGGCGTGGCATTTCACTATTGATCAAGGAGTCAATTACTGCAGTAAGGAGTAAGGATATCTTAAAAGGTTCCTCAAATGAGGCCATATGGGTAGAATTTAAAAACAAAAAGGGACAATCATTTGGCTGGGAGTGTACTACAGGCCTCCAAACAGTCAAGGAGAGATAGAGGAGCAGATATGTAGGCAAATCTCAGAGGTGTAAAAATAATAGGGTAATAAGGTAGTAATAAATACCAATATCAACTGGGATAGTCTTAGTGCAAAAGGCTTAAAGGGGGCAGAATTCTTAAAGTTCATACGGAGAGCTTTTTCAGCCAGCATGTAGAAAGTCCTACAAGAGAAGGGGCAGTACTGGACCTAATCCTGGGGAATGAAGCTGGACAAGTGGTCAAAGTGTCAGTGGGGGAGTATTTTGGGGATAGTGACCATTACTCTCTAAGTAGTTATGGAAAAGGACAAAGAGGGACTGGAAATAAAAGTACTGAAATGGGGGAAGGCGGATTTCAATATGATAAAACAGGATCTGGCCAAAGTGGACTGGGAGCTACTTGTAGGAAAGTCTACATCAGACCAGTGGGAGTCATTCTAAAAGGAAATAGTGAGAGCTCAGGGCCAACATGTTCCCGTTAAGGTGAAGGGTAGGACCAACAAGTCCAGGGAACCCTGCATGTCAAGGGATATAGAGGATTGGATCAGTAAAAAATTGAGACTTATGGCAGATTCAGCATGCGGAAAACAGTGGAGGCCCTAGAGGAGTATAGAAAGTGTAGGGGGTGCTTAAAAAAGTAATTAGGAGAGCAAAGAGGGGACATGAAAAAACACTGGCGGGCAAGATAAAGGAAAATCCCAAGGTGTTTTATAAATATATTAAGGGCAAGAGGATAAATGAGGAAAGAGTAGGATCCATTAGGGACCAAAGTGGCAATGTGTGTGGAGCCGGAGGACATAGGTGAGGTTTTAAATGATTACTTTTCTTCGGTCTTCACTGTAGAGAAGGACGGTGTAGGCGTCGAGATCAGGGAGGGGGATTGTGATATACTTGAACAAATTAGCATTGAAAGAGAGGAAGTATTAGCTGTTTTAGCAGGCTTAAAAGTGGATAAATCCCCAGGCCCAGATGAGACGTATCCCAGGCTGTTATGTGATGCAAGGGAGGAGAAAGCAGGGGCTCTGACACAAATTTTCAAATCCTCTCTGGCCACAGGAGAGGTGCCAGAGGACTGGAGGACAGTGAATGTGGTACCATTATTCAAGAAGGGTAGCAGGGATAAACCAGGTAATTACAGGCCGGTGAGTCTAACATCAGTGGTTGGGAAAATATTGGAAAAAATTCTGAGGGACAGGATTAATCTCCACTTGGAGAGGCAGGGATCAATCAGGGATAGTCAGCATGGCTTTGTCAGGGGGAGATCGTGTCTAACAAACTTGAGTGAATGTTTTGAGGAGGTGACTAGATGTGCAGATGAGGGTAAGGCAGTTGGTGTAGTCTACAGGGACTTCAGTAAGACTTTTGATAAGGTCCTGCATGGGAATTGGTTAAGAAGGTAAGAGCCCATGGGATCCAAGGCAATTTGGCAAATTGGATCCAAAATTGGCTTAGTGGCAGAAGGCAGAGGGTAATGGTCGAGGGTTGTTTTTGCGAGTGGAAGCCTGTGACCAGTGGTGTACTGCAGGGATCGGTGCTGGGACCCTTGCTGTTTGTAGTGTACATTAATGATTTAGCCAGGAATATAGGAGGTATGATCAGTAAGTTCGCAGATGACGTGAAAATTGTTGGTGTCGTAAATAGTGAGGAGGAAAGCCTTATATTACAGGATGATATAGATGGGCTGGTCAGATGGGCAGAGCAGTGGCAAATGGAATTTAATCCTGAGAAGTGTGAGGATTAACAAGGCAAGGGAATATACAATGGATGGTAGGACCCTAGGAAGTACAGAAGGTCAGAGGGATCCTGGTGTACTTGTCCATAGATCATTGAAGGCTGCAGCACAGGTAGTTAGGAAGGCATATGGGATACTTGCCTTTATTAGCCGAGGCATAGAATATAAGAGCAGGGAGGTTATGATGGAGCTGTATAAAACGCTAGTTAGGCCACAGCTGGAGTACTGTGTACAGTTCTGGGCACCACACTATAGGAAGAATGTGATTGGGCTGGAGAGGGTGCAAAGGAGATTCACCAGGATGTTGACTGGGCTGGAGCATTTCAGCTATGAAGAGAGACTGGATACGTTAGGGTTGTTTTCCTTAGAGCAGTGAAGGCTGAGGGCAGACCTGATTGAGTATACAAAATTATGCGCGGCATTGATAGGGTAGATGGGAAGAAGCTGTTTCTCTTAGCGGAGGGATCAATAACCAGGGGACATAGATTTAAGGTAAGGGGCAGGAGGTTTAGAGGGGATTTGAGGGGAAAAAAATTTTGTCCGGAGGGTGTTTGGAATCTGGAACACACTACCTGAAGGGGTGGTAGAGTCAGGAACCCTCAACATTTTAAAAGTATTTAGATGTGCAGTTGAAATGCCATAGCATACAAGGCTATGGGCCAAGTGCTAGAAAATGGGATTAGAACAGATAGGTGCTCAATGGCCAGCACAGACACGATTGGCCGAAGGATCTGTTTCTGTGCTGTATAACTCTATGACTATGACTCTAAGTGACTGACCAGCTAAGTAAAGGACAGGGCTGCTGAAGGTACTGCAACTGATATGTCTATCAGCTTTCAGAAGGCATTTGATAAAGTGATTCATGAACTTTTAAGGATCATCTTATATGCTTGCAAGTTGCTGTTGACTTTCAAAAATGGGATGATTCAGGATTCAGTCTTCACAATTGAGGATACAAGTAACATCACAGTATTTAGTTGTAAGTCAAGAAATGGAAGGGAGAGAGGAACTCAAGAAAATTACAATCGCCAGGGAAGTGGTACTGAACAAATTGTTGGAGTTGGGGGCTGACAAGTCCCCGGGTCCTGATGGACTTCGTCCTAGGGTGTTAAAAGAAGTGGCTAGTGAGATAGTTGATGCTAAAATAAAAGCAAAATACTGCGGATGCTGGAAATCTGAAATAAAAACAAGAAATGCTGGAAATACTCAGCAAGTCTGGTAGCATCTGTGGAGGGAGAAGCAGAGTTAACGTTTCAGGTCAGTGACCCTTCTTCAGAACTGGCAAATATTAGAAATGTGAAAGGTTATAAGCAAGTAAAGTGGGGGTGGGGCAAGAGATAACAAAGGAGAAGGTCACAGAATAGCTGACCAGAAGGTCATGGAGCAAAGGCAAACAATATATTAATGGTGTGTCGAAAGACAAGAGATAGTTTATGCGTTAGTTTTAATTTTCCAAAATTCCCTAGATTTGGGGAAGGTTCCGTTAGATTGGAAAAGAGCCAATGTAACTCCTTTATTCAAAAAGGGAGGGACACCGAAAGCAGGAAACTACAGGCCAGTTAGCTTAACATCTGTCTTGGGGAAAATGTTAGAAGCTATTATTAAAGAAGTTATAGCAAGGCATTTAGAAAAATACAAGGTAATCAGGCAGAGTCAACATGGTTTTGTGAAAGGGAAGTCATGTTAAACCAATTTATTGGAGTTCTTTGAGGGAGTTACATGTGCTGTGGATAAAGGGGAACTGGTGGACATATTAGGAACATAGGAAGAAAGGAATAGGAGTAGGCCATTCAGCCCCTCGAGCCTGTCCCGCCATTCAATGAGATCATGGCTGATCTGCGCCCTAACTCCATATACCTGCCTTTGGCCCACATCCCTTAATATCTTTGCTTACCAAAAATCTATCTATTTCGGATTTAAAATTAACAACTGTTCTGGCTTCAACTGCTGTTTGTGGGAGAGAGTTCCAAACCTCTACCATCCTTTACGTGAAGAAGTGCTTCCTAACATCTCTCCTGAACGGTCTGGTCCTAATTTTTAGACTATGCCCCCCAGTTTTAGAATCTCCAATCAGTGGAAATAGTTTATCTAACCTGTCTTCTGTTAATATCGTGAAGACTTCGAACAGATTACCCCTTAACCTTCTAAATTCTAGCGAAAACAGGCCTAATTTGTGTAATCTCTCCTCGTAACTTAACCCCTGTAGTCCAGGTATCATTCTTGTAAACCTACGTTGCTCTCCCTCCAAGGCCAATATACCCTTCCTAAGGTGTGGTGCCCAGAGCTGCTCACAGTACTCCAAGTGGGGTCTAACCAGGGTTTTCGACAGCTGCAGCATAACCTCTAGATATAAAGGCTAGCATTCCATTAGCTTGTTTGATTATTTTCTGCACTTAGAGTCATTGAGTCGTACAGCATAGAAACAGGCCCTTCGGCCCACCGCGTCCATGCCGACCATAATGCCGATCCACACTAATCCCATCTGCCTGCATTAATTCCATATCCCTCTATGCCTTGCTCATTCAAGTACCTGTCCAGATGCCTCTTAAATGTCGCTGCTGTTACTGCCTCCACCACCTCCTCAGGCAGCTCATTCCAGATACCCACTATTCTTTGTGTGAAACATTTACCCCTTTGATCCCCTTTAAACCTCCTCCCTCTCACCTTAAATCTATGCCCTCTAGTTTTAGTCACCCCTACCCTGGGAAACAGACTCTGGCTATCTACCCTATCTATGCCTCTCATAATTTTATATACCTCTAACATGTCCCCTCTCAGCCTGCTTTGTTCCAGGGAAAACAGACCCAGCCTATCCAATCTCTCTTTATAACTCAAGCCCTCCAAACCAGGCAACATCCTTGTGAATCTTTTCTGCACCCTCTCTCGCTTAATCACATCTTTCCTGTAGTGCGGCGACCAGAACTGCACACAGTACTCCAAATGCGGCCTAACCAACATCATGTACAACTGTAACATGACGTCCCAACTCTTGCCTTCATTGGCCGAGGCATTCAGTACAAGCATGCCATACGCCTTCTTCACCACCCTGTCTACCTGTGTTGCCACTTTCAGGGAACTATGTACTTGCACTCCAAGGTGTCTCTGCTCAACAACACTCCCCAAGGCCCTGCCATTCACTGTATATGTTCTGTCCTGGTTTAACTTCCCAAAATGCATCACTTCACACTTGTCTGCGTTAAATTCCATTTGCCAGTCCCTTGCCCACTTTCCCAGTTGATCTATATCCTGTTGTAACCTTAGACAACCTTCTTCACTGTCCACTATACCACCAATTTTGGTGTCATCTGCAAACTTATTAATCATGCCCCTTACATTCACATCCAAGTCATTAATATATATGACAAACAACAGAGGGCCCAGAATTGATTCCTGCGGCACACCACTGGTCACCGGCCTCCAATCTGAAAAACAACCCTCCACTACCACCCTCTGCCTCCTATCACCAAGCCAATATTGTATCCAATTTGCTAGCTCACCCTGGATCCCATGTGTTCGAACCTTCTGGACCAGCCTACCATGCAGAACCTTGTCAAAGGCCTTGCTAAAGTCCATGTAGACAACGTCCATCGCCCTGCCCTCGTCAATCCTCTTGGTCACGTCCTCGAAAAACTCAATCATATTCGTGAGACATGATTTCCCACGCACAAAGCCATGCTGACTATCTCTAATCAGACCATGCCTTTCCAGATGCATATAAATCCTGTCCCTCAGAATCCCTTCCAATAACTTTCCCACCACTGATGTAAGGCTCACCGGCCTGTAGTTCCCTGGCTTATCCCTGCTGCCCTTCTTAAATAAAGGCACAACATTAGCTATCCTCCAGTCTTCCGGTACCTCTCCCGTGGCTAACGATGATACACAATCTCTACCAGGGCCCCAGCAATCTCCTCCCTTGCTTCCCATAGCATCCTAGGATACACCTGGTCAGGCCATGGGAATTTATCCACCTTAATGTGCTTCAAAACCTCCTACATCACCTCCTTTGAAATGTTGATATGCTCCAGGATATCGCTGTTCCCTCCCTTGAACTCACTAGCTTCCATGACCTCCTCCACGGTGAATACGGATGATAAATATTCATTTAAGACCTCGCCCATTTCCCGTGACTCCACACATAGATTGCCACACTGATCCTTAAAGGGACCTACTATCTCCCTAGCTACCCTTTTACTCTTAATATACTTATAGAATCTTTTAGGATTCTCCTTTATCTTATCTGCCAGGGAAATCTCATGGCCCTTTTTTGCCCTCCTAATTTCCTTCTTGAGTGTTGTCCTACATCCCCTGTACTCTTCAAGGGACTCGCTCGATCCCAGCTCGATACCTGACATATGCCTCCTTCTTTGTCCTGACCAGACCCTCAATATCCCTCGGCAACCAAGGTTCCCTAAACTTGCCAGCCTTGCCCTTCCATCTAACAGGAACATTCCGGCCCTGAACTCTTCCTATCTCACTTTTAAAAGCCTCCCACTTGCCAGACGTCCCTTTGCCTGTAAACAGCCTCTCCCATTCGACTTTTGAGAGTTCCTGTCTGATGCCATCGAAATTAGCCTTCCCCAAATTTAGGACTTCAGCCTATCCTTTTCCATAACTATCTTTAAGCTAATAGAGTTATGGTCACTGGTCCTAAAGTACTCCCCCACTGACACATCAACCACCTGCCCATCCTCATTTCCTAAGAGGAGGTCGAGTGTAGCCCCTTCTCTAGTAGGGCCATCCACATACTGCTTCAGAAAACTATCCTGGACACACTTAACAAATTCTTCCCCATCTGATCCCTTAGCACTAAGGCAGTCCCAGTCAATATTAGGGAAGTTAAAATCACCTACTATTACAACCCTATAATTCCTACACCTATCTGTGATTTCCCTACATATATGCTCCTCCACTTCCCTCTGACTATTGGGGTGCCTATAGTATAATCCCATCAAAGTGATCACCCCTTTCTTATTTCTAAGTTCTACCCATATGGCCTCGCTGGACATTCCCCCCAGGATATCCTCTCTAAGTACTGCCATGATGTCCTCCCTAATCAATAGTGCAACTCCCCCTCCTCTCTCACCTCCACCTCTCACACCGGAAGGATCGGTACCCCGGAATATTGAGCTGCCAGTCCTGCCCATCCCTCAACTACGTTTCCGTAATAGCAATAATATCACAATCCCGATCCATGCTCTGAGTTCATCTGCCTTACCTGTAAGGCTTCTTGCATTAAAGTAAATACAGTTTACCCTACCAGACATTCCACACTCCCTGTCCTGCCCCTGCTCGGCCTGCCTACTGGACTTGCTTGCTTTAACCTCCACATTTGCCTCAACTATCTCATCTGAGAGACTACTACTTTGGGTCCCACCCCCCTGCAAGACTGGTTTAAACCCTCCCGAGTAGTGCTAGCAAACCTCCCCGCAAGGATATTGGCCCCCTCCAGTCCTCCTTGTACAGGGCACCTCTGCACCAGAAGAGATCCCAATGATCCAAGTAGCCCTCCTGCCTACACCAGCTCTTCAGCCACGCCTTCATTTGCCTAATCCTCCTATTCCTACCCTCACTAGCACATGGCAGAGGGAGGAATCCTGAGATTACAACCCTAGAGGTCCTGCTTTTTAACCTTCTGCCTAACTCCATATATTCACTTTGCAGAACCTCATCTCTCTTCCTGCCTATGTCGTTAGTACCAATATGGACCACGACCTCTGGCTGCTCACCCTCCCCTTTCAGAATGTCCTGCAGCTGCTGCGAGACATCCTTGACCCTAGCACCAGGGAGGCAACATACCATCCTGGAGTCTCATTTGCAGCCACAGAAACACCTATCTGCACCCCTTACGATACAATCCCCTTTCACTATAGCTGTTCCAACCCTTTTCTTCCCCTGCTGTGCAGCAGAGCCCTTCGTGGTGCCACGAAATTGGCTGTTGCTGCTTTCCCCTGGGAGGTCATCCCCACCCCGCACCCCCCAGCAGTATCCAAAGTGGTATATCTGTTTGAGAGGGGGATGGCCACAGGGGACTCCTGCACTACCTGCCTGCGCCTACTACTCCGTCTGGTGGTCAACCATCTCTTTTCTGCTTGTGCAGCCATTACCTGCGGTGTGACCACCTCACTAAACGTGCTATCCACGATGTCCTCAGCATCGCGGATGCTCCACAGTGAATCCACCCGCAGCTCCAGCTCTGTAATGTGGGTAGCCGGTAACTGCAGATGGATACACTTCCTGCACACATGGTCGTCAGGGACACTGGAAGCGTCCCTGATTTCCCACATAGTGCAGGAGGAGCATATCACGGGGCTGAGCTCTCCTGCCATGATTTACCCTTAGGTAAATTAGTTACTCCTTGAATTAAAAAATACTAATTATACTAGGGGCCTTGTTCTACCCTCTTCAATCTAAAATTCTTTAAAAAAAAGCACTTTAGTAGTACTCACCTTATCTCCAGAGGTTTTATTTTCAACAAAAAAAAACTTACCCCTTATTTTTTTAAGATATTCTAACAACTGCTACTCACCAACCAATCACCTTGCAACTCTCCTGTGATGTCACTGTTGGCTTCCCCTTTCAAAACTGAGGCGTGCTGTCGCTGCTCTTTTTAAACACCGCCGGTCTCATTCGGTCTCACTTGCTCATGGCATTTTAAAGATCTATGCACCTGAACCCCAAGTCTCTTTGGACATCCACTGTACTTAACCTCTTCCCATTTAGAAAGTACCCTGCTCTATCGTTTTTGGTCCCTTTCACCCTTCTTAAAAAGTGGAGTGACATGTGCAACTTTCCAATCCAGAGGGACCACTCCTGAATCTAGGGAACTCTGAAAGACTATAGTTCGGGCTTCTACAATGTGCTCCCCTACTTCCTTTAACACCCTTGGATGGAAACCGTCAGGTCCTGGGGATTTCTCACTCTTTAGTTCCATTAATTTCCTCGTTACTGATGTTTTACTTATGTTAATTGTATTAAGTCCCTGTCCCCTATCGGCTACCAATTTTTTCGGGACTTCTAGCAAGTTATCCTCCTTTTCAATTGTAAATACTGAGGCAAAGTAATTGTTCAACATGTCTGCCATTTCCCCATTATCAATGACAATATCTCCATTTTCAGCTTTTAGTGGGCCTACATTGCTCTTGACCACCCGCTTTCCCTTTATGTAACTATAAAATTTCTTCTTATTTATTTTGCTGTCCCTTGCAAGTTTCCTTTCATAATCTCTTTTAGTAGCTCTTATAAGCTGCTTTGTGACCATTTGCTGGTCTTTGTATCGATCCCATTTGGCCGGATCTGTGCTGCGTTTTGCATTTTTGTAAGCCATTTCTTTTTGTTTTATGCTATCCCTAATCTCTTTAGTTGCCCATGGTTGTTTTTTCTGTGAAGTGGAGCTTTTTCGCTCTGTACTTCGTTAAATGTTTCTTTAAATATTCTCCACTGTTCTTCAATCGTTGGACCCATTAACAGATCTACCCAGTTTACCGTGGACAGTCTCTGTCTCACCCCGGTAAAGTCAGCCTTACCCAAGTCTAAAATTCCGAAGAAGGGTCACTGACCCGAAACGTTAACTCTGCTTCTCTTTCCACAGATGCTGCCAGACCTGCTGAGTGAATCCAGCATTTCTTGTTTTTGTTTCAGATTTCCAGCATCCGCAGTATTTTGCTTCTAAAATTCTAGTAGCTGATTCATGCTCTTCAGTTTCAAACGCTACCTTGAATTTGATCATGTTGTGATCATTATTTGATAATTGATTTAGAAACTTAGATTTCCAGAAGGCATTTGATAAAGTGCCACATCAAAGGTTATTGCAGAAAATAAAAGCTCATGGTGTAGGAAGTAACATATTGGCATGGATAGAAGATTGGCTAGCTAACAGGAAACATAGAACATAGAACATTACAGCGCAGTACAGGCCCTTCAGCCCTCGATGTTGCGCCGACCTGTGAAACCATCTGACCTACACTATTCCATTTTCATCCATATGTCTATCCAATGACCACTTAAATGCCCTTAAAGCTGGCGAGTCTACTACTGTTGCAGGCAGGGCGTTCCACGCCCCTACTACTCTCTGTGTAAAGAAACTACCTCTCACATCTGTCCTATATCTATCACCCCTCAACTTAAAGCTATGTCCCCTCGTATTTGCCATCACCATCCGAGGAAAAAGGCTCTCACTATCCACCCTGTCCAACCCTCTGATTATCTTATATGTCTCTATTAAGTCACCTCTTCTCCTCCTTCTCTCTAACGAAAACAACCTCAAGTCCCTTAGCCTTTCCTCATAAGACCTTCCCTCCATACCAGGCAATATCCTAGTAAATCTCCTCTGCACCTTTTCCAAAGCTTCCACATCCTTCCTATAATGCGGTGACCAGAACTGCACGCAATACTCCAGGTGCGGCCGCACCAGAGTTCTGTACAGCTGCAGCATGCCCTCGTGGCTCCTAAACTCGATCCCCCTACTAATAAAAGCTAACACACCATATGCCTTCTTAACAGCTCTATTAACCTGGGTGGCAACTTTCAGGGATTTAAGTACCTGGACACCAAGATCTCTCTGTTCATCTACACTACCAAGAATCTTCCCATTAGCCCAGTATTCTGCAATCCTGTTACTCCTTCCGAAGTGAATCACCTCACTTTTCCGCATTAAACTTCATTTGCCATCTCTCAGCCCAGCTCTGCAGCCTATCTATGTCCCTCTGTAACCTACAACATCCTTCGGCACTATCCACAACTCCACCGACCTTCGTGTCATCCGCAAATTTACTAACCCACCCTTCTACACCCTCATCCAGGTCATTTATAAAAATGACAAACAGCAGTGGCCCCAAAACAGATCCTTGCGGTACACCACTAGAAACTATACTCCAGGATGAACATTTACCATCAACCACCACCCTCTGTCTTCTTTCAGCTAGTAGGCATAAATGAGTAATTTTCTGGTTGGCAACATGTAACGAGTGGTGTGCCGCAGGGATCTATGCTGGGGCCCCAACTTTTTACAATTTATATAAATGACTTAGATGAAGGGACCAAAGGTATGGTTGCTAAATTTGTTGAGGATGCAAAGATAGGTAGGAAAGTAAGCTGTGAAGAGGACATAAGGGGGCTACAAAGTGATGTAGATAGGTTAAGTGAGTGGGCAAAGACCTGTCAAATGGAGTATAATGTGGGAAAGTGTGAAATTGTCCATTTTGGCAGGAATAATAAAAAAGAAGCATATTATCTAAATGGTGAGAGATTGCAGGGCTCCGAGATGCAGAGAGATCTGGGTGTCCTCATGCATGAATCGCAAAAGGTTAGTATGCAGGTACAGCATGTAATTAGGAAAGTTAATGGAATATTATCGTTTATTGCGAGGGGAATTGAATACGAAAGTAGGGAGGTTATGCTTCAGCTATACAGTGCATTGGTAAGACCACATCTGGAGTACTGTGTACAGTACTGGTCTCCTTATTTAAGGAAGGATGTAAATATGTTGGAGGCAGTACAGAGAAGGTTTGCTAGACTAATACCTGGAATGGGCGGGCTGTCTTAGGTGGAAAGATTGGACAGGCTAGGCTTGTATCCACTGGAATTTGGAAGAGTAAGGGGTGACTTGATTGAAACATATAAGATTCTGAGGGGACTTGACAGGGTGGATGTGGAAAGGATGTTTCCTCTTGTGGGAGAATCTAGAACTAGGGGTCACTGTTTAAAAATAAGGGGTCCCCCATTTAAGACAGAGATGCGAAATATTTTCTCTGAGGGTCGTGAGTCTTTGGAATTCTCTTCTCAAAAGGTAGTGGAAGCAGAGTCTTTGAATATTTTTAAGGCAGAGGTAGAGATTTTAGGGGTAGGTGGAAATTTGGAGTAATCAGTTCAGCCATGAACGTATGAATGGCGGAGCAGGCTTGAGGGGCCTAGTGGCCTACTCCTGCCCCTAATTGGTATGTTCGTATGAAAGTAAATTCAAAAGCATTAAGAGAAATGTCAAATTTGTAGACAGAGTAGCAATTGGGTAAAAATAAGCAGAGTGGGTCAGGAAGGGACAGCTAGCTTAACAAAGGTAATAGGGCATTTATGTCTCAGATGACATCAGGCAAAAATAGAAAAAAATCAAAGCTAAAGGCACTATATCTGTGCGAAGAAAAAAATAGAAGTGTGAGGTGATGCATTTGGCAGAAGGGATAGGGAGAGGCAGTATAGACTTAATGGCACAGTTCTAAAGAGTGTAAATGGACAGAGGGACCTGGGGGTTCATGTTCATCTTTGAAGGCGGGAGACGGTATTGAGAGAGTAGCTGACAAAGCATATGGGATGTTGGGTTTCATAACTAGCGGTATTGAGCACACAATCAGGGAAATCATGCTGAACCTTTATAAAGCTCTGGTTAGGCCACAACTAGAGTATTCCAAAGGGGATTAGGCGGAGATTTGATCCAGGTGTACAAGATTATGACAGGCTTAGACAAGATGGACAAAGAAATGTTCCTGCTAGTTGATCGTACAAAGACTAAGGGGATGTAGATTTAGGTTTTGGGAAAAATGCAAGCGGCAGGGGGAGTTAAAATAAGAATTTTTTTTATGCAGAGAGTAGCAATGACCTGGAACACTCTGCATACAAGGGTAGTGGAAGGGGAGACAATCAGTGACTCCAAAAGGAAATTGGTTGGGTATTTGAGGGAAATAAACTTGCAGAGCTATTTACTATTTCATTTTATATTCCATTGCAATTTAATTTTGTAGTTCCTGTTTGCCTTCCTAATTGTTTTCTAACTTCTTTCTTATCTGCTTCATGTTCCCTGTGATCATCCTCTCCTTTATTGTCTCTATACTTAGTATGTGCCTTTTTAGTTTGAATTTTGACCTTGTCTCCATAGTGTCTCATTATTGGCTAGTGATATATCCAGAGAGGCTCTGAAACTGGCACTGTAGATTTGTAGTGGAGGGGCTGAAGCCAAAGGTCCTACAGCCACGTTCCATTAATAGTGCCCTGTGGTATAGTAAACAGGCCTAGTTCAGTTATCAGACTGCTGAATCTACTTTGGAAGGTTGGCTCTAAAAATCCTATTTTCACCTTCAATTCAATGTAATTAGCACTGTGGTGTGACAATCCCACTGTATTAAGAGGTGCTTTGTTTCTTTCCTTAATATATGTATTAGTTTCTTGAAACAGCATTTGGGAACAGTGGGCCCTGAGACTGCAGATGTGGAAACACTACGACTTGAAGTGACAGAACTGAGGCAGAAATATGAGCTGCTGCTGGAGGAAAATAAGGAATTAAAGGCTAAGGTAATACATCATGCTGTGCTGTATGCTGAGTAATGAATACCATCTCTCAACGTCAATGGGATAGTTCATCATAACAACATAATATAAGAAATAGGAGTAGGCCATTCGACCCTCTTGAGCCTGCTCCGCCATTCAATAAGATCATGGCTGATCTGATCGTGGCCTTACTCCACTTTCCTGCCTGCCCTTCATAACTCTTGACTCCTTTTATAGATCAGAAATCTGCCTTGACCTACTGCTGTCTGGGGAAGAGAATTCCAAAGATTAAGACCCCTCTGAGAGAAGAAATTCTTCCTCATCTCAATCTTAAAAGGGAGACCCCTTATTTTGAAACTGTTCTGCCTCACGTATAGGTCCAACCTGCTCGACCTTTCTTCATAAGATAACCCCTTCATCCCAGGAATCAGCCTATTGAACCTTCTCTCAAATGCCTCCAATGCAAGTATATCCCTCCTTAAGTAAGGAGACCAAAACTGTACACAGTACTCAAGGTGCAGTCTCATCAGTACCCTGTACAGTTGTAGCAAGACTTCCCTACTTTCATACTCTTATCCCCCTTGCAATAAAGGCCAACATTCCATTTGCCTTCCTAATTATTTGCTATACCTGCATGCTAACTTTTTGTGATTCATGTAGAAGGACACCCAGATCCCTCTGTACCACAGCATTCTGCAGTCTCTCTCCATGTAAATAATCTGCTTTTCTATTCAAAGAACAGTACAGCACAGGAACAGGCCATTCGGCCCTCCAAGCCTGCGCCAAAGTGGACAACCTCATCTTCCCACATTATACTAAATCTGCCAAATGTTTGCCCACTCACTTAACCTATGTATATCCCTTTGCAGACACTGTCCTCCTCACAACTTGCTTTCCTACCTATCTTGGTGCCATCTGTAAATTTGGCTGAATATGCTCGGTACCTTCATTAATATAGATCATAAGTAGTTGATGCCCCTGCACTGATCTCTCTGGCACTCCACTAGTTATTTTGCCAACCTGAAAATGCTCCATTTATCCTGACTTTCTCTTTCTTGTTAGTTAGCCAATCCTCTATCCAAGCTAATATATCACTTCTAACACCATGAGCTCTTATCCTGTGTAGTAACCTTTTCTGTGACACCTTTTATCGAATGTCTTTTGGAAATCCAAATAAACTGACTACATCTACGGGTTCCCTTTTATCCACCCTACTTGTTACATCCTCAAGAACTCTATTAAATTTGTCAAACACTATTTCCCTTTCATAGCCATTTTGACTCTGCCTGATTGCATTATGATTTCTTCCTTCATAATGGATTGTAGCATTTCCCAATGACAGATGTTGGGCTAACTGGCCTATAGTTTCCATCTTTTTGTAACCCACCCCGACCCCCCCCCCCCATTTCCTCCCACCCCGACCCCCCCCCCCCCCATTTCCTCCCCCAGCCTTCTTGAATAGAGGTGTTATATTTGCGGTTTTCCAATCCACTGACATCTACCCGGCAATGTGGAAAATTGCCCAGGTATGTCCTGTTCACAAAAGCAGTACAAATCCAACCTGCCAATTACCACCTTATCACTCTACTCTCGATCATCAGCAAAGTGATGGAAGGGGTCGTCGACAGCGTGATCAAGTGACACTTGCTCAGCAATAACCTGCTCACTGATGCTCAGTTTGGGTTCTGCCAGGGCCACTCAGTACCTGAACTCATTACAGTCTGAACTCCAGAGCCCTTGACATCAAGGCAGCATTTGATCGAGTATGGCATTAAGGAGCCCTAGCAAAACTGGAGTCATTGGGAATAAGTAGCAAATAACATTCACGCCCACAAGTGTTAGGCAATGTATCTCAGACAAGGGAGAATCTAACCATCTCCCCCTGACATTCAAAGGCATTACCATCGCTGAAACCCTCACTATCAACATCAGCAAGCAATTAGCAGGCAAATGGTATGTTGGCCTTTATTACAAGAGGATTTGAGTACATAAGTAAAGAAGTCTAACTGCAATTAAATAAAGCTTTGGTGAAATTGCAGCTGGAGTATTGTGTGCAGTTTTGGTCTCCTTACCGAAGGAAAGATAGACTTGCCATAGAGGGAGTGCAATGAAGGTTCATCAAACTAATTCCTCGGATGGAGGAAAGATTTAATAGACTGGGCCTTTATTCTCAGGGGTTTAGAAGAATGACAGGTGATCTCATTCAAACATACAAAATTCTTACAGGGTTCAACAGGATACATATAGGAAGGATGTTTCCCCTGGCTGGGGAGTCTAGAACCAGAGGACACAGTGTCAGAATAAGGGGCAGGCCATTTAGGACTGAGATGAGGAGGAATTTCTTCCCTCAAGGTGGTGAATCAAATATGGAAACATAGAAAATAGGAGCAGGAGTAGGCCATTCGGCCCGTCTGGCCTGCTCCACCACTCAAAGAAGATCATGGCTGATCGTCTAATTAAGTACCCTGTTCCCACTTTCTCCTCATATTCCTTGATCCCTCTGTCATTAAGAAATATATCTATCGCCTTCTTGAATGTATTTAATGACTTGGCCTCCACTGCCTTCTGTGGTAGAGAATTCCACAGGTTCATCACCCTCTGAGTGAAGAAATTTCTCCTCATCTCAGTTCTAAATGGCATACCCCGTATCCAGAGACTGTGACACCTGGTTCTGGACTCCCCAGCCATCGGGAACATCCTCCATGCATCTAGCCTGTCTAGTCCTGTTAGGATGTTATAGGTTTCTATGAGATCCCCTCTCATTCTTCTAAACTCTAGTGAATATAGGCCTTGTTGACCCAATCTCTCCTCATACATCAATCCTGCCATCCCAGGAATCAGTCTAGTAAATCATCTTTGCACTCCCTCCATGGCAAGAACATCCTTCCTCAGATAAAGAGACCAAAACTGCACACAATACTCCAGATGTGGTTTCACCAAGGCCCTGTATAACTGCAGTAAGACATCCTTGCTCCTGTACTCAAATCCTCCTGCATTGAAGGCCAACATACCATTTGTCTTCCTAATTGCGTGCTACACCTGAATGCTTGCTTTCAGTGACTGGTGTATAAGGACACCCAGGTCTCGTTGCACCTCCCCCTTTCCCAATCTATCGCCATTCAGATAATCTGCCATTCTGTTTTTACAACCAAAGTGGATAACCTCACATTTATCTATGTTATACTGCATCTGCCATGCATTTGCCCACTCATCCAACTTGTCCAAATCACATTGGAGCCTCCTTGCATCCTCCTCACAGCTCACATTCCCCCCCAGCTTTATGTCGTCTGCAAACTTGGAAATGTTACATTTAGTTCCCCCACCCAAGTCATTAATATATATTGTGAATAGCTGGGGCCCAAGCATTGATTCCTGCAGTACCCCACTAGACACTGCCTGTCACCCGGAAAAAGACCTGTTTATTCCTACTCTCTCTTTCCTGTCTGTCAACCAATTTTCAATCCATGCCAGTATATTACCCCCAATCCCATGTGCTTTAATTTTGCACACTAACCTCTTATGTGGGACCTTATGCGGGCAGCACAGTGGCTAGCACCGCAGCTTCACAGCTCCAGCGACCCAGGTTCAGTTCTGGGTACTGTCTGTGCGGAGTTTGCAAGTTCTCCCTGTGACTGCGTGGGTTTCCGCTGGGTGCTCCAGTTTCCTCCCACAGCCAAAGACTTGCAGGTTGATAGGTAAATAGGCCATTGTAAATTGCCCCTAGTATAGGTAGGTGGTTGGAGAATTGAGGGAAGGTGGGGATGTGGTAGGGAATATGGGATTAATGTAGGATTAGTATAAATGGGTGGTTGGTTGGCACAAAATAGGTTGGCCAAAGGGTCTGTTTCAGTGCTGTCTCTTTCTATGACCTTATCCAAAAGCCTTCTGAAAATCCAAATACACCACATCCACTGGTCTCCCTTATCTATTCTACTAGTTACATCCTCAATAAACTCAAGTAGATTTGTTAAGCATGATTTCCCTTTCGTAAACCCATGCTGACTTTGTCCAATCCCGTTTATGCTTTCCAGGTGTTCTGCTATCACATCCTTTATAATAGACTCTAGCATTTTCCCCACTACTGATGTAAGGCTAACTGGTCTGTAATTCCCTGTTTTTTCTCTCCCTCCTTTTTTAAATAGTGGGGTTACATTTGCCACCCTCCAATCTGTAGGAAATGTTCGAGTCTATAGAATTTTGGAAGATGACCACCAATGCATCCACTATTTCCAGGGCCACTTCCTTAAGTACTCTGGGATGTAGATTATCAGGCCCTGTGGATTTGTCAGCCTTCAATCTAATCAATTTCCCTACTAATACTGATTTCCTTCAGTTCCTGCTTCTCACTAGACCCTTGGTTCCCCAACATTTCTGGGGTGTTATTTGTGTCCTCCTTTGTTAAGACAGAACCAAACTATGTGTTCAATTGTTCTGCCATTTTTTTGTTCCCCATTATCATTTCCTCTGTTTCTGACTGTAGGGGACTTACATTTGTCTTCACTAATCTTTTTCTCTTCACATATTTATAGAAGCCTTTACAGTCAGTTTTTATGTTCCCTGCAAGTTTACACTCATACTGTATTTACCCCCACTTAATCAATCTCTTTGTCCTCCTTTGCTGAATTCTAAACTGCTCCCAATCCTCAGACTTGTTGCTTTTTCTGGAAATTTTATATGCCTCCTCTTTGGATCTAATACTATCCCTAATTTCTTTTGTAAGTCACAGTTGAGCCACCTTTCCAGTTTTATTTATGCGCCAGACAGGAATGAACAATTGTTGTCATTCATGCACACGTTCTTGAAATATTATCCATTGCCTTTGCACCGTCAACCTTTTTAGTAAAGTCCCCCAATCTACCACGGCCAACTCGCGCCGCATACCTTCGTAGTTTCCTTTATTTAGATTCAGGATCCTAGTTTCGGATTCAACTACTTCACTCTCCATCTTAATGAAGAATTCTATCATGTTATTGTCGCTCCTCCCCAAGGGGCCCTGCACAACAAGATTGTTAATTAATCCTTTCTCATTGCACAATACCCAGTCTCGGATAGCCTGTTCTCCAGTTGGTTCCTCAAACTATTGGTCTAAAAAAACCATCACGTACACACTCCAGGAAATCCTCCTTCACAGAATTATTGCTAATTTGGTTCAACCAATCTATATGTAGATTAAAGTCACCCATAGTTACAATTGTACCCTTATTGCATGCGTCTCTAATTTACTGTTTAATGCCATCCCCACTACTGTTTGGAGGCCTTTATATAACAACCGCCACCAACGTTTTCTGCCCCTTGGTGTTTCTTAGCTCCACCCATACAGATTCCACATCATGATTTTTCGAGCCAATATCCTTCCTCACTTTGCATTGATTTCCTCATCTACTAACAACGCTACCCTACCTCCTTTCCATTTTTGTCTGTCCTTCCTAAATACTGAATACCCCTGGATGTTCAGTTCCCATCCTTGGTCACTCTGCATCCATGTCTCCATAATCGCAATTATATCATAACGTTTATATCTATTTGCGCTATTAATTCATCTACCTTATTGTGAATGCTCCGCGCATTAAGACACAATGCCTTTAGACGTGTCTTTTTAACATTGTTAGTCATCTTAGCTTTATTTTGCACTATGGCCCCATTTGTGTCTCGCCCTTGTTTCCTCTGCCTTCCACTTTTGCTTCTTACCTTTCTGTCTTTCATTTCTATCTTATTTCCCCCTCCTTTGTCTCCCTGCTCAGATTCCCATCCCCCTGCCATTCTAGTTTAAACCCTCCCCAACAGCACTATCAAACCAGCCCCCCCCCCCCCCCACCCCCACAACCCCTGCCCCGAGGAAATTGGTCCCGGTCCTGCCTAGATACAACCTGCCCAGCTTGTACTGGTCCCACATTCCCCAGAACCGGTCCCAATGTCCCAGGAATTTGAATCCCTCCCCCCTACACCATTTTTCCAGCCACGTATTCATCTGATATATCCTGCTAGTTCTGCTTTGGCTAGCACGTGGCACTGGTAGTAATCCTGAGATTACTACCTTTGAGATCCTACTTTGTAATTTACGTCCTACCTCCCCATATTCAGACTCATCCCTTTTATTACCTATGTCGTTGGTACCGATATGTACCATGACAACTGGCTGCTCGCCCTCCCCCCTCAGAATTCCCTGCAGCTGCTCAGACATCCTTGACCCTTGCACCAGGTAGGCAACATATCATCCTGGAGTCTCTTTTGCAGCCGCAGAAACGCCTGTCTGTTCCCCTTACAATTGAATCCCCTATCACTATAGCCCTGCCACTCTTCTTCCTGCCCTCCTGTGCAGCAGAGCCACCCATGGTGCCATGAGCTTGGCTCTTGCTGCTTTCCCCTGAGCCATCTCCCCCAACAATATCCAAAATATCTGTTAGAGAGCTGGATGGCTACAGGGGACTCCTGCACTACCTGCCTTCCTCTACTCTGCCTGGTGGTCACCCATTCCCTTCCTACCTTTGCAGCATTTGCCTGCAGTGTGACCACCTCGCTAAACATGCTATTCACGACGATCTCAGCATTGTGGATGCTCCATAGTGAATCCACCTGCAGCCCCAGCTCCATAATGTGGGTAGCCAGTAGCTGCCAATGGATATACTTCCTGCACACATGGTCGTCAGAGACACTGGAAGCGTCCCTGATTTCCCTTCTTACAGTGCTCCCCCGGCTGAAAAATTATTTGAGGTAAGAGTTGTAAAGGGATAGTCCTGGGATACAGTGACATTTTTCTGTTTAGGCATCAAACACTTGAGCCGCACTTTTCACAAACATTTTCTGTGAAAAATAACCATCCAGATTGAAATGGAGGGAAAAGTGCAATTTGCATTGATCATTTAGAACAAAGGCAACAAAACCTTTGCACTTCATAGGTATACGTACATAACCTTTATGAATATTTTATCAGGTTGGCGGGTAACTACATACAGGGCTCGACAGGGTAGATGCAGGAAGGATGTTCCCGATGGTGGGGAAGTCCAGAACCAGGGGTCATAGTCTAAGGATACAGGGTAAACCTTTCAGGACTGAGATGAGGAGAAATTTCTTCACCCAGAGAGTGGTGAGCCTGTGGAATTCACTACCACAGAAAGCAGTTGAGGCCAAAATATTGTATGTTTTCAAGAAGGAGTTAGATATAGCTCTTGGGTGAAATGGATTAAACGATATGGGGGGAAAGCGGGAACAGGTTACTGAGTTGGATGATCAGCCATGATCACAATGAATGGTGGAGAAGGGCCGAGTGGCCTACTTCTGCTATTTTTCTATGTTTCTATGTTTTTCCCACATAGTGCAGGAGTATATCACAGGTGTGAGATCTCCTGCCATGACTTACCTTTAGATTACTTCATTACTTCCTTTAATTAAAAAATACTAATTATGCTCGGGGCCTTGTTCTACTCCAAACACTACCCACTACATTCTAAAGTCCTTACCTTTACTTTTGAAGCTGATGGACTGCAGTAGTATAAATAGTAGAAAAACTCACCTGAACCTACTTAACAGTCAGCTGCTTCCCTGCGCACTGCTTCCACACGCAACTCACAGCCTCCTTGGAATTCTCTGCCCCAGAGGCCTGTGGAAGCTCAGTCCTTGAGTATGTTCAAGACTGAGATTGATAGATTTCTACATGTTAAAATCATCGAGGGATCCAGGGATAGTGCAGGAAAATGGTGTTGAAGTAGAAGATCAGCCATGATCTCATTGAATGGAGGAGCAAGCTCGAAGGGCTGAACATATTTCTTATATTCTTACAGGGCCATGGCCCAAGAGCTGGAAATTGGATTTTGACTGCATAGCTCTTCATCAGCCAGCACAGACACAATGGGCCAAATGGCCTCCTTGTGTGCTGTAAATTTCTATGATTCCATATCCCCTACCTTTGACTGAAGATTTCCTTTTGGGCCCTTAATAGGCATAGCTTCTCCCAAGCAAAACACTTATGCTTTAGATATTTACAAATGCTTCAGTGTTCCATTTGATGTTGCCTGATCTCAAAATCTCTTTGCATTCTGTATTAACTTTTTCAATTCCCTGCTATACTTTTCTGGTTTTTAACTCAATCTTGCTCCTGACATTTATCATTAGCCTCCTTTTTCTGTTTTATTTTAACTTTCATTTCCTTTGTCATCCAGGGTCCATTAGCTCTACCTTTTCCCTTCAAAGGAATATGCCTAGTTTGTACCTGAACTATCTTTTCCCTGAATTCCCGCCATTGCTCCATTACTCTTTATCCTGTAATTTTCCGTGTTTTACCTGTGTTACGTCCCTTCTTAAATCACTGAAATTAGTTCTTTCCCCAGATGAACATTTTTTACCTTTTGATATTTTTTGATCTCATTCCACAATTACTTGATTTACCAGAATGGTTCCAGACTTTAGCTGCAAGGTTAGGTTGGAGAAGCTGGGGTTCTGCTTGGAGCAAAGGAGATTGAGGGGAGATTTGATTGAGGTGTACAAGAATTTGACAGGCTTAGATAGGGTAGACGAAGAAAAGATGTTCCCATTAAAGCCTAGCTACTCGACCCGAACCCGACCAAACCCGACTACATGTGTCGGGCTTGGGTCGGGTCAGGCTGGACTGTACTGTTTAGCTTTGGCAGTCTTGGTGCCACTTGTCATGTCCGCTTGTGTGAAAACCCCAATATAGATACATATTATGTATTAAAACTTAAGTGTGACATTTTATAAACCAAGCTTTGCACTGTTATGATTTTTTAAAAAATTAAATGTGGGAACACATGTTTTATTTTTACAGACTGGTTTTAAGTCTGGAAATTTTTGTGAATTGCATTTCTAAGGCAATTGTATTTAAAATGACTTTACTTTAGAGTATGAAATTCAATAACACAAATTAGAGGCTGCCGTCTCTGCCCAAAGGAAACCCAGGAGTTAATTAGTTTAGTTTAGAGATACAGCACTGAAACAGGCCCTTCGGCCCACCGAGTCTGTGCCGACCATCAACCACCCATTCATACTAATCCTACACTAATCCCATATTCCTACCACATCCCCACCTGTCCCTATATTTCCCTACCTATACTAGGGGCAATTTATAATGGCCAATTAACCTATCAACCTGCAAGTCTTTGGCATGTGGGAGGAAACCAGAGCACCCGGAGGAAACCCACACAGGCACAGGGAGAACTTGCAAACTCCACACTGGCAGTACCCAGAATTGAACCCGGGCCACTGGAGCTGTGAGGCTGCGGTGCTAACCACTGCGCCACTGTGATTGCAAGGTCCAATCATATTTCAGTTATAATGGCTGCCAAAATGGTCTGAAATTTACTGGATAATTTGAGTAACAGTCACGTGAGTTAAAATTAGCCTTTATCTCATTTTATACATAACACATGCTTAAAATATTATTTATGAACTTGTTTATTTTAACATTGCAAGTACAGACCTGGAAAAATAGCTCTAGTGCCCTGCCCAGACCAACCTGGTTGTAAGCATGTTGATGATTTGTCTTAACTTCTTAAAAAAAAATTTCAAGAATTAGATCTACCCAGTTATTGAAAGAGGACAAAAAAAAATTAATCTACTACGGAATTCCATGATGCGGTTGTTTATGTCGAAAGTCATGTTGTAGCTGTTGTGTGATGTACATCAGGAAAGCTGCCACATTATGATTAAAAGCGAGTGCCATTGACCACACCAATGGATTGTGGACAAAATCCACAAGGAATTATGAGATAAGCCAAAACACAGGATCCAACTTGCATAATTCTCATTACTGAGTGGGTGAGAGACTAACTTATACTCAGGTTATCTCAGTTTTGATAATCCAGTGTTTCAAATGCAAATATTAAAAATGAGAATGGATAGAACCAATATTTATTGTATCTAGTCTTGACATTAATTGGCCTTTCTCGAATTTCACATTCAAGTTCGATATCAAATTAAGTTAAACATTTTTTAAAATACTCCTATTTCCTCCCCTCACCCCCAACACTTTGCCAATTATTTGAAATCTGTGTCCTCCGACTATTTACTCTTGCCAGTGGAAACAGTAAATAAAGAGAAACTGTCAAAACCCATCATAATTTTGAAAATCTGTATTAAAACTCCCCTTAAGTTTCTCTTATCTAAACACTGCAGGTCTGGCAGCATCTGTGGAGAGAAAAACAGAGTTAAAGTTTCAGGTCTGTGATCTTTCATCAGAACACAGGAAAGGGACATGAAAGCTAAGATAGACTTGAAAAATGGATCTTTCCTCACTGGAGCAGAGACAGTTAAAGATTATTGAAACTTATGCATGGTTTTGGAAGGTTAAACAGTGGATTGTTTCCACTGTTTGATGAAGGAAAAGAAAGACTTGCATTTATATAGCACCTTTCATGACCACAGGATGTCCCAAAGCGTTTTACAGTCAATGAAGTACTTTTGAATTGTTACTGTTGTAAATGCAATAGCACACAGCAAGCTGCCACAAACAGCAATGTGAGAATGACCAGATAATTTATTTTTAGTGTTATTGATTGAGTGATAAATATTGGCCACCAGGACAACCCTCCTGCTCCTCTTCGAAATAGTGCTATGGGATCTTTGTGTCCACCTGAGGAAGCAGGGTCTTGGTTTAACCTATCTTCTGAAAGACAGCACACTGCACTGGAGTGTCAGCCTTGACTTTTGTGCTCAAGTATCTGGACTGGGACCAGAACACACGACATTCTGGCTCCGAGGCGAGAGTGCTACCAACTGAGCCACAGCTGACGAACCTAAATGTCAGTTGTAAGGGATTACTTTAACAAAACGAATGAAGTGCCAGCATTGAGCTTTCCGAAATTATATTGGACTGCTGAAGTGAAACATCTTCTGGAGCACTTTGCCTTATAAGAGCACCATCTCTCATGTGAGCAAGCTTGTTTTCTTTCCCATATCAAGTCCTTTTCAAGTGTCCTGAAAGTGGTTGACAGATTTGTATCACTGATTGTGGCAAAGAATTGTGTGTTCCAACAACTCTTCATGGAAAGACAATCCTTTGAAGATTTCTTCTCACTCGGTGACCATTTTAAATTGACCTCTCTTCATTACTGCCCAAAGGAAATAGACTTTCCCTATTCGCTCTTATCAAATCTCCTGTTTTTAAAAGCTTCCATTATGTGATCTCTAGTATCCCAATTCTCTCCTCCATATTGAAGTTCTCATTCTCTTCACTCTCCATGGCGTTAATGCCCTTCCCAAGATTGGGGGAGCCAAAAAATAAAGACGAAAGGTCACCGACCTGAAATGTTAACTCCTCTTCTCTCTCAACAGATGCTGCCAGACCTGCTGAGTATTTCCAGCACTTACTGTTTTTATTAGTAAGATGCACTGTCAGGTCTACATGTTTGCTGATGGCACCTCACCACCACTTCACCTCCACTATCTCTGCATTGTCAGAGAGCTTGCGGAACACCCAGTCTTGGCTGAGCTGCAATTTCTTCCATTAAATATTGGGAAGACCAAAGCCACTGACTTTGGCCCATCCACCAACTCTGTTCGCACCAACACGATCCATCTCCCTGGCCGCTCTCAGGCTGAACCAGACTGTTTGCAATCTCAGCATCCTATTTGACGCTGAGTTAACTTATCCAACACCATATCCTTTCCTCCTTAAGACCACCAATTTCCACCTCAATAACATTGCCCAATCTCCACCCCTGCCTCAACTCATCTGCTGAAACTCTCACCCATGCTTTTAGTCAGTCATAGTCGTACAGCACAGAAACAGGCCCTGCGTCCATGCCGACCATAATGCCGATCCACACTAATCCCATCTGCCTGCATTAAGTCCATATCCCTCTATGCCTTGCTCATTCAAGTACCTGTCCAGATGCCTCTTAAATGTCGCTACTGTTCCGCCTCCACCACCTCCTCAGGCAGCTCATTCCAAATACCCACTATTCTTTGTGTGAAAAATTTACCCCTTTGATGCTCTTTAAACCTCCTCCCTCTCACCTTAAATCTATGCCCTCTACTTTTAGTCACCCCTACCATGGGAAACAGACTCTGGCTATATACCCTATCTATGCCTCTCATAATTTTATATACCTCTATCATGTCCCCTCTCAGCCTCCTTCGCTCCAGGGAAAACAGACCCAGCCTATCCAATCTCTCTTTATAACTCAAGCCCTCCAAACCAGGCAACATCCTTGTGAATCTTTTCTGCACCCTCTCTCGCTTAATCACATCTTTCCTGTAGTGCGGCGACCGGAACTGCACACAGTACTCCAAATGCGGCCTAACCAACGTTATGTACAACTGTAACATGACGTCCCAACTCTTGTACTCAGTGCCTCAGTCGATGAAAGCAAGCATGCCATACGCCTTCTTCACCACCCTGTCTACCTGTGTTGCCACTTTCAGGGAACTATGTACTTGCACCCCAAGGTGTCTCTGCTCAACAACACTCCCCACGGCCCTGCCAGTCACTGTATATGTCCTGCCCTGATTTAACTTCCCAAAATGCATTTGACTATTCCAATTCTCTCCTGGCCACCCTTCCACTGTTTCACCCTCCCTAAACTTGAACTCATCAAAAACTCTGCTATCCATATCATAACTCTCAAAGTCCAGCTCACCCATCACCTTTGTGCTCGCTGACATTGGCTACTGGTCCAACAATGTCTCTCTTTTAAAGTTCTCTCATTCGTGTTCAAATCCGTCCATGGCCTCAACCCTCCCTATTTCTATAACTTCTGCTATCCTTATAACTCCACACAAACTCATCTCTGGAGAGAGGGTGGGCCAGTGTGATCAGTTTTGAATTGATGCAGGTTTCTGAGGGAGTGTGGGGCAGTGGATTGTGTTTGGAATGATATAGGTCAATGGGGGGAGAGTGCAGTGTGGATTGTGTTTTGAATTGATACAAGATTATGGGGATAGAGTGGGGCAGTAGGATTAGTTTAGGATTTCTCTGGTAAAGAGTTGCCACAGAGACAATGGACTGAATTCTAAGACTGTCCCCAGTCTTGTTCTATCATAATTATTAGGCCCATCTCAAGAAAGAGCAGAGGACTGTGTAGAACCACAAATATCCTTTTTAAGTTGTAAGGGGTTGCAGTGGTGAAGCAGTTGCATACTATGGCAGTGACTGATGCACAGCACACCTTTAACATGAAACACTGATTCAAGGGGAAACTGATTCACCTCAGAGTCTCCAATCCAAACTCATAAAATGCAGGTGGAGTTTTAAATTTTTTTGTGTCTGTTTAGGCCTAGTTACCTGGTGAATGGCCATCGGTGCTTTATGGACCTGGCTAGCTCCAGTGTCAGGTGACACAATTCCAGTCTCTTATGCCAGCATGCCATCTAGGAGGCAACTCAATATGAATTAAATTTTGAAGAGATTTAATTTCAGGGATGAGTTGCCAGCAACCAATGGTAACTGTGCATTTTCAGTTTTTTTTCCTTTCTCCTTGCCCAAAATTTTGCCAGGTGGTCACTGTAAAAACTTTCGAAAGATTGCATTCAAGTTCTTTAGAGCAGAGTCTACATTGAATTATGTGTTCAGTTTTAAAATCCCTGTTTTTATTAGTGTATTTTTTTAAATTGTTACTCTCACTTAAAAAGAAAAGTTTGCCTGAACTGCAAAAATCTGGTTTACTGAGAGCAATGCAGAGTTTGCAAGTACATCTGTGGGTAAAGTGGTGATATGTTTTTGAGGCAGAAATCAGCTGGGACATTTATATTACTGAAAGGTAAAATATTCAATCTGTTGTCCACAGCTTGCACAGTTCGAATCCCCAAAAGAGGAAGGGCAACCGGAATAATAAATCAAGACTTTCCACAGCATCAGAAGAATGCATGAAAGGGATCTGAGAAATCACCTGAAAAATTGTACTGAGTTTGGAGAATTGACACCTATTCTGGGGAAGAAAATGGTTTGAAATGCAGCCAGTCTTTTAGGTCACACATGCCAAATGAATTGCCACTTCCAGCTGACTACACTGCAGTGATGCCATTGCTGTCTGCTTCCACAGAGAAGTCTTTGGAATTAGATACTGTAGCAAGATAAAGCAATTGCATTTAACTTAAGTCTTTGCACCAATAAATTCTGTGCAAGATTCCAAAACGGCCATTAAATCCAATATATTGCACATGTTCAACAGCCATTGATGGAACAGTCTTAAATTTTGTGTTAATATTGGCATGAAGTCACCAGAGACCTGAGAAGCATTTAACATAACTGTATTTGAGCAAATAAGTTTCTTAAACACTCATTTTGTACTGTGGGGGAGAGCTGTACTGAGCATGTTAAGAAACTTCCTTTGCCATATGTTTCCTATTAGATTGGGCACAGGGGAGGGATAAGCCAGGTGTTAACAACTTCAAGTAGCATTTGGCCAATAGATTCTGGCACAGCACTTCACAAGCCACACTGAAAAAGTGTCGTCATTGTTTGGGACTTGATAGCATTCAAGTCAATATATGGGCTTCTGTGTTGGATGGTTTCCTGTCATCGTGCTAGTAGTCTAGAAAAAGCTAATGGTGGCTACAAGGCAACCAGTGACCTGTACACACTATAGTATCAGTGGATGCCTTGGAGCAGCAGGTCAGGAGTAGTCTTGCTGACAAACTGCAGCATTAGTCTGACTGAAAACAGACCTTATTGGCTCATTTATTTCACATTCTATGGTTATTTCTAGTTGTAAAGGAGTTCAATTTTCCCTTTTTTGTATTTACTTAATAAATTTTCTTTGCACATCATTGGTGTGTTTATTCATAAACACACCATAGTGAACAAAAGAAGCAGATTCTTGTTCCAAGAGCCAATCTCTTACAAAACAGCTTGTGACATTTACACCAGTAATGGAAATTATAGCATACAAGGAGCCCATTCTGCCTCAAGTCATGTGCTGGTGCCAGCCCTTCAATTGCAGCTGTGTCTAAATCTGTATCTCTGTCCTTTCCACATATTTTATATTGTGAACTTAAATGACTTCTTTTGTCCCTGCTCTCCCCTTTTGGCTCCCGTCCCTATTCTCCCCTCTCGGTTTCTGTCACTCCTTTCCTGTCACTCCTTTCCTGTCCCCCTCGACACCCATCCCTCTCCTCCCCTCTTGACTCGCTTCTATTTCCTGGTCTTTTTTCCTGTTGGCTTTCCTCTTTGCTCCCTTTTCTGTTCTTCTGCCTTTCCACTCTGTTCTCCTCTTTCTGTTTTCCCCTCTCTTTCCATCAGTGTTTCCTCTAATTTAATAATCTGGGACAAAATTAAGAGTCACTTGGAACAAGTGTGGATTAGTTAAGGAAAGATGGTATGGATTTGTTAAAGGCAAGTCATGTTTACCGAACCCAGTTGAGTTTTTCAATGAGGTAATGGAGAGGTTTGATGAGGGTAATGCAGTTGATGTGGTGTACATGGGCTTCCAAAAGGCATTTGATAAAGTGCTACTTAATAAACTTGTCAGTTAAGTTGAAGCCCTTGGAATAAAAGGGACAATAGCAGTATGGATACAAAGTTGGCTGAGTGACAGGAAACAGAGTGGTGGTGAACAGGTTTTTTTTTGGACTGGAGGAAGTTATATATTGAGGTTCCCCAGGGGTCAGTACTGGGATCACTGCTTTTCTTAATCTATATTAATGACCTAGACTTGGGTGTATAGGGCACAATTTCAACATTTTCAGATGACACAAACTTTTGAAATACTGTGAACTGTGAGGTGGATAATAGATTTCAATAGGACATAAACAGACGGGTAGAATGGATGCATATGTGGAAGAATTATGGAGAGAAGTGTGAAGTAATAGGTTTTGGTAGGAACGAGGAGTGGCAATATAAAATAAAGGATACAGTTCGAATGGCGGATCAGGAACAAAACTGGGGGTATATGTGCACAAATCTTTGGAGGTAGCAGGGCAGGTTGAGAAAGTGGTTGAACAGGCATATGGGATCCTACGCTTCATAAATAGAGGCATAGCGTACAAAAGCAAGAAAGTTATGATGAACCTTTTGGCGTCAGCTGGACTATTGTGTCCAATTCTGGGCACTGAACTTTATTAGGAAGGATTTGAAGGCTTTAGAGAGGGTGCAGGAAAGATTTACGAAAATGAGTGATGAGGGACTTAGTTTAGTTTAGAGATACAGCACTGAAACAGGCCCTTCGGCCCACCGAGTCTGTGCCGACCATCAACCACCCATTTATACTAATCCTACACTAATCCCATATTCCTACCACATCCCCACCTGTCCCTATACTTCCCTACCTATACTAGGGGCAATTTATAATGGCCAATTTACCTACCAACCTGCAAGTCTTTTGGCTTGTGGGAGGAAACCGGAGCACCCGGAGAAAACCCACGCAGACACAGGGAGAACTTGCAAACTCCACACAGGCAGGACCCAGAATTGAACCCGGGTCGCTGGAGCTGTGAGGCTGCGGTGCTAACCACTGCGCCGCCCAAGTTATGTGGATAGATTGGAGAAGCTAGGGCTGTTTTTAGAAAAGAGAAGGTCGAGAAACGATCTGCTAGAGGTGTTCAAAATCACAGGTCTAGACAGAGTAGATAGAGACAACTGTTCTCGTTGGCGGAAGGGTCGAGAAACAGATGACACGATTTTAGGTGATTGGCAAAAGAACCACATGAGGAAAACCTTTTTTTAATGCAGCAATTGGTTAGGATCTGGAATGGACTGCCTGAGAATATAGTGGAGGCAGATTCAATCATGGCTTTCAAGAGAGAATTAGATAAGCACCTAAAGAGAGAGAATTTGTAGGGCTTTGGAAAAAGAGCAGAGGAGTGGGACTACCTGTTGCTGTTCTATAATTGTATGAATTTCTTTTCGCTGTGTGTGTCCCATTTGTTGCACTGTGCCATTCCTTTAAGATTTCTGCGCAGCCATGCATGTGCACATCTTGAAGGAAATGTTAAAATAAGAGCAAAATACTGCAGATGCTGGAACTCTGAAATGCGACCCTTTATCAGAACTGGCAAAAGTTAGAAATGTAGCAGTCTTTGAGAAAGTGAAAGGGTGGGGGAGGGCGGAGAAGAACAAGGAGGAAGGACTGTGATAAGACTGAGGGGAGAGATGAAAATGGAGCGCTAAATAGTTGCAACGAAAGACAAAGCGTGAGTCCAGAGAGAGTGCTAATGGCAGAATAGTGAACAGCTCTGTCCGAAGGCAAAAACAAACAAAATATGCTTAAGACTAGCACGTGGTTAAAAAATAAAATATATCTATATTTTTTATATATATAATATATGTAGTTGGCATGAAAAAAGACAGAGGCGCAAGGGGAGAGCCAATTGTGCAACAGCCCCGACAAACAAATTTCTCTGCAGCACCTGTGGAAGAGCCTGTCACTCCAGAATTGGCCTTTATAGCCACTCCAGGTGCTGCTTCACAAACCACTGACCACCTCCAGGCGCGTATCCATTGTCTCTCGAGATAAGGAGGCCCAAAAGAATATATTATATATATAAAAATAATAAAAAAATAATGGGGCTCATGGTCTGAAATTATTGACCTCAATGTTGAGTCCAGAAAGCTGTAGTGTGCCTAATCAGAAAATGAGGTGCTGTTCCTCGAGCTTGCATTGATGTTCACTGGAACACTGCAGCTGGCCGAGGACAGAAATGTGGGCATGGGACCAAGGTGGAAAATTAAAATAGCAAGCAACTGGAAGCTTGGGATCATGCTTGTGGACCGAGCGGAGGTGATCTTCAAAACTGTCAGCAAATCTGCATTTGGTCTCCCCGCGCACAGTGAGCAGCAAATACAGTATACTACATTGAAAAAAGTACAAGTAAATCGCTGCTTCACCTGAAAGGAGTGTTTGGGGCTTTGGATAGTGAGGAGAGAGGAGGTAAAAGGGGTAGGTATTACACTTCCTGTGATTGTATGGGAAGGTGTCGGGGATAATGGAGGAGTGGACCAGGGTGTCGCGGAAGCAACAGTCCCTTTGAAATGCTGACTGGAAGGGAGGTGAAGATGCTGGATGTGGCAGAAATGCCGAGGATGATCCTTTGGATGTGGAGGTTGGTGGGGTGGAAAGTGAGGACAAGGAGAACTTTGTCGCAGTTCTGGAAGGGAGGGGAAGGGGTGAGGACAGAAGTGCAGTAATTGGGCCAGATACGGTTGAGGGCCCTGTCAACCACAGTGTGCGGGAATCCTCGGTTGAGGAAAAAGGAAGATGTATCAGAAGCGCTGTTGTGGAAGGTTGCATTATCGGAACCGATGCATCAGAGACGGAGAAAGTGGGAGAATGGAATGGAGTTCTTACAGGAGGCTGGGTGTGAGGAAGTGTAGTCAAGGTTAGAGGCCTACTTTAGGTCGGGAAAACGAACCCGACCCGGCCCGAGTCCCTCCGCTGTTGCCCCAAACCTGACGGCCATCCGTTTACTTACCTCCCGACTTGGAACCTCCACGAAGCTGCTGCGCATGCGTGATAATGTCATAGTGATGTCACTCGCTCACTGCGCAGACTCAGTTTCGTCCTGGACTCCCAGCTCAGGTAAGTTTTTTTTTTTACTTTTAATACTTACCAGCAGAGCACTTACTGTGTGTGTCCGGCCTGGCCTGACTCAACTTGGACTCGGCCCGACCCGAGCCCGAAAGCCGGAGCCTGAAGATGGGCCCGACCCAACACATGTTGTCGGGTCCCCTCGGGTTCGGGTCGGGTAGCAGGCCTCTAGTCAAGGTAGCTGTGGGAGTCAGTGGGCTTATAATAAATACTAGTGGATAGACTATCCCCAGAGATGGAGTCAGAGAAGTCAAGGAAGGGAAGTGTCGGAGATGGAACATGTGAAGGTGAGAAGGGTGGAAATTGGAAGCAAAGTTGAAAACGTTTTCCAGCTCGGGGCCAGAGCAGGAAGCAGCACTGATACAGTCATCAATGTACCGGAGAAAGAGTTGGGGAAGGGGGCGTGAGTAGGACTGGAACAAGGAATGTTCGACATATCCCACAAAAAGACAGGACTCATGCGGGTACCAATAGCAACACCTTTTACTTGAAGGAAGTGAGTGGAGAAGGAGAGTTGTTCAATGTGAGAACAAGTTCAGCAGGCGGAGGAGAGTGGTGGTGGATGGGGACTGGTTGGCCTCTGTTTAAGGAAGAAGCGGAAAACCCTCAGACCACCTTAATGGGGATGGAGGTGTAGGGAGGTTGGACATCCATAGTGAAGAGGAGAGGATTAGGGCCTGGAAACCATCAAAATGACATTGGATATCAGAAGAGTCACGGATGTAGGTGGGAAGAGACTGGACAAGGGGAGAAAAAATCGAATCAAGATAGGAAGAAATCACTTCAATGGGGCAGGAACAGGCTGAAACAATGGGTCTACCTGGACAGTCCTATTTGTGGATTTTAGGAAGGAGATAGAAGTGGACTGTTCGGGGTTGCGGTACTATGAGGTGGGAAGTTGTAGAGGGAAGACCTCTGGAGGAGATGAAATCAGTGACAGTCCTGTGGACAGTTGCTTGATGTTCGGTGGTGGGGTCATGGTCCAGGGGGAGGTAAGAAGAAGTGTCTTGAGAGTTGGCGCTCAGCCTCTGCAAGGTAGAGGTCGGTATGCCAGACAACAACAGCAGCACCCTTGTCAGCAGGTTTGATCACAATTTTGGGGTTAGACCTGAGAGAACGGAGTGCAGCAAGTTAGAGTGAGCAAGGGGGAGGGGGGGGGTGGTGGGGCAGAGAAATTAAGATGGCCGATGCTATTCCAACAGTTTTCAATGAAACGAACAAGAGCAGGTAAGGGGTCCAGGTGGAGGGAGTACTGGAAGTGGGTGAATGGGTCCGCTGGTTGGGAGGAGGACGCCTGGCCAAAGACGTGAGCCGGGAGGCAAAGGTGACGGAAGAAAAGCTCAACATCATGTCGAGCGTGAAATTCATTGATGGTGAAACTAAGTCTTTTGCTAAGTACAGATCGTTCAGCATCAGAGAGGGAAAGGTGAGAAGTTATTGTGAATACACGACAAGGTGTGAGATTGGGAGAAGTGATGGGGTCAGAGGGAAGGGGAAGAAAAATCTGTAGGGGCATTGCGTTCCTTAACACCTGAAGGGAAGAGAAAACGTTTTTTGTTAATGCATTGTGTTACGACCGACCGCTCTTGTCAAAGCCCCCAATCAAAATATATGATTCTGATTGTGGTGGGACCAACACACTGTTAATTCAATCCCGTTGTTCCACAGATTGGTTAACATATCATTTAAAAACTTACCAAATTAAAGAAAGACCCAGCAAATTGTACCATCTAATAACGCCTGAATGAGGCTCACCAAACCAGGTGTCTTTAAATCAACAAATTAACTCTTTAATTAAAAGAACTAAATTCTTAAACACTATGAACATTTAAAAATAGAAAAATTAGAGTCCTTGCAAATTTACAGCCCAATGTGGTTCGAAGTCCTTGCAGAATGTGGTTCGAAGTCCTTGCAGAATGTGGTTCGAAGTCCTTGCAGAATGTGGTTCGAAGTCCCTCGCAGAATGTGGTTCGAAGTCCCTCGCAGAATGTGGTTCGAAGTCCTTGCAGAATGTGGTTCGAAGTCCTTGCAGAATGTGGTTCGAAGTCCCTCGCAGAATGTGGTTCGAAGTCCTTGCAGAATGTGGTTCGAAGTCCCTCGCAGAATGTGGTTCGAAGTCCCTCGCAGAATGTGGTTCGAAGTCCCTCGCAGAATGTGGTTCGAAGTCCCTCGCAGAATGTGGTTCGAAGTCCAGCGAATTTCAACAATTAACGACTTGCAAACACTTTCAACAGAATCAATCTGACTTTAGAGTTTTTGAGAGATAAAAGATTGTCACAGTCTAACCTCCCTTTCTTCAATTTAAGTTACCAGAGATCTGTCTTGGCTTAAATAAAAACAAGAAATGCTGGAACCACTCAGCAGGTCTGGCAGCATCTGTGGAAAGAGAAGCAGAGTTAACGTTTCGGGTCAGTGACCCTTCTTTGGAACTGAAGAATCTGTCTTGGCTTGATGTTTTTAGAATTTCGAGAGATAATTAAACAGACAAAAATCCTATTTCCTTCAGTTTGAATGGTTGAGAGCTCTTTTTCAGTGCTGACACCACAGCTGTTTGTGTCTTCTGTCTGTGTGTTCAAACTGTCTTACTAACTGCCAGCTAAAAACTGAATTGTAACAAATGTATCGCATCAGGCTCACTCCCAGTGGCTGTTTCCATGGTATCGAGAATGCACCCTTTGAATCGCAGTCTCCAAATGGCTGTTTCTAAGGCAACGAAAATGCACCTTCCTATAACTCCTGAGGCTTGCCGGCTCTTAAAGCAATACTCATCCCTTGCAAGCCTTAAAGGCAAACCGCATATTCCGAAAAAAAAACTACAGGACCATGACAATTGAATAAGGCGAAGGATGAAATGAATTTGTGGAGCAGGACAGCTTTGAGATAGGGTGAGTTGGTGCTGCTGGAGAGAGAGGTTGAGTGTGTACATGTGCCGGCGCATGGCCCTTTTACCTCCTCTCTCCTCACCATCTAAGGCTCCAAACACTCCTTCCAGGTAAAGCAACAATTTACCCGTACTTCTTTCAATTTAGTATACTATATTCGCTGGTCACAGTGCAGTCTCCTCTACATTGGGGAAACCAAATGCAGATTGGGTGACCTACTTTGCAGAACACCTCTGCTTGGTCTGCAAGCATGATTCCCAAGCTTCCAGTTGCTTGCCATTTTAATTCTCCACCTTGTTCCCATGCTCACATTTCTGTCCTTGGCCTGCTGCAGTGTTCCAGGGAACATCAATGCAAGCTCAAGGAACAGCAGCTCATTAGGCACTCTACAGCATTCTGGACTCAATGTTGAGGTCAATAATTTCAGACCATGAGCCCCATTATTTTTTGTTTATTATTTTTGTTATATATATTTTTAAATTTTATTTATTAACCATGTGCTAGTCTTCAACTTATTTTTCATGTTTTTGCTTTCGTACAGAGCTGTTCATTATTCTGCCAGTAGCACTCTCTCTGGACTAGTGCTTTGTCTTTCACTACAACTGTTTAGCACTCCATTTGCATTTTGTTCCATGACATCTGTCATTTCTCTCCCCCCTCCATCCTATCACAGTCCTTTTTCTCCTTCCACTTTCCTCCCTTTCAAAGACTTACGTTTCTAACTTTTGCCAGTTCGATTGAAGGGTTGCAGATCTGAAATGTTAACTCTATTTCTCTCTCCACAGATGCTGCCAGACCTTTTGAGTATTTCCAGCCCTTTCTATTCCCATTGTAAAGGAAACGTTGCTTGTCCATGGCCTGTTTGTCCCCTGCACGGCACATTGTCGATTGCTGTGCAACTAAACCTAATCTTATTTTCCACTCTGCTCTTTCCTCTTTGCTTTCTGCTTGCTTGCTTTCTTAACAATCTCTCTTCAGTATCTTTGGGTCCCTGATGCAGCACAGTACTTCAGTGTGGTCTGTAGTTAACCATCTATCTCCAGCTAATGCTATCAATGTTAAAATTTTTCATCTTCCTTCTTGAAACATCTTTACTCTGGTGCTTAGGTCAACCAAGTGGCCTTGACACAGCTACAGCTTGTCCATTGTAAAATCCTTAGGAGTACACACATCTTCCATCCAAATGATAATTTACCGGTTCACAAACCGATGCAGTCTACTCACCATCCACACCTTGTAGAATTTTCAGGATATGATGTCAGTTTTGTCTCCAGCATGCCGCTGCTGACTCAGCACAACCATGGAGTCCCTGCAGCTAATACACTTTTCACTCACAGTGCCATGTTTAACTAACAATCACCAGTGAAGGTGTTCCTTGAATTAGTTCCTTTCTGGGTTTCTGCAGCAGCTGATCAGAACAAAGTTATGAAAATCTGTTTTAAGTCCAGATATTAGCATTGCTTGTAGATGTGCAAGCAGGATCAGATGGTCTGATTGCCTCATTTAATCTTGAATCAAGTATTAATGTGGATGTATGCTACAGTCTTCTGCTGAGGATAACTGTGAAGATATGTGGTATTTGTACATAATTGCCAGTTAAGTGCCAGAATGGCTCAATCTTACGACGTGGGAGGTTCAAGGTTCAACCTACACTTGTCTTTATATAGTGTTACGACCAGGTGAGGAAGGGGTCTCGGGCTCCCCTCGTGGCCTTTTCCTAGTTTGGCCATAACAGGGTTTAACTTTTAACTAAGCTTCCCCTCAGTGAGCCCTAAATTGTAATTGTAAAGGAATCAACCAGACAGGTTTTCTCAGGTTTAAACAAGAAAGGTGTAAGTTTATTAACCTTAAAACTCTAACTCAGTTAAAACTAACTCAGTTAAGAATATGTGATGCTAGCATGCATACACGATAAACAGACTAACAGATACAGAGGAGGAGAAAGAATTAAAGGGGGAAGGTTTGAAGTAGATGGAATTGGTTTTGGGTTGGATGTAAATTCTTTGAAGTTAAGTTTTGCAGTTCGCTGGGGCACAGTGCACACTTTCAAACTTATTTAGCTGGTACCATAATGCTGCAGGATCTTCTGTCTTGAGGCTTAAGTTACTTCCTTGGGTCGCTGGAATTTTGTGTGAGAGAGAGAGAGACATTGCTTCTCTTTTGATCTTCAAAAGTGTCTGCCTCCAAAACTTTACTGTGAGCACAATTCAATAAATTCCTAGGTTGGCTAATAGGTTAGTCATGTGACTAGCTGTTTGTTTGAAACAGCATCCCTGCGAAGTTTGTTGATTCTTCAAAGCTTATCAGACACCCTCGGTTGGTGGTGGGGTGGGTGTGGAGTGCTGGCTCTTACACAAATAATGACTCTCAATGTCTTTTGGTCATCTCTACTGACAAAATCCATCTGGCTAATTGATCCCATTGTCTCTC
Source organism: Heterodontus francisci (assembly GCF_036365525.1). NCBI lineage: Eukaryota > Metazoa > Chordata > Chondrichthyes > Heterodontiformes > Heterodontidae > Heterodontus > Heterodontus francisci. The sequence continues at coordinate 70,266,401 of NC_090393.1, read as the reverse complement.
CAACTGGCTCTCAGAATGCAAATGTACAGCCATGTTTTCAGCCAGTGCTCTGTGGTCTTTTTAAACAAGTTATTTTCAATGTCCAGTAAGCATTCAAATAGTGTTCCATGTGTTTCCATTTGGCAGGTTTGGCTTCCATCACAGCAGCATGTTCTCACATTTCTCAGTAACATACCAAAGCACTTCACATGTGTTTCACTCTCGCAGTTGAGCAAAGCACAACAAATACCATTGGATACAGTAGGAATCCCCGCTTCATGTTCATGATTTGCTTGAGAGTTAAAATACAAAAGATATGATAAATAAATGTGTGCTATCAGCTGTGATGCAGTGGGTAGCCCTCTCACCTGAGTCAGTAGGCTTAAGGTCTACTCCAGAGACTGGCACTCCAGTGCATCACCAGGGGAGTGCTACACTGTTGAAGGTGTTAACATTTGGATGGGACGTTAAACTGAGGTCTTGTTTGCCCTCTCAGGTGGATGTGAAAGATCCTAAAGCACTGTCTGGAACAAGAGCAGGGGAATTCTCCCTAGAGTTCTGGCCAATATTTATCCCTCACACACAAAAACAAGAAATGCTGGATTCACTCAGCAGGTCTGGCAGCATCTGTGGAAAGAGAAGCAGAGTTAACGTTTCGGGTCAGTGACCCTTCTTCGGAACTGACAAATATTAGAAAAGTCACAGATTATAAACAAGTGAGGTGGGGGTTGGGCAAGAGATAACAAAGGAGAAGGTGCAGATTGGACCAGGCCACATAGCTGACCAAAAGGTCACGGAGCAAAGGCAAACAATATGTTAATGGTGTGTTGAAAGACAAAGCATTAGTACAGATTAGGTGTGAATATACTGAATATTGAACATCAGCAAGTGCAAACCTGAAGAAAAACAACCTGAAAAAAACAGTGGGTAAGCAAACTGAACAAACTAAGATGAAATGAAATAAATGCAAAAAAAGATTGTAAAAAATGTAAAAAGGAATGCAAAAAAAAGGAAGAAAAAATAACTAAAAATGAAAGTAAAGTGGGGGGCTGTCATGCTCTGAAATTATTGAACTCTATGTTCAGTCCGGCAGGCTGTAGTGTGCCTAATCGGTAAATGAGAAGCTGTTCCTCGAGCTTGCGTTGATGTTCACTGGAACACTGCAGCAATCCCAGGACAGAGATGTGAGCATGAGAGCAGGGGGGAGTGTTGAAATGGCAAGCAACCGGAAGCTCAGGGTCCTGCTTGCGGACTGAGCGGAGATGTTCCGCAAAGCGGTCACCCAGTCTGCGCTTGGTCTCCCCAATGTAGAGGAGACCACACTGTGAGCAGCGAATACAGTATACTACATTGAAAGAAGTACAAGTAAATCGCTGCTTCACCCTCATTATTTATCCCTCATTCAGTATCACAAAAAACGATTATCTGCTCATTATTCTCATGCTGTTTTTGGGAGTTTGCTGTGCTCAAATTGGCTGCCATTTCCGACATTACAAAAGTGTCTACACTTCAAAAAGTACTTGATTGCAAAACGCTTTGAGACAGGTTGTGAAAGGCGCTAAGTAAATGAGACTTTGCTTTAAATGGTGAACCTATTCGGATTTACCTGATAAAAAATGGTGCACTGCAGATTAGTTTAATATTTAATTGAAAGGATGAAGCGGCGAATCTGCCTCAACAAACACCCTTTCCCCAGTACCTTCTTGTGGAGGGATTGGGTTCTAGGAGCGGTTGCTAGGAGACAGTCAGTTCCGGTGACGAGGCGGATGTCTGCGTGTTGTTAGAAGGGAGATGGCGAGTTTGAGTTCGACGGCGGCTGATGCTGATAGAGGTCCCGGCCCAGGCCCGGGGGACAGCAGAGGCCCAGGTCCAGGCCCAGGCCCAGGCCCAGGCCCAGGCCCGGGGGACAGCAGAGGTCCCGGCCCAGGCCCGGGGGACAACAGAGGCCCAGGCTTGGGGGACAGCAGAGGCCCCGGCCCAGGCCCGGGGGACAGCAGAGGCCCAGGCCCCGTCCCGGGGGACAGCAGAGGCCCCTGCCCAGGCCCGGGGGACAGCAGAGGTCCCGGCCCCGGGGACAGCAGAGGCCCAGGCCCCGGCCCCGGGGACAGCAGAGGCCAGGACAGTACGTTCGAGTGCAATATCTGTTTGGACACGGCCAAGGACGCGGTAATCAGCCTGTGCGGCCACCTGTTCTGGTAAGGGGAGGTCAGGACTGAGAGGGTGGGTGGTGTTGAAGGATATGTTTCTAAAAGTTCAAGTATGCTAATTCTTGCAATTTTTTTTCCTGTTTTCGGTAAAAACCCGTGGATATCTACAGCTGGCCCTGCTTGCACCAGGTACGTCTCTGTTACTTTCAATTTGTTCAGTGAGCTCTTCCTAACTTTCACTTTGTTCAGTGAGCCATTGATTTTGGAATGCTGAAATTAAGATTGCTTATTGGTTGAAGTGTCAGTTGTAGCTCAGTGGTAACAAGTGCTTTTCAGTTCAAGTCCCAGCCCAGGGACTCAAGCACATAATGTAGGCTGAGGGAGTGTTACGCAATTGGAGGTGTTGTCTTTCAGGTGAGACGTTAAGCTGAGGCCCATCTGCCCTGTTAGGTGAACGTAAAAGCTCTCTATGTTATTTTGATAAAGGAGAACAGAGACATTCTCGCTGGAATCTTGGCCGATATTTATCTCTCTCAAAGATAGATTATTTGGTCACTATTTCAGTGCTGTTTGTAGGGCCTTGCTGTGTGTAAATTGGCTGCTGTGTTTCAAAAATGACTGCATTTCAAAACTATTACTTGAGGTGACAAAAGGCACTGTAGAAATGGAAGTTCCTCCTTTTGCTGATGTGGGTTAGGAGTTGTTCACATCTCTGATGTGCTATAGAGATCAAGCCACACATTGATACATGATTGATCTTTTCTAATCAATAAAACAGCCATTGTCAACTTTATCTCCAGCTCAGGTCGAAAACTAAGTCCCCTTTTGTGAGATTGCAAAGCTGGTAAAGGCATCAGCCAAAAAATTGACTGCCCCACTGATACCCACATCAGGACGCAAAACACCCATTCAAGGGAATAAAGCCTAGTTTATGTAACCCTAATTTAGCCCTAGTATCATTCTGGTGATTCTGTGCTGCATCCACTCCAAGACCAATAATATCCTTCTTGCGATGTAGTGCCTAGATCTGAGCAACAGTACTGCAGATGGGCTCTAGTCTCTTCTTTGGCCTCCTTGTCTCGAGAGACAATTGGGTAAGCGCCTAGAGGTGGTCAGTGGTTTGTGGAGCAGTGCCTGGAGTGGCTATAAAGGCCAATTCTAGAGTGACAGACTCTTCCACAGGCGCTGCAGATAAAATTGGTTGTCGGGGCTGTTGCACAGTTGGCTTTCTCCTTGCATTTCTGTCTTTTTTCCTCCCAGCTACTATGTCTCTTCGACTCACCACTCTTTAGCCCTGCCCTAGCCAGAGCTTTATATAACTCACATTACAGTCCATTCAGATAAAGGCCAACTTTCCATTAGCCGTTTATATTTTTTGTTCCATTTCACTAGTTTTTAATGATTTCTGCACTGGCACCCTCAACACTCTGCTCTTCCACGGTTTCTAGCTTTGCGCCATTTAGCAAATAATCTAATCAATTTTTATTAGGTTCAAAGTGGACATTCTCGCACTTTCCCACATTGCCACAGTTTCACTCACTCACTTAATCTATCTGCGCCCCATTGCAATTTTTACTTCCTTCCACGCAATTTACTATCCCTTAGTGTAATCAACAAACTTAGATATATGCATGTTCTTTATTTAAGTCATTGATTAAAATAGTGAAAAGCTGAGGCCCCAGTACAAATCCCTGAATGGCACCACTAGTTAAATTGGATTACAATAATCCCACACTCATACTTCCTACCCAAATTCCTGCCCATGTCAATTCGTTATCTCTAATTCCATGCACTCTCATTTTTGTCAACAGTTGCCTTCTGGAAGTCCATATAAATAAAATCCATAGACAGTGCATTATGTTAGTGACCTCAAAACATTCAACTAGGTTAGTTTGACATGACTTGCCCTTTACAGTTGGATTTGCTGGAAATGCTGTTTTCTTTGCTTTATTTGTGGTGAGATTATCGCTAACTGAAAGCCTCTGGTGTTTGTATTCCGACAGTGGTTAGAGACCAGACCTAACCGACAGGTTTGCCCCGTTTGCAAAGCAGGCATCAGTCGAGACAAAGTCATTCCCCTTTATGGAAGAGGAAGCACCGGTCAGCAGGATCCCAGGTGAGAAAATCAAAGCAACTGTACTAATGTCAACTCCTCCCCATCCCGAGAACTGAACAGTCAACTGTGAGGAGAATGTCCCTGCCCAGTTTGTACATACGTGGATTATGTGGCAGCAGTATAGGACTGAGTGTGACTGAGATGAGGTTGGGTGAATGTTGTGCAGTTTGAGGATCATTATACATTTGTTTGGAGCATTACCTCTGAGGCTGTGATGGAGTATGTGGGCTGAATGGCATTTCTCCATTCTGTTCTGTAAGTGATCTGGTCAGAGAATGGTGGAATATGAAGCACTTTCTATCGCTTCTCATCATAAAAATGAGAAATCTTACCCAAATAAAAAAGACAGTCACTAACTGAAAGCCTCTGGTATTTGTATTCTGACAGTGGCAGTGAGAGGCAGGGTCTCTGTTTTTGAACAAAATCTTTTCAGCGTTCTCATTCAGTGGGGTCTTTAAGTCTACCATATTCTGTCGGAGTTTTTCCGTGTAACTTGAGCCAGTTTTGTCTGGTGCGGCTAATGTCATAATCGTCTGATTTGGGAGAGGATTCATCAAGCAGTACAATGGAACCTGGGCCCAGTTACTCCTCTCACAATTTGAATCAACATTTGTAAATTGCATTGCAGTGCTTTGCACTAATTTCTCAAAAACAGTTTACAAATTCCATAGGATGCATCCCAGAAATATGCTGTGATTTGCTTTTGCTAGTGGGAAAGAGGGGATGAAGGCAAAAAGGTGGATGAGCTTGCAGAGGGAGAGGTTGTTAGTGGACCACTAGGAATCTCTCTCTCTTTTGCAAGGTTGAGGCCATTAAAATTAAAAGAAATTGAAGGCCTCCTCTCATCAGTCATGCCTCCTCAAATCGCGTCACTTGTTTTGAAAGCAACATTAAAATGATTAATGTGAGAGAACCCTTCAGGAGAAAGAAAGTTTGTCGAGAAGTTCAGAAGCTGTGATGAGTTTCTGGAACTGACCAGGTTTTGAACCGAGGTGCATGTTCCCAATGTTGGTTGATGTTTGTGATCGACCTTTTGCCACGATGACTAACAATTTTTAAAAGACAAGACTAAAGGCATTGTGTCTTAATGCACAGAGCAGTCGCAATAAGGTAGATGAATTAACAGCGCAAATAGATATAAACGATTATGATATAGTTGCGATCATGGAGACATGGCTGCAGGGTGACCAAGGTTGGGAACTGAGCATCTAGGGGTATTCAATGTTTAGGAAGGACAGGCAAAAAGGGAAAGGATGTTGGGTAGTGTTGTTAGTAGTTTAGTTTAGTTGAATGCAATAGTGAGGAAGGAGATTGGCTTGGAAAATCATGATGTGGAATCTGTATGGGTAGAGCTAAGAAACACCATGGGGCAGAAAATGTTGGTGGGGGTTGTCTATAGGCCCACAAACAGTAGTGGAGATGTAAGGAATGGCATTAAACAGGAAATTAGAGATGCATGCAATAAGGGTACAACTGTAATCATGGGTGATTTTAATCTACATATAGATTGGTCAAACCAAATTAGCAATATAACCGTGGAGGAGGATTCCTTGGAGTGTGTGCATGATGGGTTTTTAGATCAATACATTGAGGAACAGGCTAGAGAGCAAGCTATCCTAGACTGAGTATTGTGCAATGAGAAAGGATTAATTAACAGTCTTGTTGTGCGGGGTCCCTTGGGGAGGAGCGACATACATGATAGATTTCTTCATTAAGCTGGAGAGTCAAGTAGTTGAATCCGAAACCAGGGTCCTAAATCTAAATAAAGAAAACTACGAAGCTATGAGGCACGGGTGGGCCATGGTAGACTGGGAACTTTACTAAAAGGGTTGACGGTGGATAGGCAATGGATAATATTTAAAGGTGTGCATGAATTACAACAATTATTCATTCCTGTCTGGTGCCAAAATAAAACCGGGAAGGTGGCTTACAAAAGAAATTAGGGATAATGTTAGATCCAAAGAGGAGGCATATAAAATTGCCAGAAAAAGCAGCAAGTCTGAGGATTGGGAGCAGTTTAGAATTCAGCAAAGGAGGACAAAGAGGTTGATTAAGCAGGGGAAAATAGAGTAAACTTGCAGGGAACATAAAAACTGACTGTAAAAGCTTCTATAAATATGTGAAGAGAAAAAGATGAGTGAAGACAAATGTAAGTCCCCTACAGTCAGAAACAGGGGAAATTATAATGGGGAACAAAAGAATGGCAGAACAATTAAACACATACTTTTTAAAAATTCATTCATGGGATGTGGGCGTCGCTGGCCAGGCCAGTATTTTTTTTTAGAACATTACAGCGCAGTACAGGCCCTTCGGCCCTCGATGTTGCGCCTACCTGTGAAACCATCCGACCTACACTATTCCATTTTCATCCATATGTCTATCCAATGACCACTTAAATGCCCTTAAAGTTGGCGATTTATTGCCCATCCCTAATTGCCCTTGAGAAGGTGGTGGTGAGCTGACTTCTTGAACTGCTACAGTCCATTTGGGGTAGGTATACCCACAGTGCTGTTAGGAAGGGAGTTCCAGGATTTTGACCCAGTGACAGTGAATGAACAGCGATATAGTTCCAAGTCAGGATGGTGTGTGACTTGGAGGGGAACATGCAGGTGGTGGTGTTCCCATTTGCTGTCCTTGTCCTTCTAGTTGGTAGAGGTTGCGGGTTTGGAAGGTGCTGTCTAAGGCGCCTTGGTGCTTTGCGGCAGTGCATCTCGAAGATGGTACCCACTGCTGCCACTGTGCGTCGGTGGTGGAGGGAGTTAGGGTTTGTAGATGGGGTGCCAATCAAGCGGGCTGCTTTGTCCTGGATGGTGTCGAGCTTCTTGAGTGTTGTTGGAGCTGCACCCATCCAGGCAAGTGGAGAGTATTCCATCACACTCCTGACTGTACCTTGTAGATGGTGGACAAGCTTTGGGGAGTCAGGAGGTGAGTTACTCGCCTCAGGATTCCTAGCCTCTGACCTGCTCTTGTAGCCACGGTATTTATATGGCTACTCCAGTTCAGTTTTTGGTCAATGGTAGCCCCTGGGATGTTGACAGTGGGGGATTCAGCGGCATTGATGCCGTTGAATGTCAAGGGGAGATGGTTAGATTCTCTCTTGTTAGAGATGATCATTGCCTGGCACTTGTGTGGCGCGAATGTTACTTGCCACTTATCAGCCCAAGCCTGGATATTGTCCAGGTCTTGCTGCATTTCTACACGGACTGCTTCAGTATCTGAGGAGTCACGAATGGTGCTGAACATTGTGCAATCGTCAGTGAGCATCCCCACTTCTGACCTTATGATTGAAGGAAGGTCATTGATGAAGCAGCTGAAGATGGTTGGGCCGAGGACACTACCCTGAGGGACTCCTGCAGTGATGTCCTGGAGCTCAGATGATTGACCTCCAACAACCACAACCATCTTCCTTTGCGCTAGGTATGACTCCAGCCAGTGGAGGGTTTCCCCCTGATTCCCATTGACCTCAGTTTTGCTAGGCTCCTTGATGCCATACTCGGTCAAATGCTGCCTTGATGTCAAGGGCAGTCACTCTCACCTCATCTCTTGAGTTCAGCCCTTATGCCCATGTTTGAACCAAGGCTGTAATGAGGTCAGGAGCTGAGTGGCCCTGGTGGAACCCAAAATGAGCGTCACTGAGCAGGTTATTGCTAAGCAAGTGCTGCTTGATGGCACTGTTGATGACACCTTCCATCACTTTACTGATGATTGAGAGTAGGCTGATGGGGTGGTAAATGGCCGGGTTGGACTTGTCCTGCTTTTTGTGTACAGGACATAGCTGGGCAATTTTCCACATTGCAGGGTAGATGCCAGTGTTGTAGCTGTACTGGAACAGCTTGGCTAGAGGCGTGGCAAATTCTGGAGCACATGTCTTCAGTACTATTGCCAGAATATTGTCAGGGCCCATAGCTTTTGCAGTATCCAGTGCCTTCAGTCGTTTCTTGATATCACGCGGAGTGAATCGAATTGGCTGAAGTCTGGCATCTGTGACGCTGGGGACTTCAGGAGGAGGCCGAGATGGATCATCAACTCGGCACTTCTGGCTGAAGATTGTTGCAAATGCTTCATCCTTATCTTTTGCACTGACGTGCTGGGTTCCCCCATCATTGAGATGGGGATATTTGTGGAGCCAAATGTAAGTCCCTTACAGTCAGAAACGGGGAAAATTATAATGGGGAACAAAGGAATGGCAGAACAATTAAACACATACTTTGGTTGTGTCTTCACAAAGGAGGACACAAATAATCTCCCGGAAATGTTAGGGAACCAAGGGTCTCATGAGAGTGAGGAACTGAAGGAAATCGGTATTAGTAAAAAAAAAAATGGTGCTCGGGAAATTAATGAGGTTAAAGGCTGACAAATCCCTAGCGCCTGATAATCTCCATCCCAGAGTACTAAAGGAAGTGGCCCTGGAAATAGTGGATGGGTGGTCTTCCAAAATTCTGGACTCTGGAGCAGTTCCTACAGATTGGAGGGTGGCAAATGTAACCCCACTATTTAAAAAAGGGGGGAGAGAAAAAACAGGGACTAATAGACCAGTTAGCCTTATATCAGTAGTGGGGAACATGCTAGAGTCTGTAATAAAGGATGTGATAGCAGAACACCTGGAAAGCATAAACGGGATTGAACAAAGTCAGCATGGGTTTGCGAAAGGGAAATCATGCTTAACCAATCTACTGGAGTTTTTTGAGGATGTAACTAGTAGAGTAGATGAGGGAGAACCAGTTGATGTGGTCTATTTGGATTTTCAGAAGGCTTTTTGATAAGGTCCCACATAAGAGGTTAGTGTGCAAAATTAAAAGCACATGGGGTTGGGGGTAATATACTGGCATGGATTGAGAATTGGTTGACAGACAGGAAGCAGAGTGTAGGAATAAACAAGTGAGTAGGCAAATGCATGGCAGATGCAGTATAGCATGGATAAATGTGAGGTTATCCACTTTGGTTGTAAAAACAGAAAGGCAGATAATTAACTGAATGGTGATAGATTGGGAAAGGGAGAGGTACAATGAGACCTGGGTGTCCTTATACACCAGTCACTGAAAGCAAGCATTCAGGTGCAGCAAGCAGTTAGGAAGGCGAATGGTTTGTTGGCCTTCATTGCAAGAGGATTTGAGTACAGGAGCAAGAAGGTCTTACTGCAGTTATACAGGGCCTTGTATGTGAGACCACATCTGGAGTATTGTGTGCAGTTTTGGTCTCCTTATCTGAGGAAGGATGATCTTGCCATGGAGGGAGTGCAAAGAAGATTTACTCGGCTGATTCCTGGAATGGCAGGATTGACGTATGAAGAGAGATTGGGTTGACTAGGCCTATATTCACTAGAGTTTAGAAGAATGAGAGAAGATCTCATAGAAACCTATAAAATTCTTACCGGACTAGACAGGCTAGATGCAGGAAGGATGTTCCTGATGGCTGAGGAGTCCAGAACCAGGGGTCACCGTCTCAGAAACGGGGTATGCCATTTAGTACCGAGCTGAGGAGGAATTTCTTCACTCAGAGGGTGGTGAACCTGTGGAATTCTCTACTGCAGAACGCAGTGGAGGCCAAGTCATTAACTATATTCAAGAAGGAGATAGATATATTAATGCCAAAGGGATCAAAGGGTATGAGGAGAAAGCGGGAGCAGGATACTGAATTAGACGATCAACCATGATCTTTTTTGAATGACGGAGCAGGCCTGAAGGGCCGAATGGCCTACTCCTATTTTCTATGTTTCTGTGTTTGCTGCCTTTTGGGGGGTTCTGGTTACATTTAAGATACTCCAAAATGGTGCCTGTGAGACTCATTCCTGACACAATGTTAGAGGAGGAACGCCTCATGAATTAGCTCACGTAAATAAGGACAGAACAAGGCAGTAGATTAAAATTGTTTCAAGTCTGGTTAAAAGATGCTGGATGTGGACTGAGTAGTAAGCACCTATTGTGTCCTGGTTCTGTACAGTTACACACAAGTCGTAACTTCAAATCAGCTCATTTGTGGCTGGTATGAGGAAAATTACCCTAAAAGTTTCCAGACTTATCAAAACTCAAATAAGCATTAATGCCTTAATCAAGGCATCCATTCAGCACTTTCCTCCCCTGACCCCAACCCCCAAATCTAACATACTGATAACTTAATTCCTACCACAATAAATGATTTGATTAGAGATACAGCACTGAAACAGGCCCTTCGGCCCACCGAGTCTGTGCCGAACATCAACCACCCATTTATACTAATCCTACACTAATCCCATATTCCTACCAAACATCCCCACCTGTCCCTATATTTCCCTACCACCTATCTATACTAGGGGCAATTTATAATGGCCAATTTACCTATCAACCTGCAAGTCTTTTGGCTTGTGGGAGGAAACCGGAGCACCCGGAGAAAACCCACGCAGACACAGGGAGAACTTGCAAACTCCACACAGGCAGTACCCGGAATCGAACCCGGGTCCCTGGAGCTGTGAGGCTGCGGTGCTAACCACTGCGCCACTGTGCCGCCCTTGTGGCCTTGTCACTCATTTGAACAACGATTAAAACAGTGAGTGTTTTATTTTTCATTGTGTGAATTGACAAATATCTGTTTACCCTCTTCCCTAAGTTGGGTGGTCTTGCCCTGCGAAAGAGAATCAAGGGCTCTCTTATATTCACACGGTTTCCCTTGCTGCTTAAGAGTTGCAGGGCCATGATAGATAGCGGCCCATTCTTGGTACTGTCCATCTCTCTAATTTGTTTTTAAATTATCTACTTCTAAAACTTATGGGATACCATCATTTTTCTGAGTGCTCCCATTCAGCATAAGCAATTAGATTCATTCTGCCCATTTCGTGAACAGCTTTATACTTTGCCTACTACTGTTCTATTTTAGAGAGAAAACTCCTCCAAGACCACAAGGCCAAAGACCCGAGCCAGAGAGTAGAGGGGTAAGTGCACTTTCATTCATTTCAGAGCAGGAGCTAAAAGATCACGAGAAAATTGGTGGAGGGACACATTGAAGTTAGAGGATAAGGTGAATGATTTGTAGAAATTGTTGGATAGTAAATTTGTTTGATTCTTTCATGGGATGTGGGTGTCGCTGGCAGGCCAGCATTTGTTGCCCACCCCTAATTGCTCTTGAACTGAGTGGCTTGCTTGGCCATTTCAGAGGGCAGTTAAGAGTCAATCACATTGCTGTAGGTCTGGAGTCACATGTAGACCAGACCAGGTAAGGACAGCAAATTTCCTTCCCTGAGAGAACATTAGTGAACCAGATGGGTTTTTGCAACAATCGATAATTTCATGGCACCATTACTGATTTTTTATTTATTAATTGAATTTATTTATTATTTGAATTTAACTTCCACCAGCTACCTTGGTGGGATTGCAACCCATTTCTCCAGGCATTAGCTGGGGCCTCTGGATTACATGTCCAGTGATATTGCCACTACATCGCCAGCTCCCCTGTGATCTCCCCATGTTTCTTTGTGTTTGTGCTTTGTTCCTGTTACTAAGGAACAGGATTACTGAAATAAAAACAAAAAGTGCTGGAAGTACTCAGCAGGTCTGGCAGCATCTGTGGAGAGAGAAGCAGAGTTAACGTTTCAGGTCAGTGACCTTTCGTCAGAACAGGCAAAGGTTAGAAATGTAATAGGTTTTAAGCAAATAAAACAGGGGTGGGGCAAGAGATACCAAAAGGGAAGGTGTTGGTCCATGGAGCAAAGGCAAACGGTATGTTAACGGTGTGGTGAAAAGACAAAGCGTTAGTGCAGAGAGGGTGTTAAATGACAGAATAATGAAAAGCCCTAGCCAAAAGCACAAACATGAAAAAAAACAGTGGGCAGGCACATGGTTAAAAAAATGAATGATGAAACAAACAAATAAAATAAAAATGAAAACTAAAACTAAAAATAAAAAAGGTGGGGGCGAGCAGTCATGCTCTGAAATTATTGAACACAGTGTTCAGTCCAGTATGCTGAAACGTGCCTAATTGGTAAATGAGATGCTGTTCCTTGAGCTTGCATTGATGTTCACTGGAACACTGCAGCAAGCCCAGGACAGAGATGTGGGCATGAGAGCCGGGGGATGTGTTGAAATGGCAAGCGACAGGAAGCTCGGGGTCATGTTTTCGGACTGAGCGACGGTGTTGCACAAAGTGGTCACCCAATCTGCATTTGGTCTCCCCAATGTAGAGAAGACCGCATTGTGAGCAGCGAATACAGTATACTACATTGAAAGAAGTACAAGTAAATCACTGCTTCACCTGAAAGGAGTGTTTGGGGTCTTGGATAGTGAGGAGAGAGGAGGTAAAAGGGCAGGTATTACACCTCCTGCGATTGCATAGGAAGGGGACGAGGTGGTGAGGTAAATGGAGGAGTGGACCAGTGTGTCGCAGAGGGAATGATCCCTTCAGACTGCTGGCAGGGGAAGTTGAGCTGGAACGGTGGCTGGAAACACTGGAGCATCCGTGAGTCTGAGAGCATCGTGGATAGCGCGTTGAGAGAGGTGGTCACACTGCAGCTGAAGGGACTTGAGGAAGGAAGGGAATGGGTGACCACCAGGCAGTCCAAGAGAAACAGGCAGGTAGTTTAGGAGTCCCCTGGGGTCTCGCTTGCAAATCGGTATTCCATTTTGGAGGCTGATTCCTCCAGAGAGTGCGGACAGAGCCAAGCTTCTGGCACCACAAGCAGCCTGTCTGCACAGGAAGGGAGAAAGAGAGGAAGAACAATAGTAATAGGGGATTCTATCGTCAGGGGAACAGATAGGCGCTACTGTGGCTGTCAGCATGACTCCAGGATGGTGTGTTGCCTCCCTGGTGCCAGGGTCTGGGATGTCACTGAATGGCTGCAGGGCATCCTGAAGGGGGAGGGTGATAAGGCAGAGGTCATGGTACATGTTGGTACCAATGACATACATAGAAAGAGGGATGAGGTCTTGCATCAAGAATTCAGGGAGTTAGGCAGTAGACTAAAAAGCAGGACCTCTCGGGTTGTAATCTCTGGATTACTCCCAGTGCCACGTGCTAGCGAGTATAGAAATAGGAGAATAGCACAGATGAATGCGTTGCTTAAGAGTTGGTGCAGGAGGGAGGGTTTTAGATTCCTGGACCACTGAGACTGTTTCTGGGGAAGGTGGGACCTGTATAAGAGGAACGGTCTACATCTGAACCAGAGGGGGACTAACATCCTTGCTGGCGGGTTTGCTATTGCTGTTGGGAGGAGTTTAAACTAATTTGGCAGGGGGAGGGGACACAGACTCCTAACAGAATAGGGACACAGCTAAACACAGAAAAGCAAACAAGTCAGAGGGAATACAACGGAAGTAAGTTTCAAGGGAGTAAGACCAGGATGGATGGCCCTCTACTTTAATGCCAGGAGCATTACAGGTAAAACGGATGAGTTAAGGGCAAGGATTGACACGTGGAATTGCGATAAAGTAGCCATCACGGAGACACAGTTGAGGGAGGGGCAGGATTGGCAGCTCAATATCCCGGGATATAGAATCTTCAGGCGAGACAGAGGAGGGGGTAAAAGAGGAGGGGGCATTGCAATATTAGTTAAGGAGTCAGTTACTGCAGTAAGGAGAGATGATATCTTAGAGGGGGCATCAAATGAAGCTTTATGGGTAGAGTTTAGGAATAAAAAAGGGACAGCCACATTGCTAGGTGTTTATTATAGACCCCCAGATAGTCAGCGGGAAATTGAGGAGCAAATATGTGCGCAATTCGCAGAGGTGTTTAAAAATAATAATAGGGTAATTATATGAGGTGATTTCAATTTTGCCAACATTAATTGGGATAGTCATCGTGTTAAGGGCTTAGATGGAGTGGAGTTCTTAAAATGTATACGGGAGAACTTTTTAGCTCAATATGCAGAGGATTTTTTTTTTTATTTCCAAAATATACTTTATTCATAAAAATCTGTAAAAATTACATTACCAGTTTCAAACAGCACCAAGTCAAAAAATACAAACAGTGCAAAGGTGATCAGTTTCCTTCGATACAATCATGAGTTGCCTCACAACCCTTCCATTTCACATTTGTCATGCCAATTACATTTTTACATTTTACAGCAAATGAAAATTTTCCTGATACAGTTCGAGGGGTTTCCCATGGATCCAGCCCCTCAGTTCAGCTTGGTGGGGGACCTCACACTGTGGTCTTTCTCCATTGAGCCTTTGCTGCAGCTGTCCCAAGCTTTATTGCGTCCCTCAGCACGTAGTCCTGGACCTTGGAATGTGCCAGTCTGCAACATTCGGTGGTGGACAACTCTTTGCGCTGGAAGACCAGCAAATTTCTGGCAGACCAAAGGGCGTCTTTCACCAAATTGATAGTCCTCCAGCAGCAGTTAATGTTTGTCTCTGTGTGTCTCCCTGGGAACAGGCCGTAGAGCACAGACTCCTGTGTTACAGAGCTGCTTGGGATAAACCTCGACAAAAACCACTGCATCTCTTTCCACACCTACTTTGCAAAGACACATTCCAGGCGGAGGTGGGCAACCGTCTCTTCCCCACCACAGCCACCACGGGGGCATTGTGCGGAGGGAGCGAGACTTCAGGCGTGCAGGAAGGATCTGACGGGAAGGGCTCTTCTCACCACCAACCAAGCTACATCTTGGTGCTTGTTTGAAAGTTCTGGTGATGAGGCATTCCGCCAAATGACTTTGGCGGTCTGCTCGGGGAACCATCCGACAGGATCCACCGTCTCCTTTTCCCGTAGGGCCTTGAGGACATTCCGTGCAGACCACTGCCTGATGGATCGGTGGTCAAAGGTGTTTTCCCGCAGAAACTGCTCCACGAAGGATAGGTGGTACGGCACAGTCCAACTGCATGGATAGAGGATCCAACAAGGGAGGGTGCAGTGCTGGACCTAATTCTGGGGAATGAAGCCGGACAGGTGGTTGATGTATTGGTGGGGGAACATTTTGGTGATAGCGACCACAACATGGTACAATTTAAGCTTGTTATGGAGAAAGAAATAGACAAGATGCAAAAAAAGGTTTTGGATTGGGGGAGAGCCAATTTTAGTAAAATAAGGCAGGATCTGGCCAAGGTAGACTGGAAAGAGTTACTTGTCGGGAAATCCACAGAAGAGCAGTGGGGGGGCATTCAAAAAGGAAATGGGGAGGGTACAGGCCCAACATGTTCCCTCTAGAGTAGCAGGTCGGAGCAACAAGCCCAGAGAACCATGGATGACCAGAAACATTCAGGGTACGATAAGAAGGAAAAGAGAGGCTTTTAGCAAATACAAGGAGAGCAAATCAACAGAAGCATTAGTGGAGTACAGAAAGTGTAGGATGGAGCTTAAGAAAGCAATTAGGAGAGCAAAGAGGGGATATGAGAAAGCTCTGGCTGGTAAAAGTAGGGAAAATCCCAAGATATTCTATAAGTATATCAATGGGAAGAGGATAACCAGGGAAAGAGTAGGAACCATTAGGGACCAAGGGGGTAATCTGTGGGTGGAGCCAGAGGACATTGGTTCACCAGACTGATTCGATATAGATATAGAGATACAGCACTGAAACAGGCCCTTCGGCCCACCGAGTCTGTGCCGACCATTAACCACCCATTTATACTAATCCTACACTAATCCCATATTCCTACCACATCCTCACCTGTCCCTATATTCCCCTACCACCTACCTACACTAGGGGCAATTTATAATGGCCAATTTACCTACCAACCTGCAAGTCTTTTGGCTGTGGGAGGAAACCGGAGCACCCGGAGGAAACCCATGCAGACACAGGGAGAACTTGCAAACTCCACACAGGCAGTACCCATAATTGAACCCGGGTCGTTGGAGCTGTGGTGCTAACCACTGCGCCACTGTGCCGCCTGTTCCTGGGATGGCGGGACTGACGTCTGAAGAGAGATTGGGTCGATTCGGCTTGTATTGGCTAGAGTTTAGAAGAATGAGAGGGGATCTCATAGAAACCTACAAAATTCTAACAGGACTAGGCAGACTAGATGCTGGAAGGTTGTTCCCGATGGCGGGGGAGTCCGGGACCAGGGGTCACAGTCTAAGGATAAGGGGCAAGCCATTTAGGACGAAGGTGAGGAGAGATTTCTTCACCCAGAGAGTGGTGAACCTGTGGAATTCTCTACCACGGAAAGCAGTTGAGGCCAAATCATTAAATATATTCAGGAAAGAGTTAGATATAGTTCTTAGGGCTAATGGGATCAAGGAATATGAGGAGAAAGCGGGAACAGGTTACTGAATTTGGATGATTCGCCATGATTGTATTGAATGGCAGAGCAGGCTCGAATGGCCTACTACTCCTGTTCTATGTTTCTATGTTAGTCCTCCCAAAATGCATCACTTCATACCTCTCAGGATTAAATTCCATTTGCCATTGCTCTGCCCATCTTACCAGCCCATCTATATCGTCTATTGGATAGTAGGCGCAGGCAGGTAGTGCAGGAGTCCCCTGTGGTCATTCTCCTCTCAAACAGATATATCACTTCGAATACTGTTGTGGGGGGGGATGGCCTGCGAGGGGAAAGCAGCAACAGCCAAGTTCGTGGCACCATGGATGGCTCTGCTGCACAGCAGGGTCGGGGGTGAAAGACTGGGAGAGCCATAGTGATAGGAAATTCAATTGTAAGGGGAACAGACAGGCGTTTCTGTAGCCTCAAACAAGACTCCAGCATGGTATGTTGCCTCTCTGGTGCTAGGGTCAAGGATGTCTTGGAGGACATCTTGACTGCCTGCAGGACATTCTGAAGGGGGAGGGTGAACAGTCAGTGGTCGTGTTACATGTCGGTACCAACAACATAGGTAGAAAAAGGGATGAGGTCCTGAAAGATGAATTTAAGGAGTTAGCAGCTAAATTAAAGAGCAGGACCTCAAAGGTAGTAATCTCAGGATTACTTCCTGTGCCACGTGTTTGTGAGTATAGGAACAGGAGAATAGACTAGATGAATGCTTGGCTGGAGATTCCTGGGACATCGGGACCAGTTCTGGGGGAAGGTGGGACCTGTACAAGCAGGACTGGTTACACCTAGGCAGGACCGGAACCAATGTCCTCGCGGGGGGTTTTGCCAGTGCTGTTGGGGAGGATTTAAACTAGAATGGCAGGGGGATAGGAACCTGAGCTGGGAGACTGAGGAGGAGGAAACGAGGATAGAAACGAAAGACAGGAAACAAAAAGGCAAAAGTGGAAGGCATAGAAATCAACAGCAAGAAACAAATAGGGCCACAGTGCGAAATAATGCTAAGGTAAATAAGAATATTAAGACAAGCCTAAAGGCATTGTGTCTCAATGTGCGGAGTATTCGCAATAAGGTAGACAAATTAACCGCGCAAATAGATGTAAATGGATACAATATAGTTGCGATTACGGAGACATGGCTGCAGGGTCACCAAGGATGGGAACTGAACATCCAAGGGTATTCAATATTTAGCAAGGACAGGCAAAAAGGGAAAGGAGGTGGTGTAGCATCGTTAGTGAAAGAGAAAATCAATACAATAGTGAGGAAGGATATTAGCTCAGAGAATCCTGATGTGGAAATCTGTATGGGTGGAGCTAAGAAACACCAAGGGGGTTGTATATAGACCCCCAAACAGCAGTGGTGATGTAGAGGAGGGCATTAAACAGGAAATTAGAGGCACATACAATAAGGGTGCAGCTGTAATTATGGGTGATATTAATCTACATATAGATTGGGAAAACCGAATTAGCAATAATACTGTAGAGGAGGAATTCCTGGAGTGCGTACATGATGGTTTTTTTGGACCAATATGTTGAGGAACCAACGAGAGAACAGGTCATCCTAGACTGAGTATTGTGTAATGAGAAAGGATTAGTTTACAATCTTGTGCGGGGTCCCTTGGGGAAGAACGACTATAACATGATAGAATTAATCTTTAAGCTGGAGAGGGAGAGAGTTGATTCCGAAACTAGGGTCCTGAAAAAAGGAAACTATGAAGGTATGAGGCGCGAGTTGGCTATGATATATTGGGGGAAGTTACTTAAAGGGTTGACAGTGGATAGGCAATGGCTAGCATTTAAAGATCGCATGGATGAATTACAAAATTGTTCATTCCTGTCTGGCGCAAAAATAAAACAGGAAGGGTGGCTCATCTGTGGCTTACAAAAGAAATTAGGGAAAGTATTAGATCCAAGGAGGAGAAATATAAAATGGCCCGAAACCAGCAGCAAACCTGAGGATTGGGAGCAGCTTAGAATTCAGCAAAGGAGGACAAAGGGATTGATTAAGAAGGGGAAAATAGAATGAGAGTAAGCTTGCAGAGAACATAACAACTGACTGTAAAAGCTTCTATAGAGAAGCTCCAGTGTGATTTGGACAGGTTGAGTGAGTGGGCAAATACATGGCAGATGCAGTATAATGTGAAAATGTGAATGTTGAAGTTTATTAAACTTGAACTTAAATTCTAATTGGTTAACGCCTACCGATACACGACCCGCCCTCGATAGCATGCAAACACGATACACGCATGAAAAGAGCAGCAGAAAAATAAAGTGGAAAAGTTTGAGGCAATATCTGAAGAGTTTTTGTGACGGTTCTTGGAGTTCACTGTAAAGTCCTTGACTGTAGGTAGATCTTGCTTTTCGTTGGGCCCAGAATTCTTGGTAAACCTTGTTCGCTGTAGCAGACTTTTCTCTCTTGGGGTTCATGTGTCTTCAGTGGATTCAGAGACTTGAGAAAGATATGGGAGCAGACAGGAGATACCTTCTCAGTCCAGGAGCAAACAAGATGGTCTGAGTGCAAACTGTTTGTACAGATGACACGAAAATTGGTGGTGTCGTAAATAGTGAGGAGGAAAACCTGAGATTGCAGGACATCGAAACAGAAAAATAGGAGCAGGAGTAGGCATTTGGCCATTCGAGCCTGCTCTCATTCAATACGATGATGGCTGATCATCCAAACCCAGTACCCTGTTCCCGCTTTTTCCCCATATCCCTTGATCCCATTAGCCCTAAGAACTATATATAATTCTTTATTGAATATATTTAATGATTTGGCCTCAACTGCTTTCTGTGGTAGAGAATTCCACAGGTTCACCACTCTCTAGGTGAAGAAATCCTCCTCATCTCAGTCCTAAGTGGCTTACCCCTTATCCTTAGACTGTGACCCCCTGGCCCTGGACTCCCCCACCACTGGGAACATCCTTCCAGCATCTAGTCTGCCTAGTCCTGTTAGAATTTTGTAGGTTTCTATGAGATCCCCTCTCATTCTTCTAAACTCTAGCCAATACAAGCCGAATCGACACAATCTCTCTTCATACGTCAGTCCTGCCATCCCAGGAATCAGTCTGGTGAACCTTCACTGCACTCCCTCCATAGCAAGAACATCCTTCCTCAGATAAGAAGACCAAAACTGCACACGATACTCCAGATGTGGTCCCGCCAAGGCCCTGTATAATTGCAGCAAGACATCCTTGCTCCTGTACTCAAATCCTCTCTATATGAAGGCCAACATACCATTTGCCTTCTTAACTGCCTGCTGTACCTACATGCTTACTTTCAGCGACTGGCGCACAAGGACACCCAGGTCTCGCTGCACCTCCCCCTTTCCCAATCTATCGCTGTTCGGATAATCTGCCTTTCTGTTTTTGCCACCAAAGTGGATAACCTCATATTTATCCACATTATACTGCATCTGCCATGTATTTGCCCACTCACTCAACCTGTCCAAATCACATTGGAGCTTCTCTGCATCCTCCTCACCACTCTCACACGCACCCAGCTTTGTGTCATCTGCAACCTTAGATATATTCCATTTAATTCCCTCATCTATATCATTAATATATATTGTGAATAGCTGGGGTCCTAACACTGATCCCTGTGGTACCCCACTAGTCACTGCCTGCCACTCGGAAAAAGACCCGTTTATTCCTGCTCTTTGTTTCCTGTCTGCCAACCAGTTCTCTATTCATGTCAGTACCTTATCCTCAATCCCATGTGCTTTAATTTTGCATGCTAATCTCTTATGTGGGACCTTATCAAAAGCCTTCTGATAATCCAAATACACCACATCCACTGTTCTTACTTATCTATTCTACTAGTTACATCCTCAAAAAAATTACTGTTGATTTGTCCAGCATGATTTCCCTTTCTTAAATCCACGTTGACTTTGTCTGATCCTGTCATTGTTTTCCAAGTGCTCTGCTATTACATCTTTTATAATGGACTCGAGCATTTTCCCCACTACTGATTTCAGGCTAACCAGTCTATAATTCCTTGTTTTCTCTCTCCCTCATTTTTTAAATAGTGGGGTTACATTAGCTACCCTCCAATACGTTGGAACTGTTCCAGAGTCTATAGAATTTTCACAAATTCTGTACTTGGATTCATTGCTGGTAGGATAGAATTGAAAAGTAAAGAAGTTATGTTAAATTGTATAGAACCTTGGCTAGACCACAGTTTGAGTACTGTGCTCAGTTCTGGTCTTCGTAATTACTAAAGGAATAGATAAGCATTAGTGAAAAAAAAGATTTACAAGGATGATACCAGATCTGAGAGTGCACAGTGGCGCAGTGGTTAGCACCGCAGCCTCACAGCTCCAGTGACCCGGGTTCAATTCTGGGTACTGCCTGTGCGGAGTTTGCAAGTTCTCCCTGTGACCGCGTGGGTTTTCGCCGGGTGCTCCGGTTTCCTCCCACAGCCAAAGGAGAGAAGGTGAGGATGTGAGAGGGTAAGGGGATTAATGTAGGATTAGTATAAATGGGTGGTTGATGGTCAGTGCTGTATCTCTAAATAAATAAAATAAATAACCGGCTCAGACGAAGAGATGACCCAATACAGATCTTAAAAATTATGAAATCGTTTGATAGGCTAGACCTAGAAATTATGTCTTTATTGGGAAAGTCCAAAACTCGGAGCCATTATTGTAAGATGGTCACTAAAGACATGTCTTCTGAATTCCCTACAGGATTTATGACTCAAGTAATGAGAATGCAGAACTCGCTATCACAAGAAGTAGTTGAGACAAGCAGCATAGATGCATTCAAGGGAAAACTACATAAGTACTTGAGGGAGAAAGGAGTAGAAGGATATGCTGATATGATGAGAGGAGGTAAGGTGGGAGGTGGCTTATGTGGCGCAGTGGTTAGCACCGCAGCCTCACAGCTCCAGTGACCCGGATTCAGTTCAGAGTACTGCCTGTGCGGAGTTTGCAAGTTCTCCCTGTGACCGCGTGGGTTTCCACTGGGTGCTCCGGTTTCCTCCCACAGCCAAAGACTTGCAGGTTAATAGGTAAATTGGCCATTGTAAATTGCCCCTAGTGTAGATAGATGGTAGGAGAATGGTGAGGATGTGGTAGGGAATATGGGATTAATGTAGGATTAGTATAAATGGGTAGTTGTTGGTCGGCACAGACTCAGTGGGCCGAAGGGCCTGTTTCAGTGCTGCATCTCTAAATAAATAAAAAATAAAATAAACATAAACACCAGCACAGACCAGTTGGGCCAGGTAGCCTGTTTCTGTTCTTGTAATTCTATGTAAAATTGCACATCTGGGATCCTATCCCATGAGTTTCTTTGGCTACCCTTCCCTTACCTTGCTGATTTCAGAATCCTTGTTTTTCCTCAAGTCTTTCCATAGCCTTGCCACTCACTACCTTTAAACCACCTATATTCCTGTGTCATTTTCTCCAACTCTGGTGGCTTTTGAATCTGTCATCGGGACTTCAACACCTCAGTCCCTCCACCTCTGTCCTCTCCTTCGAACCCTCCTTAGCCCAACTTCAGCCTGTTCCTTTGTTTATGGCCCTTCCTTTCACCACTGTTCAGTTTCTGATTAGTTTTGCCTCTGAAAATTGAAACAAGAGAAGGTCTTTCAGGCCTTCAAGTCTGTTCGGCCATTTAGATCATGGCTGATTTTTATCTTAACTCCGTCTACCCGCCTTGATTCTGTCACCTTTAACACCCCTGCCTCAACTCAGTTTTGATATTCACCAGTGATTTCCCCCTGCGAGAGCGAGCGAGAGCGGGGGGAGCCGAGCGAGCGAGAGCGGGGGGAGCCGAGCGAGCGAGAGCGGAGGGAGCCGAGCGAGCGAGAGCGGGGGGAGCCGAGCGAGCGAGAGCGGGGGGAGCCGAGCGAGCGAGAGCGGGGGGAGCCGAGCGAGCGAGAGCGGGGGGAGCCGAGCGAGCGAGAGCGGGGGGAGCCGAGCGAGCGAGAGCGGGGGGAGCCGAGCGAGCGAGAGCGGGGGGAGCCGAGCGTGAGCGAGTGGGGGGGGAGCCGAGCGTGAGCGAGTGGGGGGGGAGCAGAGAGAGAGCGAGCGAGTGGGGGGGGAGCAGAGAGAGAGCGAGCGAGTGGGGGGGGAGCAGAGAGAGAGCGAGCGAGTGGGGGGGGAGCAGAGAGAGAGCGAGCGAGTGGGGGGGGAGCAGAGAGAGAGCGAGCGAGTGGGGGGGGAGCAGAGAGAGAGCGAGCGAGTGGGGGGAGAGCAGAGAGAGAGCGAGCGAGTGGGGGGGGAGCAGAGAGAGAGCGAGAGAGTGGGGGGGGAGCAGAGAGAGAGCGAGAGAGTGGGGGGGGAGCAGAGAGAGAGCGAGAGAGTGGGGGGGGAGCAGAGAGAGAGCGAGAGTGTGGGGGGGGGAGCAGAGAGAGAGCGAGAGAGTGGGGGCGGAGCAGAGAGAGAGTGAGAGAGTGAGAGAGTGGGGGGGGAGCAGAGAGAGAGTGAGAGAGTGGGGGGGATCCTTCGTGATCTTCTGAAGCCAGATCCCCCCTTCTTGATGTCCTTATGTCATCCTTTACTATCAGGGTTACCCCTCCTCCTTTGCCATTCTGTCTGTGTCTCCGAAATATTGTGTACCCTGGAATATTCATTTCCCAACCTTGATCTCCTTGTAACCATGTCTTGGAAATGACAGTTAGAACTGGATCATCTACCTCTAGTTCATCTATCCTATTACAGATGCTTCATGCATTCAGATAAATTTCATTTTTTTAACCTCTATTCCCTGCGATGACCTTATTTGCCAATGTACAATTTTTATTAAACTCTGTCCCATTTGGCATTTACCTACATCACTATCCTGCTCCAATGCCCTGACCCCTCTCTTTGGTTTTCTAAATTTCCCTTTACCCAATCCCCCGCCCTCCCCCGTTAGTGTAAAGTCCTGTCCACAGCCCTAGTTATGCAATTGGCCAGGACACTGGTTCCAGCCCAAGTCAAGTGAAGCCCATCCCAATGGAATAGTTCCCTCTTCCCTGAGTACTGATGCCAGTGCCCCAAGAATCAAAACCCCTTCTTCTCACACCACTCTTTGAGCCATGTGTTTAGTTCTCTAATCTGCTTGACCCTGTGCCAATTTGTGCGTGGCTCAGGTAACAATCCAGAGATGATTACCTGAAAATGTTCTGTGTTTTAGTTTGGACCTTAACTCCTCAAATTCTCTAAGCAGAACATCAGTTCTGGTTCTACCTATGTCATTGGTTCCCACATGGACCACGATAACTGGATCCTCCCCATCCCACTCCAGGTTCCTCTCCACCCACAAGGAGACATCCTTAAGCATGACACTGGGCAGGCAACAGCCATCGGAGGTCCCGGTCGCGGCTGCAGAGAACAGTATCTATCCCCCTGACTATACTGTCTCCTATCACTACCACATTCCTCTTCTCTTCCCCCCCACTGGAGTGGCATCCTGCACCATGGTACCATGGTCAGTCCACTCATCCACCTTGCAGTCCTCTCTTCATCCACACAGGTAGCAAGGACCTTGTTTGTACCTGTTGGACAAGGTTAGGGGCTGAGGCTCCTCCATCAGTACATGCTGATTCCTCCTACCTGCCTCTCTCGCAGTCACACCCTCCTGCCCCTGACCATTGACCATCTCTAGTGGTTGTACTACTCTGAGAGGTGTGACTGCCTCCTGGAATAGTGTCGCAGTAATTGTTCCCCCTCCCTGATGCTCTGCAATGTCTGCAACTCAGTCTCCAGCTCAGCAATTCTGAGCTGCAGTCGTGCAAGCTGCAGTTGCAGCACACCACCGGCCCTGCCATCTCTCTGCAACCTTATTTTTTAATTAGTCAATTAGTTAATAATTCTCACAGCTGAAGTAATGGAAAGTTGCACTTGGAGTCAATGGGAAGACTTGTCAGCTGTTGGAGGCTAAAAAAATAGGAAAAGGAGCCCCTCTGCACCGAATTCCCACATGCACCAAATTTCCAAAATCACTCTGGCAATGCCTCACTCAGGCAGATGTCACCATTCACTGCATTCCCTCACTGCATTCGGCTAAGAAACTATTCTGCTTTATGTAGAGATTCTGATGACTCACTCGCTCAGCTTTCTGCTACAATAGTTAACTAACACCGATTGAACCTAACTACTTTCAAATGATTAACATATAACTGCCACTGTTGGCTGCTTCTTGTCTAACAAGGCTATTTACCTAACCAGGAGATTTTAAGTAAAAACAAGAAATGCTGGAAATACTCAGCAGGTCTGGCAGCATCTGTGGAGAGAGAAGCAGAGTTAATGTTTCAGGTCAGTGACCCTTCATCAGAACTGGCAAACATTAGAAATGTAACAGGTTTTAAGGAAATAAAGCAGGGGTGGGGCAAGAGATTACAAAAGGCAAGGTGTTGATAGGACATAAGGTCATGGAGCAAAGGCAAACGGTTTTGGTAGACACTTTATCAAACACTAGGAGGGAAATAGAACGCAGTGAAGGAGATTTTAAAGCCTGACAATCTAAAGTTTAAACTTGACAAAAACTCGCCAGAACTTACCTGGTGCACCCCAAATTTCCAAGTTCACTCTGGCATTGCCTCACTCAGGCAAATGACACACAACACAATGGTGGGTATCCTCAATGTGAAGGCAGGACTTCGTCTCCACAAGGACTGTGCAGCAGTCACTCCAACAGTACTGTCATGGACAGATGCATCTGCGACAGGTTGTTTGTGAGGACGAGGTCAAGTAGGTTTTTCCCTCTTATTAGTTCCCTCACCACCTGCCACAGAAACAGTCTAGCAGCTATGTCCTTTAGGACTCGGCCAACCCCGTCAGTACTGGTGCTGTTGAGCCACTCTTGGTGATGGACATTGAAGTCCCCCACCCAGAGTACATTCTGTGCCGTTGCTATCCTTAGTTCCTCTTCCATGTGGTGTTCAACTGATTCATCAGCCGAGTGTGCGGGAGTTGGTTGGTAGGTGGTAATCAGCAGGATGTTTCCTTGCCCCTGTTTGACCTAATGCTATGAGACTTCATGGGGTCCAGAGTCAATGTTGACTCCGAGGGCAACTCCCTCCCAACTGTATACCACTGTGCCGCCACCTCTGGTGGATCTCTCCTGCCGGTGGGACAGGACATACCCAGGGATGGTGATGGTGGTGTCAGGGATATTATCTGTAAGGTATGATTCCAGGAGTATGACTGTGTCAGGCTGTTGCTTGACTAGTTTGTGGGACAGCTACCCTACTTTGGCACAAGCCCCCAGACGTTAGTAAAGAGGACTTTGTAGGGTCGATGGGGCTGGATTTGCCATTGTCATTTCCAGTGTCTAGGGCGATGCCAGGTGGTCTGTCTGGTTTCATTACTTATCTTACACTTTTTAGCGGTTTTAATACGACTGAGTGGCTTGCTAGGCCATTTCAGAGGGCATGTAAGAGTCAACCACATTTGGTCTGGAGTAACATGTAGGCCAGGCCAGGTAAGGATGGCAGATTTCCTTCCCTAAAGGACATTAGTGAACTAGATGGGATTTTACAACAATTGACAATGCTTCATGGTCACCATTAGACTAGCTTTTTTTTAAATTCCAGATTGATTAATTGCCTTTGAGAAGGTGGTGAGCTGCCTTCTTGAACCGCTGCAGTCTGTGTGGTATAGCTACACCCTGTGCTGTTAGGAAGGGAATTCCAGGATTTTGACCCAGCGACAGTGAAGGAATGGCGATATTAGTTCTAAGTCAGAATGTTGTGTGGCTTGGAGGGGAACTTGCAGGTGGTGTGCCCATGCATCTGCTGCCCTTGTTCTTCTAGGTGGTAGAGGTCGTGGGTTTGGAAGGTGCTGTCGAAGGATCCTTGGTGCATTGCTGCAGTGCATCATGTAGAATGGTACACACTACTGCCACTGCGGTGGTGGTGGAGGGAGTGAATGTTTAAGATGGTGGATGGGATGCTGATCAAGCAGGCTGCTTTGTCCTTAATGGTGTCGATATATAGCTCTCCATTCCTTCATCTATGAAATTGATAAATATAGTGAAAAGCTGAGGCCCCATTACAGAAGCCTGAAGGACACCTGCCAATTGGAGTGCATATCCATTACCCCTACTCAATCTCCTACCTCCTAATCAATTGCCTACCCATGTTAATAGATTGCCTCCAATTCCATGTGCTCTCATTTTTAATTTTGTGAAGTGCTGTGAGATGTTTTATATCATGGAGGCTATAAAAGTGATTTTGGTAGTGGATGTGCTACACTTAGTTCATTATAACCTGCCTCATGTTGAATCACTGTCACAATCATATTTTCCAGGGATTCCAAGGATTTGGGTTTGGAGATGGAGGATTCCAGATGTCATTTGGGATTGGTGCATTTCCATTTGGGATTTTTGCGACAGCCTTTAATATCAACGATGGCCGCCCACCTCCAGGTATTTGATTAAAATCAACACATTCTCCATTTTGTACAGATAACATCCAGTACTGCATAGAACCGGTTCAAAGATGGTTCTCCACTTGCCATATGTGGTGCAGTCTCTATCTTATCCACACTCAATGACAAATTCATGGTCTCTTTATATTCGGTGTGCTGTATAAAAAGCCACTGATGATTCCAAAGACCCCTGATGAGTTTAGTCCAGGTTACCTTCAAATAATTTCACTATTTAAGCTCAGGCATGAATGGGAAGGCAGGAACTGGAGGTGACCAGTGCACCTGGAGTTAGAGCCCACACACCTGGAACAGGAGACAAGGAAATAAATTGTGCAAGGAGGGAGGGAGGCTTTTAATGTACAACTGTCTCCAGATGCTGGAATATGACTGTTTCTGTGCCCTTTCACCCTGCAGCAGCCCCTGGAACACCGCAGTATGTGGATGAACAGTTTCTGTCTCGCCTTTTCCTCTTTGTGGCTCTTGTGATTATGTTCTGGCTGCTAATTGCATAAGGAAAAACAGAAGCAATCCTTAATTCCACGTCTTTGTGTGATCTGAAGTGTGGGCTGAAGAACTCTTCCAGGGAAATTAGAATCTTTCACCAAGTTTTTGTACCTTCAGATACACATTAAGAACAAAAATTATATTCAATTGGGCCTGAAACTATTCTTTGAATTAACCAATTGAAGGAGAAGATGGAATCAGCATTGTGGCAACAATGGACCTGGTATGAATGGACCAGTAATGTTTGTTTAAAAGCTTCATATTTGTGGGCTGTCATTCTGTGGAAATATCTGTATTCTATGAGTAGATGTGAAATATTCGGGTAGTGTGCCTGCTAACTTCAACTGAAAGTTTCTGATGGTTTCCTACATCTTTACTCAAATCACTGCTCCACTGTCACTTTGGGAAGGGCCAGAGAACTTGTTTCTTAGCTGGACAAGTAGTCCTTGAAGTGGAAAGACTGGGAGGTGATTAATATTGCCTTTAAGCTGTACTTGTCAGCTTTGCTCAGTTGATTTGCCTCTGAATCAGAAGGTTTAAAGTACAAACTTCACTCAAGGACTTGAGCATACAATCTCGACTGGCACTTTAGGGCAGTACTGAGGCCCAGTTTGTCTGTTCAGGTGAATACAAAAGATCCCACACTACTATTCAAAGATGAAAAAGAGTTCTGTGCTTCCTGGGCAACAGCACTGCCAAAACTGGTCATGTGTTTCATTGCTGCTTGTGGGATCTTGCTGTGCATGGATTGACAGCCATGTTTCCCTATATAACATTGATTATACTTCAAAAGCAATTCTTGCGCTGTGAAGAGCTTTGGCATGAACTGAGGGTGGTGACAGCTGCAAGTTCTTTCTTTGCTTCGTATTCATTTTGGTAAGAACCTAATTAGTGACAAAGGGGCATAGTCTTTAACTGCTAGCTAATCCCCACCTGTAGCCACTGATAAATTTCAATCACCGATCGGTCAACCTGTTAAATGGTTATTTTCTCCCTCTGCCGATCTCTGTTCAGACCAGAATGTTGGAGCAGAGTTTTCCAATAGCACATTACCCACTCTGGTGACTCTGTATTTCAGGCTTCCCTTTAACTGAGGTGCTCAATACTTGGTCTTTTACTGTTGGTAAATAAACATGCTGAATCACAGACCAAATCTTCTGCTCGGTGTCTCTCCCAGTGCAGTGGTGCATATACTGTGAATAGCTGGGGTAGAGGAGGGGCCTGCCAGAACCTGGACCCTCTCAACTCCTAGCATTTAGTCCGTCATTTTCTGCATTCACCTTTTGCAGACTGTAACAATCTTTATGCATCTCTTCTATAAGTTCACCTGTTGGAGGCCTCCTTTCAAGGCTTAATAGCAAGTTTCTGCAGTCTGCCCCCATAACTCTGGTTCTTTCATTAGGAAAGAGGCTGCAGCCCAGTCGAGACCTTCAGAACTCTCAGAAAATGTTCAAAGTGCATTTAAATAGATGATAAGGCTGGGGAGACACTAAGGGACTGCTGGTGACTCCATCCTGTTACTCACCCACTGCAGTCAGAAACCTCCTGGGACTTGCTCGGGGAAGGTGGTAACGGGACTGTGTTTGTCAGTCAGGAGACAAGGAATTAAAACCTGGGATGGAATGGGCTGAAGAACAATGCTGGGCATCTGTGGAACCTGACTGGGGGTCATGGTTACAGAGAGAAGCAGGTGACGGTTTGGCAGATTGGATGACCAGGAGAAGGTGCAGTTGCAGAGTGAAAGACTGGATTGTGGAGAGGCCATAGACAGTTAATTCCATCTGTCATTCAGCTCAGCTGGTTAGTGGAGCTCCTGGAAATTCATCAAGAAGGCTGTGCTGGGATGACCAGGGTTTGTGCTGAAGACAGGCTAATCTGGCAATTTCAATACTGGGTGAGGGAGAGAGTATCAGCAGTAGATGGGTTAATAACCTTCTATTTTAGGAACATTAAAATGTATTTTGAATTTAATATCCTGTTTCCTGCTTTGTATCAAGTGTGAAATAAAACTTGTACATCGATCAACTGATTTCTTATCATTCTATCTTTGTCTCAACAATAGAATTCACCCAAAGTACCTTAACATTTTATGGTGGGAACTTAACAATTGTGAGTTCTGTGGCAGACTTTTAAGTGGACCTAGGGGATGGGAACTGAGGCAAAGGGGACATAAAATTGAGATGGGACACGTTGGACTTCATGACATCCCATACCGAGTTTACCAATGGCGGCAAAGATGGCGACATGGTGGGCAGGTAGCTACGGTGGTTAAGAGTCAATTGAGAGTGATTTTATTGTCGGGCTTGGATTTTGTAAATGGTGCACTGGATTCACGTGGCTTCAGAGGCTCGTCTCCTTCAACGAGGCAACATGGAGGTGGGAGCTCATAGCTGACTACAAGGGGACCCATCAGGACGGGAACAGTCGACTGCCAGGCGAATGGAGGGCAAGGTTCTCAGAACTGTGGAGGCTAGCATTACCAGGGGGGCAACAGGCACATACTACCTCATCAGAGCTCATGTTGGGGGTGGGGGAAGGAGGGAGGACAGTTGAAGGCCTTATACTTGGGGAAAGTCCACCTATCATGGGTCTCATTCCATCCAGGCTTCAAGAACCCCGTTGAAGATCAGGTGCAGCAGAGTGGGAGAGAGGGCCAGGCACCGCAGTGACCTGTAAGCCCATAGGAGGGCCAGCAGTAGCTTCCAAGCAGTGGAAAGGGTGCAGAGGAAAAAGACAGGTGCAGAAGTAGGTATCCTCCAGAAAGGGTCTGCAGGTTGAGGCTCAACTACCTTCAGATGTCCAAGAGTCAATGCCAACGAAGACTTTGCCTCTCCAAGGAGACCATCACTGACCTCTGTGCTCTGATGCAGGATGAGTTGTGCCCCAGGGGACTTGACAATCCACTGACTGTTGCTGAAGGTCACCGTGGCACTGAACGTCTACGCCACCGGATCATTCCAATGATCCACAGGGGACATGTGTGGGATCTGGCAGTCAGCAGCCATCAGTGTATCAAGGAGGTCACCAATACCCTAGTTAAGGAGGCATTTGGAATCCTTTCCTTTATTAGCCGAGGTATAGAATACACGAGCAGGGAGGTTATGCTGGAACTGTACAACTCATTGATTAAGCCACAACTTGAGAACTGTGTGCAGTTCTGGTCAGCTCATTACAGAAAGGATGTAATTGCACTAGAGAGGGTACAGAGGAGATTTATGAGGATGTTGCCAGGACTGGAAAAATGCAGCTATGAGGAAAGATTGAATAGGATGGGGTTGTTCTCCTTGGAACAGAGAAGGCTGAGGGGAGATCTAATTGAAAATTTTGAGGGGCCTGGATAGAGTGGAGGTGAAGGGTCTATTCACCTTACTAGAGAGGTCAGGGACAAGGGGCATAGATTTAAAGTGATTGGTAGAAAAATTAGAGGGGAGATGAGGAAAAACATTTTCACCCAGAGGGTGCTGATGGTCTGGAACTCACTGCCTGAAAGGGTAGTTGAGGCAGAGATCCTCAACTCATTCAAAGGGAGTCTGGATATGCACCTCCGGTGCCGTAATCTGCAGGGCTATGGACCAAATGCTAGAAGATGGGATTAGAATCGGTGGATCATTTTTTGGCTGGCACAGACATGATGGGCCAAGTGGCCTCTTTCTGTGCCTTAAACTTTCTATGATTTCTTTCCAGGAGGGTTGGTGACTGTGCAGTTCCACACGGATTACAAAACTCAGCCTAAGAGGGCCATCGGGGTCGGGGCCATCGCTGGATTCTCCCAGATGCAGGGTGCCATCAGCTGTAAGCATGTGGCCATCAAGACGCCCCTGAACACCAGCCAGCAGCCTTCATCAGGCTTCCACTCTCTCAATGTACAACTGGTCTGTGACCACCATTATCAGATCCTGCAGGTCTGTGCACGCTTCCCGGTAAGTTGCCACAATGCCTTCATTGTGCAAGAGCTATTGCGGCCTCCGTCCCACCTTCCTTGGAGACGAGGACTACTCTGAGGACGTGGATGCTGACGCCTGTGAGGAACCCACACACAAATGCAGCGGAGAAGCACAACGCCTGCCCCAGACCAATGTGAGTTACCATAGGGCAAGCCATTGGTCTGCTGAAGATGAGATTCAGATGCCTAGATCGGTTCGGTGGAGCCCTTCAGTGTGCCCTGGCAAAAGTCTTGCGTAATGTGGTGGCCTGCTGTGCACTGCACAACCTGGCCCTGCAGAGGGGGAGCCGTTGAGCAACAAGGATAGCGAGGAATAGACTGCTTCCTCAGATGATGAGGGGGAAGATGGAGAAGCAACGCCAGATGAAGGACCCCAGAGACAAAAGGAGAGCAGACATCAGATGTGTGCAATATTTTTTTTAAAATTTAATTAGCGATACAGCACTGAAACAGGCCCTTTGGCCCACCATCAACCACTCATTTTATACTAATGCTACATTAATCCCATATTCCCTACCACATCCCCACAATTCTCCTACCACCTATCTACAGTAGGGGCAATTTACAATGGCCAATTTACCTATTAACCTGCAAGTCTTTGGCTGTGGGAGGAAACTGGAGCACCCGGTGGAAACCCACACAGTCACGGGCAGTACCCAGAATCGAACCCGGGTCGCTGGAGGTGTGAGGCTGCGGTGCTAACCACTGTGCCGTCCAATAGAGGCTCGTGACTACCTTTATACTCTTGCATTTCCTAGGATTCTTACTGCCAGTTGTACCATCACCAATAAAGATTTACTTCATGCAGTCCTGTTGTCGCCTTTCTTCATTCCTTTCCCTCGCTTCCTTCCCGCCCCCCGCACCTTCTTCCTCTTCTCCCCCCCCCCCCACCTTTTTCCTCTTCCCCCCCCCCCCACCTTTTTCCTCTTCCCCCCCCCCCGCACCTTTTTCCTCTTCCCCCCCCCCCCCGCACCTTTTTCCTCTTCCCCCCCCCCCCCCGCACCTTTTTCCTCTTCCCCCCCCCCCCGCACCTTTTTCCTCTTCCCCCCCCCCCCGCACCTTTTTCCTCTTCCCCCCCCGCACCTTTTTCCTCTTCCCCCCCCGCACCTTTTTCCTCTTCCCCCCCCGCACCTTTTTCCTCTTCCCCCCCCCGCACCTTTTTCCTCTTCCCCCCCCGCACCTTTTTCCTCTTCCCCCCCCCGCACCTTTTTCCTCTTCCCCCCCCCCGCACCTTTTTCCTCTTCCCCCCCCCCGCACCTTTTTCCTCTTCCCCCCCCCGCACCTTTTTCCTCTTCCCCCCCCCGCACCTTTTTCCTCTTCCCCCCCCCGCACCTTTTTCCTCTTCCCCCCCCCCCCGCACCTTTTTCCTCTTCCCCCCCCCGCACCTTTTTCCTCTTCCCCCCCCCCGCACCTTTTTCCTCTTCCCCCCCCCCCCGCACCTTTTTCCTCTTTCCCCCCCCCCCGCACCTTTTTCCTCTTCCCCCCCCCCCCCCCGCACCTTTTTCCTCTTCCCCCCCCCCCCCGCACCTTTTTCCTCTTCCCCCCCCCCCGCACCTTTTTCCTCTTCCCCCCCCCGCACCTTTTTCCTCTTCCCCCCCCCGCACCTTTTTCCTCTTCCCCCCCCGCACCTTTTTCCTCTTCCCCCCCCCGCACCTTTTTCCTCTTCCCCCCCCCCGCACCTTTTTCCTCTTCCCCCCCCCGCACCTTTTTCCTCTTCCCCCCCCCGCACCTTTTTCCTCTTCCCCCCCCCGCACCTTTTTCCTCTTCCCCCCCCCACCTTTTTCCTCTTCTCCCCCCCCCCCACCTTTTTCCTCTTCTCCCCCCCCCCCACCTTTTTCCTCTTCCCCCCCCCCCACCTTTTTCCTCTTCCCCCCCCACCTTTTTCCTCTCCTCCCCCCCCACCTTTTTCCTCTCCCCCCCCCCACCTTTTTCCTCTTCCCCCCCCCCCACCTTTTTCCTCTCCCCCCCCCCACCTTTTTCCTCTCCCCCCCCCCCCACCTTTTTCCTCTCCTCCCCCCCCCCACCTTTTTCTCCCCCCTCCCACCTTTTTCTCCCCCCTCCCACCTTTTTCTCCCCCCTCCCACCTTTTTCTCCCCCCTCCCACCTTTTTCTCCCCCCTCCCACCTTTTTCTCCCCCCTCCCACCTTTTTCTCCCCCCTCCCACCTTTTTCTCCCCCCTCCCACCTTTTTCTCCCCCCTCCCACCTTTTTCTCCCCCCTCCCACCTTTTTCTCCCCCCTCCCACCTTTTTCCTTGTTGGTCAAGCACGCAGTACTGAGCTGGCCAAGTTCTAGCGTTGGCCCCTCGCAGCATGCTGTTTTGCTTCCAGCATCTTCGCAGAGGCTGGGTTGCAACTGACTGAAGAGGAGGGAGGTCTTCTATGCTTTCGCAAAACAATTTATTCAACTTTATGGTAGACAGCGCACAATGATCTGTAATAACCCCATGAATCCAGGTGTACTTTATTCTTCTGTGTGAACTCCGAGCTGCTCCCCCTCCGCTGTCAGCTGAAGTGGAGGCAGGCTGCTAGCCTCGTTTCCCCTTGGCTAGGGATGTTTTGGCAGTCTTCTGGTTGCCTGTGGCCTGGAGGACCCCAGTATGCTGAGGGCCTCCCTCACAGAAGAAGTACCCTCTGTCAGCAAGGATGAAGGAGGATCTGACATCACTAGCAGAGAGGCAGAGGAGTAGCACCCCACACCAGGAGGACCCTGAGAGAAGAACCCAGCTGTGGGAGGCAGACAATCCTCCTCCCTAGCAAGGCAAACATTTGCCTCCCTGCTGACTTGAGAGGGTAGAGAACCTGGTGGTGACTCCAGATTCCCGACCGCCCACTCACCTTGCAGCTGCTGCCTTGTGCCCTTGGTCAGGACGAGGGTTTGCAGGTCTGCATGAATGTCCTGCAGACAGAGTGTTCTGCTGATGTGACTCTCCATCAGAGGTGCCAATCTCTCAGTGGAGAACGCTATTTGTGCACCAGAGATGATGTCGAGCTCGAGGCCTGGATCCGACTCCTCCATCGTCCTTGCTTGGGCACACACATTTTCTGGTAGCTCTGCCAGATGTTGCCTGACCTCTCATTGCTGCGGCAGCATTTCCCTTGCTGCTGGCGATACCAGAAGCAAGTCATGAGCCTGGTGCTCAGCAGAGGCCTGGCCTTCCACATTCTTCTGACTGTCAGAGGCCTGGGTTGTCACAGCCTCCATCCGCTGCTCGGGCGCATCAGTGATGTTCTCACCAGCTTGTGAGCCTAAATTTAACTGCAAGCGCAAAACCGCTGATATGCGACTTTCTCCATTGGTGGAGGGGGCAGGGGTGTGAGGTGATGCTGGATCCTCTGAGATTCTGTCCTTCCCCCCCCCCACTTAGAGGTGGCAGGCTCTCCCGCAGTCTTGGAGGCTCCTTGAGTAGACACCACGTGACGTGCGTGAGAGAACAGTGAAATGTAAGGGTCAAGGGCCTCGCACCACAACACATCACACACCCCTCCATTAGAGGCCCCTGTCGGCACTGGATGCCTGATGAGCAGCATGACTTCATCGCTGCAGATGCACCCTTGTGCCCCACGATGACCTTACTTTCTTGGGAAGGTGCCCTGTCTCTCTGCCCGCAATACTCCATCCATCTTGCGGTCCAGCCAGCTCCATGGCCTCCTTCTCCATTGGGATCAGGACATGGAGAATAGGGACCCACTGCTGGTCTTGGCCCACTCTCTCCGGTTATGAGCAATCTTCTCCTGCAGACAGAGGGATGGAAGCTGTTGGTCCCCCAGTGTGAACAATCCCAGGACATAGGCTGGTGGTAGTCCAGCTGCCTTTAATGGAAGAGCACAGATGCCTCCTGCATGCGGCCCCATTCCAGGGACCCTGGCTCTCATCTGCAATGAGAAGACCCAAGAGGTGAAGGCATTAAGAGGTACACACTTTCGCTGCCTGGATGAGGTCATTGAGCTGCTTGTAGCACCGGATCCAGGTCCTTGCGTTTACCCCATGGCTGCTGACCACCTCAGCTCTCTGCAGCCAGGTCTGTCAAGAGTGGCTCGGTAGCACCACGACTGACTGAGCTGGCCGAGTCCTAAAGGACATAGCTGCTAGACTGGGTCTGTGGCAGGTGGTGAGGGAACCAACAAGAGGGAAAAACATACTTTACCTCGCCCTCACCCATCAGCCCGCCACAGATGCATCTGTCCATGACAGTGTTGGTAAGAGTGACCATCGCACAGTCCTTATGGAGACAAAGTCCCATCTTCACACTGAGGATACCCTCCATCGTGTTGTGTGGCACTACCACCATGCTAAATGGGATAGATTTCGAACAGATCTAGCAATGCAAAATGGGGCATCCACGAGGCGCTGTGGGCCATCATCAGCAGCAGTATTGTACTCAACCACAAAGTGATGGAAGGGGTCATCGACAGTGATGTCAAGTGGCACTTGCTCAGCAATAACTTGCTCACTGATGCTCAGTTTGGGTTCTGCCAGGGCCACTCAGCTCCTGACCTCGTTACAGTCTTGGTCCAAATGTTGACTCCAGAGGTGAGGTTAGAGTGACTGCCCTTGACATCAAGGCAGCATTTGACCGAGTATGGCATCAAGGAGCCCTAACAAAACTGGAGTCAATTGGAATCGGGGAAAACACTCCGCTTGTTAGAGTCATACCGAGCACAAAGGTTGTGGTTGTTGGAGGCCAATCATCTCAGACTTAGGACATCACTGTAGGAGTTCCTCAGGTCCAGCCATCTTCAGCTGCTTCATCAATGATCTTTCCTCCATCATTAGGTCAGAAGTGGAGATGTTAGCTGATGATTACACAATCTTCACATTCAGTCACGACTCCTCAGATACTGAAGCAGCCCGTGTCCAAAGGCAGCAAAACCTGGACAACATCCAGGCTTAGGCTGATAAGTAGCAAAGAGCAAACAACAATACAGCACAGGAACAGCCCATTCGGCCCTCCAGGCCTGTGCCGATCTTGATGCCTGTCTAAACTAAAACCCTCTGCACTTCCGGGGACCGTATCCCTCTACACCCATCCTATTCATGTATTTGTCAAGATGCCTCTTAAACGTCGCTATCTTACCTGCTTCCACCACCTCCCCCAGCAGCAAGTTCCAGCCACTCGCCACCCTCTGTGTAAAAAAAAAAAACTTGCCTCGCACATCCCCTCTAAACTTTGCCCCTTGCACCTTAAACCTATGTCCCCGAGTAACTGACTCTTCCTATCCACTCTGTCCATGCCACTCATAACTTTGTAAACCTCTATCATGTCGCCCCTCCACCTCCGTCGTTCCAGTGAAAACAATCCAAGTTTATCCAACCTCTCCTCATAGCTAATACCCTCCAGACCAGGCAACATCCTGGTAAACCTCTTCTGTACCCTCTCCAAAGCCTCCACATCCTTCTGGTAGTGTGGTGACCAGAATTGTCCGCAATATTCCAAGTGTGGCCTAACTAAAGTTCTGTACAGCTGCAGCATGACTTGCCAATTTTAAATACTCTATGCCCCGACTGATGAAGGCAAGCATGCCGTATGCCTTCTTGACTACCTTATCCACCTGCGTTGCCACTTTGTGATCTGTGAACCTGTATGCCCAGATCTCTCTGCCTGTCAATACTCCTAAGGGTTTTGCCATTTACTGTATACTTCCCACCTGTATTAGACCTTCCAAAATGCATTACCTCACATTTGGCTGGATTAAACTCCATCTGCCATTTCTCCGCCCAAGTCTCCAACCGATCTATATCCTGCTGTATCCTCTGACAATCCTCATCATTATCTGCAACTCCACCAACCTTTGTGTCATCCGCAAACTTACTAATCAGACCAGCTACATTTTCCTCCAAATCATTTATATATACTACAAACAGCAAAGTTCCCAGCACTGATCCCTGCAGAACACCACGGGTCACATCCCTCCATTCAGAAAAGCACCCTTCCACTGCTACCCTCTGTCTTCTATGACCAAGCCAGTTCTGTATCCATCTTGCCAGCTCACCTCTGATCCCATGTGACTTCACCTTTTGTACCAGTCTGCCATGAGGGACCTTGTCAAAGGCTTTACTGAAGTCCATATAGACAACATCCACTGCCCTTCCTTCATCAATCATCTTTGTCACTTCCTCATAAAACTCGATCAAGTTAGTGGGACACGACCTCCCCTTCACAAAACCATGCTGCTTCTCGTTAATAAGTTCATTTGTTTCCAAATGGGAGTAAATCCTGTCCCGAAGAATCCTCTCTAATAATTTCCCTACCACTGACGTAAGGCTCACCGGCCTGTAATTTCCTGGATTATCCTTGCTACCCTTCTTAAACAAAGGAACAACATTGGCTATTCTCCAGTCCTCTGGGACCTCACCTGTAGCCAATGAGGATGCAAAGATTTCTGTCAAGGCCCCAGCAATTTCCTCCCTTGCCTCCCTCAGTATTCTGGGGTAGATCCCATCAGGCCCTGGGGACTTATCTACCTTAATGTTTTTCAAGACGCCCAACACCTCCTCCCTTTTGATACTGGCATGACCCAGACTATCTAAACTTCCTTCCTAGACTCATCATCCACCAAGTCCTTCTCTTTGGTGAATACTGATGCAAAGTACTCATTTAGTACCTTGCCCATTTCCTCTGACTCCACACATAGATTCCCTCCTCTGTCCTTGAGTGGGCCAACCCTATCCCTGGTTACCCTCTTGCTCTTTATATACATATAAAAAGCTTTGGGATTCTCCTTAATCCTGTTTACCAATGACTTTTCATGACCCCTTTGAGCCCTCTTGACTCCTTGCTTAAGTTCCTTCCTACTTTCTTTATATTCCTCAAGGGCTTCAGCTGTTCCCAGCCTTCCAGCCCTTACGAATGCTTCCTTTTTCTTTTTGACTATGCTCACAATATCCCTCGTTATCCAGAGTTCCCGAAACTTGCCAAACTTATCCTTCTTCCTCACAGGAACATGCCGGTCCTGGATTCTAATCAACTGATGTTTGAAAGACTCCCACATGTCAGATGTTGATTTACCCTCAAACAGTCGCCCCCAATCTAAACTCTTCAGTTCCTGCTTAATATTGTTATAATTAGCCTTCCCCCAATTTAGCACCTTCACCCGAGGACTATTCTTATCCTTATCCACAAGTACCTTAAAACCTACGGAATTCTGGTCACTGTTCCCGAAATGCTCCCCTACTGAAACTTTGACCACCTGGCCGGGCTCAGTCCCCAATACCAGGTCCAGTACGGCCCCTTCCCTAGTTGGACTATCTACATATTGTTTCAAGAAGCCCTCCTAGATGCTCCTTATAAATTCTGTCCCATCCGAGCCCCTAGCACTAAGTGAGTCCCTGTCAATATAGGGAAAGTTAAAATCACCCACCACAACAACCCTGTTGCTTTCACATCTTTCCAAAATCCGTCTACATATCTGCTCCTCTATCTCCTGCTGGCTTTTCGGAGGCCTGTAGTAAACCCCCAACATTGTGACTGCACCCTTCCTATTCCTGAGCTCTACCCATATTGCCTCGCTGCATGATCCCTCCGAGGTGTCCTCCCGTAGTACAGCTGTGATATTCTCCTTAACCAGTAATGCAACTCCCTCACCCCTTTTACATTCCCCTCCATCCCGCCTGAAGCTTCTAAATCCCGGAACGTATAGCTGCCAATCCTGTCCATCCCTCAAGCAAGTAATATTCATGCTACACAAGTGCCAGGCAGTGACTGTTTCAAACAAGAGAGAATCTAACGATCTCCCTTTGATGTTCCATGTTCAATGGCATGACCATCGCTGAATCCCCCACTATCAACATCCGGGGGGGGTTAGCATTGATCAGTAACTGAACTGTACCAGCCACATAAATGCTGTGGCTACAAGAGCTGGTCAGGGGCTGGGAATTCTGCAGCAAGTAATTCACCTCCTGTCTCCCTAATCCTTGTCCACCCTCTACAAGGTACAAGTTAGGAGTGTGATGGAATTCTCTCCATTTACCTGGATGGGTACAGCTCCAACAACACTCAAGAAGCTCGACACCATCCAGGACAAGGCAGCCCGCCTAATTGGCACCCCATCCACTACCTTCAACATTCACTCCCTCCACCACTGATGCACAGTGGCAGCAGTGTGTACCATCTAAAAGATGCACTGCAGCACCAAGGTTCCTTCGACAGCACCTTCTCAATCTGCGAACTCTGCCACCTAGAAGGACAAGGGTAGCAGATGCATGGGAATACCACTACCTGCAAGTTCCCCTCCAAGCCACAACGTCGTGACTTGGAATTATATGGTCGTTACTTCACTCGCTGGGTCAAAATCCTGGACCTCCCTCCCTAACAGCACTGTTCGTATACCTACACCAGATAGACTGCAGCAGTTCAAAAATCACAGAATTGTTCCAGTGCAGAAGGAGGCCATTCGGCCCATCGTGTCTGCACTGGCTCTCTGAAAGACCAATTCCCTCAATTCCTTCCCTGCCTTCTCCATGTAACCCTGCACATTCTTCCTTTTCATGTAACAGCCTAATTTCCTTTTGAATGCTTCAATTGAACCTGCCTCCACCACATTCTCAGGCAGCACGTTCCAGACCTTAACCGCTCGCTGCTTGAAAAGGTTTTTCCTCATGTCACTTTTGTTTCTCTTACCAAATACTTTAAATCTGTGCCCTCTCGTTCTCGATCCTTTCTCGAGTGGGAACAGTTTCTCTCTATCTACTCTGTCCAGACCCCTCATAATTTTAAATGCAAAGAGAACAAAGAACAGTGCAGCACAGGGACAGGCCTGCACCGATCAAGATGCCTGTCTAAACTAAAATCTTCTGCACTTCCGGGGTCCATATCCCTCTATTCCCATCCTATTCATGTATTTCTCAAGATGCCTCTTAAACGTCGCTATCGTACCTGCTTCCACCACCTCCCCCAGCAGCAGGTTCCAGGCACTCACCACCCTCTGTGTAAAAAAACTTGCCTCGCACATCTCCTCTAAACTTTGCCCCTCTCACCTTAAACCTATGTCCCCTAATAACTGACTCTTTCACGCTGGGAAAATGCTTCTGACTATCCACTCTGTCCATGCCGCTCATAACTTTGTAAACCTCGATCAGGTCGCCCCTTCACCTCCGTCGTTCCAGTGAAAACAATCCGAGTTTATCCAACCTCTCCTCATAGCTAATACCCTCCAGACCAGGCAACATCCTGGTAAACCTCTTCTGTACCCTCTCCAAAGCATCCACGTCCTTCTGGTAGTGTGGCGACCAGAATTGCATGCAATATTCTAAGTGTGGCCGAACTAAGGTTCTGTACAGCTGCAACATGACTTGCCAATTTTTATACTCTATGCCCCGACCTCTATCAAATCACCTCTCAGCCTTCTCTTCTCCAAGTTAAACAGTCCTAACTTCTCCAATCTATCTTCAGAACTGAAATTCCTCATCCCTGAAACCAGTCTCGTGAATCTTTTCTGTACAATGCCCCCATATCTTTCCTAAAGTGTGGCACTCCAACGCTGAGGCCGAACTAGTATCCTACACAAGTTCAACACAACTTCCTTTCTCTTGTACTCTATGCCCTTATTAATAAACCCCAGGATACCGTATGCTTCATTAACTGCTCTCAACCTGTCCTTTCACCTTCAATGACTTATGCACATATAGACCTAGATCCCTCTGCTCCATTAGAATTGTACCCGTTATTCTATATTGTCTCTCCATGTTCTTCCTACCAAAATTAATCACTTCACATTTCTCTGCATTAAACTTCATCTGCCACCTGTCCGCCCATTCCACCAACTTGTCTATGGCCTTTTGAAGTTCTACACTATCCTCCTCACAGTTCACAATGCTTCCAAGTTTCGTATCATCTGCAAAATTTGAAATTCTACCCTGTACAGCAAGGTCTAGGCCATTAATATATATCAGGAAAAGCAAGGGTCCCAACACTGATCCCTGAGGAACTCCACTACAAACCTTCCTCCAGCCCGAAAAACATCTATTAACCACTACTCTTTGTTTCCTGTCACTCAGTTAATTTCGTATCCATGTTGCCACCATCCCTTTTATTTCATGTGCTCCAAGTTTGCTCACAAGTCTGTCGTGTGGCACTGTATCAAATGCCTTTGAAAGTCCATGTACATACAAACATCAACAGCATTGCCCTCATCAACCCTCTCTGTTACCTCCTCCAAAAACTCCAGTAAGTTAGTTAAACATGATTTTCCCTTAAGAAATCCATGCTGGCTTTCCTTAATTAATTCACATTTGTCCATGTGACTATTGATTTTGTCGCAAATTATTTTTTCTAGAAGTTTTCCCACCACCACAGTTAAACTGACTGGCCTGTAGTTGCTGGACTTATCTTTACACCCTTTTTTGAACAAGGATTTGCAATTCTCAAGTCTTATGGCATCACCCCTGGGTCTAAGGAAGACTGAAAAATTATGGCCAGTGCCTCTGCGCTTTCCTCCCTCACTTCTGTCAGTATCCTTGGATGCATCTCATCTGGTCCTGGTGCTTTATCCACTTTAAGTACAGGCAGCCTATCTAATACTTGCTCTGTCAATTTTAAACCCCTCTAGTGTCTGACTTGCGTCCTTTTTCAACATTGCCTGGGTTGCATCTTCTTCCTTGGTAAAGACAGATGCAAAGTATTCATTTAATACCTCAGCTATGCCCTCTGCCCCCATGTGTAAATCCCCTTTCTGGTCCCTAATCGGCCCCACTCCTCCTTTTACCACCCTTGGGATTTCCTTTAATGCTAACTGCCAGTCTCTTTTCATGCTCTCTGTTTGCTTCTCTTATTTGCTTTTTCACTTCCCCTCTGGACCTTCTATATTCAGCCTGGTTCTCAATAGTATTTTCTACCTGCCATCTGTCATAAGCACATTTTTTCTTCTTTATCTTAATCTCTACCTCTTTTGTCATCCAGGGAGCTCTGGATTTGTTTGCCCTACCTTTCCCCTTTGAGGGAACATACCTTGACTGTGTCCAAAATATCTCTTTGAAGGTAGCCCATTGCTCAGCTACCGATTTTCCTGCCAGCTTTTCCAATTTATTTGCCCCAGATCCATTCTTACCCCATAGAAGTTGGCCTTCCCCCAGTTAATTACTCTTACCCTGGATTGCTCTTTGTCCTTTTCCATAATCAGCCTAAACCTTACAATGATCACTGTTCCTGAAATACTCTCCTACTGATACTTGATCCACTTGGCCCACATCATTCCCAAGAACCAGGTCTAGCAGTGCCTCACTGTAGCAGCTCACCACCACCTTCTCAAGGGCAATTAGGGATGAGCAATAAATGTGACCTAGCCAGTGATGTTCATATCCCATATACGAATAAAAAAACTCTCTGCCATCTCTCTGCAGTCTCCATGTCCAGCAGACAGCAAGATGAAGTGCAGATCTGGTAGCCCTTTAAAAATGGTGCCAGCACCTGCTGAGGCGTCAGTTGACTCCAGACTCTCTGCCTCTGAAACTGACTCCAACCACACAATTGGTTGGGTGCCATGCTTCAAGGCCTTTAATTGGCCAGCTGCTGCTGCATTGTGTGCAGCTGGCTGCACCTGCCCCCGACCTGCCACACACCCTTTTGCGGTCCCAGTGGCAGGACCGGCATCTTCACGACAAAATCCGGCATCTGCTATTTGCTTAAAGTACTTGTGTCAGCCAGGGATCTCTGAGCCAAAGGACCATTCCACAGACCTGAGCACAAAATCTATGCTGGCACTCCAGTGTAGTACAGAGGGAGTGCAGCACTGTTAGAGGTGAAGTCTTACAGTATATCATCTTGCCACCCACCCGCCACTCTATGATGCAATGCATAATTTCACCCACTCCATGATACATAAAAGCATAAGATATAGGAGCAGGAGTAGACGTTACAGTCCCTCGAGCCTGCTCTGCCCTTAAGTACAATCATAGATGATCTGCCTCAACTCCACTTTCCTCCCACTCCCCATATCCCTGATTCCTTGAAAAATCTATCTCCGCTTAAATATACTGAACGATGGAGCATCCACAACCCTCTGGGGTAGACAATTCCAAAGATTCACAACCCTCTGAGTAAAGAAATTTCTCCTCATTTCAGTCCTACATAATCGACCCTTTATCCTGAGACTATGCCCAGCCAGGGGAAACAACCTCCCAGTGTCTACCCTGTCAAGCCCCTTCAGAATTCTGTATGTTTCAATGAGTTCACCTCTCATTCTTCTAAGCTCTAGCGAGTTTAGGCCCATTTTACTCAGCCTCTCATCATAGGACAATCCTCTCATCCCAGGCACCTATCTAGCGAACCTTTGCTGTACTGTCTCCAAAGCAAGTATATCTTCCTTAAATTTAGACACCAAAACTGCACAGTATTCCAGGTGTGATCTCGAGAAAGCCCTAAACAATTGTAGCCAGACTTCCTATTCTTGGTCTTTATTGTAAGGGGATTGGAGTATGACATGCCATTTGCCTACCTAGTTGCTTGCTGTGCCTGCATGCTAGCATTCTGATATGTATTTTTTCCTCAACCGAGGATTCCCCCCACCATGGTTAACAAGACCCTCAACAATGTCTGTCTCGTTGTCTACATTTCTGCTCTCACCCCTTCACCTTGCTCGCAGAACCATGATAGAGTTCCCTTTGTCCTTATCTTCCACCCCACCAATCTCCGTATGCAATGGATCATCCTCCGCCATTTCCGCCACCTCCAGTGTGATGCCACCATAAAACACATCTTCCACTTACCTCCCCTTTCAGTATTTTGAAGGGACCATTCCCTCTGCAACACCTTGGTCCACTCCTCAATCACTCCAAACCCTCTCCCCTTCCCATGGCGCCTTTCCATGCATACACAGGAAATGCAACACCTGCCCTTTTACCTCTTCCCTCTCCTCACCCTCCAAGGCCCAAACACTCCTGCCAGTGAAACTGATTTACATGTACTATGTATTTGCTGTTCACAATGTGGTCTGCGGTACATAGGGGAAACCAAATGCAGATTGGTCGACCACTTTGCGGAACATCTCCATTCAGTCCGCAAGAATGACCCTAAGCTTCTGGTCACCTGTCACTTTGATTCTCCACCTTGCTCTCACGTTGACCACTCTGTCTCGGCTTCCTGCAGTGTTCCAGAGAAGCTCAAGGAACAGCACTTCATCTTCCGATTAGGCACTTTACAGCCTTCCAGACTCAACACTTGAGTTCAACAATTTCAGACCGTTTCTCTGCCCCCATTTTGTTGCCTTTCACTTTGCAGGTATCAGATTTTGTTGCGTTTTTCTCTTGCTTTCGGACGCCAACTGTTCATCATTCTGTCATTCTCACCTCCTCTGTTTTGTTTCTTGTCCCATTACCATTCTCTTTGGCCCTGCACCACCAACTCTTGTCATTCAAGTTCTTCTATCACAGACATTACTTTTTCCACCCTCCCCTCTTTCACTTGCTTAAAATCTATTACATTTGTAACTTTTCCCAGTTCTGATGAAAGGTCAACAAAATTTTAACTCTGCTTCTCTCTCCACAGATGTTGCCAGACCTGCTGAGTATTTCCAGCATTTTCCATTTTGTTCCTTGTACAAGTACACCCAAGTCTCTGAATGTCAACATTTAGAAGTTTCATGCCTTTTAAAAATACTCAAAATTTGCGGATGATATGAAA
This sequence comes from Heterodontus francisci, assembly GCF_036365525.1. Taxonomy (NCBI): domain Eukaryota; kingdom Metazoa; phylum Chordata; class Chondrichthyes; order Heterodontiformes; family Heterodontidae; genus Heterodontus; species Heterodontus francisci. The sequence continues at coordinate 70,221,576 of NC_090393.1, read as the reverse complement.
ATTGGAAGCATTGTGAACTGTGAGGAGGATAGTGTAGAACTTCAAAAGGACATAGACAAGATGGTGGAATGGGTGGACAAGTGGCAGATGAAGTTCAATGTAGAGAAATGTGAAGTGATTCATTTTGATCGTGGAGAGACAATATAAAATAAAGTGTGCAACTCTAAATGGGTGCAGGAGCAGCGGGGCCTGGGTGCATAAGTCATTGAAGGTGACATGTTGGCAGATGGAAGGTTGAGAGCGCAGTTAATAAAGCATACAATATCCTGGGCTTTATTAATAGGGGCATAGAGTGCAAGAGCAAGGAGGTTATGTTGAACTTATAAAAGACACTAATTCGGCCTCAGCTAGAGTATTGCGTTCAGTTCTGGGCACCGCATTTAAGAAAAGATGTGAAGGCATTGGAGACAGTGCAGAAAAGATTCACGAGAATGGTTCCAGGGATGAGGAACTTCAGTTATGAAGATAGATTGGAGAAGTTGAAATTATTTTCCTTGGAGAAGAGAAGGCTGAGAGGTGATTTGAAAGAAGTATTCAAAATCATGAGGGGTCTGGACAGGATGGGTAAGGAAAAACTGTTCCCACTCGTGAAAGGATTGAGTACGAGAGGGCACAGATTTAAAGTAATTGCCAACAGAAGCAATGGCGACATGAGGAAAAACTTTTCCACACAGCCTGCGGTTAAGGCCTGGAATGCACTGCCTGAGAGTGTGGTAGAGGCAAGTTCAGTCAAGGCATTCAAAAGGGAATTGGACTGTTATCTGAAAAGGAAGAAGGTGCAGGGTTATGGGGAGAAGGCGGGAGAATGGCATTAGGTGAAATGGTGCAGACGTGATGGGCCAAATGGCCTCCTAATGTGTAGACATTTCAGTCTATATTAATGACTTGGAGACCGAGAGTAACTAGCTGAGGCCATAGCACTGATCCTTGTTACAACCTGCCAAGTTGAAAGTGCCCCATTTATCCCTCTGTGTCTTGTCCTAGAACCATAGAAACATTATGGCACAGAAGGAGGCTATTCAGCCCGTCATATCCACGCCGGCCGAAAAAACTAGCTGCCCAATCTAATCCCACTTTCCAGCACCTGGTCCATAGCCTTGCCGGTTACAGCCCTTCAGGTGCATGTCCAGGTACCTTTTAAAAGAATTGAGGGTTTCTACCTCCATCACCGATCCGGGCAGTGAATTCCAGACACCCATCACCCTCTGGGTGAAAATGTTTTTCCTCAGGTCTCCTGTACCAATCTGTGCCCCCAGTAATTGATCTCTCTGCGAGGGGAAACAGGTCCTTCCTGTCTACTCTACCTAGGCCCCGCAAAATTTTATACACCTTTTGCGATTGGAAGCCTGTGACCAGTGGTGTACCACAGGGATCAGTGCTGGGACCCTTGCTGTTTGTAGTGTACATTAATGATTTAGATGTGAACATAGGAGGTATAGTAAGTTTGCAGATGACACGAAAATTGGTGGTGGTGTAAATAGTAAGGAGGAAAGGCTTAGATTACAGGGAAATATAGATCGGCTGGTAAGATGGGTGGAGCAGTGGCGAATGGAATTTAATCCTGAAAAGTGTGAGGTGATGCACTTTGGGAGGACTAACAAGGCAAGGGAATATACAATGGACCTTGGTGTACTTGTCCCTAGATCACTGAAGGCAGCAGCACAGGTGGATAAGGTGGTTAGGAAGGCATACGGGATACTTGCCTTTATCAGCCGAGGCATAGAATATAAGAGCAGGGAGGTTATGATGGAGCTGTATAAAACGCTAGTTAGGCCACAGCTGGAGGTCTGTGTACAGTTCTGGGCACCACACTATAGGAAGGATGTGATTGCACTGGAGAGGGTGCAGAGGAGATTCACCAGGATGTTGCCTGGGCTGGAGCATTTCAGCTATGAAGAGAGACTGGAAAGGCTAGGGTTGTTTTCCTTGGAGCAGAGAAGGCTGATGGGGGACATGATTAAGGTGTATAAGATTATGAGGGACACTGATAGTTTAGATAGGAAGAAACTTTTTCCCTTAGCAGAGGGGTCAATAACCAGGGGGCATAGATTTAGGGTAAGGGTCAGGAGGTTTAGAGGGGATTTGAGGAAAAAAAATTTCACCCAGAGGGTGGTTGGAATCTGGAACGCACTGCCTGAAGAGGTGGTAGAGGCAGGAACCCTCACAACATTTAAGAAGTATTTAGATGAGCACTTGAAATGCCATAGCATACAAGGCTATGGGCCAAGTGCAGGAATATGGGATTAGAATAGTTGGGTGCTGGATGGCCGGCACAGACATGATGGGCCGAAGGGACTGTTTCTGTGCTGTATAACTCTATGACTATGGCCTCTATTAAGTCACCCCTCAGCCTCCTCTGTTCTAAGGAAAACAACCCTAGCCCATCCAGTGCAACTTTCGAGCCCTGGCAATGTTCTTGTAAATCTCCTCTGTACTCTCTCCAGAGCAATTATGTCCTTCCTGTAATGTGATGACCAGAACTGTACACAATACTTCAACTGTGGCTTAACCAGTGTTTTATACAGTTCCAGCATTACATCCCTGCTTTTGAATTCTATACCTCGGCCAATAAAGGAAAGCATTCCATATGCCTTCTTCACCACTCTTATCTACCTGTCCTACCACCTTCAGGGACCTGTGTACATGCACTCCAAGGTCTCTCACTTCTTCAACCCCTCTCAATACCCTCCCATTTATTGTGTATTCCCTCGCTTTATTTGCCCTCCCCAAGTGCATTACCTCAGACTTATCTCGATTGAATTCCATTTGCCACTTTCCCGCCCACTCAACCAAACCATTGATATCTTTCTGAAGTCTACAGCTATCCTCTTCACTGTCAACTACATGGCCAATTTTGGGTCATCAGCAAATTTCCCAATCATGCTTCCCACATTTAAGTCCAGATCATTTATATATACCACAAACAGCAAGGGACCCAACACTCAGCCCTGTTGAATGCCACTGGAAACAGCTTTCCATTCACAAAAACATCTGACGACGACTGCTGTTTGTTTCCTGGCCCTGAGCCAATTCTGGATCCAACCTGCCACATTCCCCTGTATCCCATGGGCTTTCATTTTAGTGACCAGTCTGCCGTGTGGGACCTTGTCAAATGTCTTACTAAAATCCATGTAGACCACATCCACTGCACTTCCCTCATCAATCCTTCTTGTTACTTCCTCAAAAAACTCAATTAAGTTGGTAAGACATGACCTTACCTTAACAAATCCATGCTGACTATCCCTGATTAATCAGTGCCTTTCTGAGTGGCAGTTTAACCTGTCCCTCAGAATACATTCCAACAATTTACCCACCACTGAGATCAATCTGACCGGCCTGTAATTTGGCCTATCCCTTGCACCCTTTTTAAATAATGGTACAATGTTCGCAGACCTCCAATCGTCTGGTACCTCTCCTGTATCTAGTGAGGATTTGAAGATGATCCTCAGTGCATCCGCTATTTCCTCCCTGGCTTCCTTTTAACAACCTGGGATGCAATCCATCCGGCCCTGGCCATTTATCCACTTTCAAGGATGTCAGACAATACTGTAGAGGAGGAATCCATGGAGTGTATACGGGATTGTTTTCTGGACCAATACGTTGAGGAACCAACTAGATAACAGGCCATCCTAGACTGGGTATTGTGTAATGAGAGAGGAATAAATGACAATCTAGTTGTGCGAGACCATAATAGAATTCTTCATCAAGATGGAGAGTGACGTAGTTGATTCTGAGACTTGGGTCCTGAATCTTAATAAAGGAAAGTACAAAGGTTTGAGGCGCGGGTTGGCTATGATGGGTTGGGAAACGTTACTTAAAGGGATGACGGTGGAAAGGCAATGGCAAACATTCAAAGAGCGCATGGATGAACTTGCAACAATTGTTTATTCCTGTCTGGTGCAAAAATAAAACGGGAAAGGTAGCCAAACCATGACTTACAAGGGAAATTAGAGATAGCATTAGATCCAAGGAAGAGGCATACAAATTCGCCGGAAAAAACAACAGACCTGAGGATTGGGAGCAGTTTAGAATTCGGCAAAGGAGGACGAAGGGATTGATTAAGGAGGAGAAGGGGAAAATAGACTAAGTTTGCGGGGAACATAAAAACTGACTGTAAAAATTTCCATAGGTATGTGAAGAGAAAAAGATTGGTGAAGACAAATGTAGGTCCTTTACAGTCAGAACCAGGGGAATTTATTATGGGGAACAAAGAAGTGGCTGACCAACTAAATACATACTTTGGTTCTGTCTTCACAAAGGAGGACACAAATATCATACCAGAAATGTTGGGGAACACAGGGTTTAGTGAGAGAGAGGAACTGAAGGAAATCAGTATTAGTAAAGAAATAGTGTCAGGGAAATTGATGGGATTGAAGGCTGATAAATCCCCAGGACCTGATTGTCTGCATCCCAGACTACTTAAGGAAGTGGCCCTAGAAATAGTGGATGCACTGGTGGTCGTCTTCCAAGATTCCACAGACTCTGGAACAGTTCCTACAGATTGGAGGGTAGCTAATGTAACCCCACTATTTAAAAAGGAAGGTAGAGAGAAAGCAGGGAATTATAGACATGTCAGCCTGACGTCGGTAGTGGGGAAAATTCTAGAGTCCATTATCAAAGATTTTATAGCAGAGCACTTGGAGAAGAGTGGTAGAATTGGACAGTGTCAGCATGGATTTACAAAAGGGAAATCATGCTTGATAAACCTACTAGAATTCTTCGAGGATGTAACTAGTAGAGTTGATGAGGGGGAGCCAGTGGATGTGATTTATTTGGACTTTCAGAAGACTTTCGACAAAGTCCCACATGAGAGGTTTGCATGTAAAATTAAAGTGCATGGGATTGGGGGTAGTGTATTGCGATGGATAGAAAATTGGTTGGCAGACAGGAAACAAAGAGTAGGGATAAATGGGTCTTTTTCCGAATAGCAGACAGTGACCAGTGGGGTACCGCAGGGATTGGTGCTAGGACCCCAGCTATTCACAATATATATTAATGATTTAGATGAGGGAACTAAATGTAATATCTCCAAATTTGCAGATGACACAAAACTGGGTGGGAAGGTGAGTTGTGAGGAGGATGCAGAGAGGCTTCAGTGTGATTTGGACAAGTTGAGTGAGTGGGCAAATGCATAGCAGATGCAGTATAACGTGGATAAATGTGAGGTTATCCACTTTGGAAGCAAAAACAGGAAATCTATAAACAGAGAGAGGGGAATATGCACCGAAACCTGGGTAGATGCAGGAAGGATGTTCCCGATGGTGGGGGAGTCCAGAACCAGGGATACGGGGTAAACTTTTCAGGACTGAGATGAGGAGAAATTACTTCACCCAGAGAGTAATGAGCCTGTCCAATTCGCTACCACAGAAAGCAGTTGAGGCCAAACCATTGTATGTTTTCAAGAAGGAGTTAGATATAGCTCTTGGGCTGAAAGGGATCAAAGGATATGGGGGGAAAGCGGGAATAGGTTACTGAGTTGGATGATCAGCCATGATCATAATGAATGGTGGAGCAGGCTCGAAGGGCCGAATGGCCTACTCCTGCTCCTATTTTCTATGTCTCCATGTGTCTGTGTCCACGTAGTAGTTCTCTTGTACATCTCTGATAGGCCCTACCCTTTCCTTAGTTATCCTCTTGCTCTTAATATACTGATAAAACATCTTAGGGTTTTCCTTGATTTTACCTGCCAATAATTTTTCATGTGCTCTCTTTGCTTTCCTAATTTCCTTTTTTACTTCACCCTTGCACTTTCTATACTCCTCTAGGCTTTCTAAAGTTTTAAGATTTTTATGATCGTCATAAGCTTTCTTTTTCTGCTTAAACTTACCCAGTAAGCGTCTAGATAGCCAGGGGCTCTAGATTTGGCCGTACCACCCTTTATCTTTGTGGGGACATGCCTACACTGTGCCTTTTAGAATCTCGCTTTTGAATGCCTCTCACTGGTTTGCCACTGATTTTCCTTCAAGTAGCTGTGTCCAGTCCACTTTCGCCAGGTCACCTCTCAGCTTCTTAAAATTCCCCTTCCCCTAATTTAGAATTCTTATTCTGTTTTATCTTGGTCCTTTTCCATGATTATACTAAAACTTAACAGTATTATGGTCACTATCTCCAAAATGGTCACCCACTGTTACTTCCTCCACTTGCCCAGCTTCATTACCGAAGACTAAATCTAGAATTGCGCCCCCTCTCGTTGGGCTTGTTACATGCTGGCTAAAAAGTTCTCTTGAACGCAGTTCAAGAATTTTGTCCCCTTTGTGCCCTTCACACTGTTTGTATCCCAGTTGATATTGGGGTAATTGTCCTTTAATGAATCCTCCATCCATGCTGATATATTACCCCCAACCAGGATTGGCAATGTGGCTGTAAACAGACACCAGTGTCCATGGTAAAGATTTTGAGGTCCGTGACCGGTAATTTTAAAGGCTGCGATTTCTGACAATGCAGCCACTAGGTGGCGCAGTACTGGCACATGCGTAAATGCAGCCTCATAGACTGAAACTTCGTTGTCTGCCACACCTCAGGCAGCTGCCAGTAAAACAGATGACGCTGCTCAATTTCAGAAAAAAATTTAACCCAAACCTCCTCACCCCACAATGGCCACGATCGGCGCCTTCATCTCCCCCCAACTGTACCCTGCTCCATCCCGCAATCGCTGCTTCAATTGCCGCTTCTCTTCCCCACTCCCTCCCACGATCGCTGCTTCTCTTTGCCAGTCTCTCCTGTGCTCATCTGCTCACTGCTGCATCCCACTCGCTCCCCCTCCCTCCTCATCGCCAGCAAACAGACGGGCGCAGGGGGAGTATTCAGACTGAAGGGCCAAAGTAAAAGCCAAAACTTGAAACAAAACTCTCCAATGGAAACAGGTAAACTCTGGGAATTAAACTTCTGTTTTCTTATTTGGGGTGGGGGAAGTTTTTGTATTCGGTACAATGCACAAGATATTCAGCCAGTCTATAAAAGTAACCAAGCTCAGAAAAGTTACTGCCAAGGAAAGTGCCAAATTAATCCTGTGTCCACACAGAGTTAACTGATTTCATCTGAGTGATTGTGCAAAAGTCCTTGGGTGAGGGAAGGAAAATTGTAATTGTCATTATGTAATGAGCTCTGCTTGAAGTATGTAAATATGATTGTTGGGCGAGGACAGGGTCTGATTCAGTGGTGATGTTGTGCACTGCTGTAGCCTGTCAAGGCTCATGCAGGAATGTTGTATTCTTGAATCACATGTTGAAGAGCAACGGTTTTCCATGGAACTGTACTCTACTAAAGAGAATCAGTGCCTTCCGACAGGAAAAGAATTTCAGAGATAAGTAGTTTTAAAAATCCTTATACCAATCTATATAAGTCAGTAAAATAGTGCAATTAAAGTTATGAAATTGAAAATTAAATCGGAATCTTGTACATCTGCAGGTTATTTAGGCTGATTCAGAGACATTTTTCACCTTTTCCTTATTTCTCCCACACCCCCAAAATTTGAGGGATTCCTCAGCTACATAGATGGGTGCATATTCCTATCCAAAAGGATGGAAACTGATTTGAGTTTTATGATGAGGTAGAAGTTTTAAAAACAAAACCAAGGAAGTTATTATTTCAGGTTTCTTTCAGGTTCCTAAAGTTATCATCACACCAAGTTTAAAACAGAGATTAGCACTGATTGTTAAAAAAAAAATGTTATAAACAGAAAACCAAGGGCTCTATTGCTGAGTGCTGAAATTTCATAACTTAGATTTCAGGGAACACTGTGATGAACTGAAGCTTTATTCTGTCAACAAAAGTAATTCGCATTCGCAGTGCATACTACTTTGCTTTCTAGCTAGCTAATACAGTTGTGCTGCTCTCCATTGATGTTTGTATGCTTCGCTACTTTATTTTTGGGAGAAATGTGTCTTCATTCAGACTCTGTTTTGATGGCTAAACATTTTATATATGGATTACTTGCCCCCATATCCATGGCCGAGTCAATAATTTTGTCAAAAGCCCATAATGCAACATGTTGGTGCCTATCCCTGCCGCCAACTCCATTATTAACCTTATCGAATGCCTTTTGGAAATCTAAGTATACTACATCTACTCGCTCCCTTTATTTACCTTACTAGTTACATCCTCAAAAAAGCTAATAACTTTGTCAAATGGACCAGCAGGCAGTTCAAAAGAGTGGTGGCAGAGAGAGAGAGAGAGAGCGAGCGGGACCAGCAGGCAGTTTAAAAGAGCGGCAGTGGGAAGCAGAGAGAGAGATTGGGACCAGTGAGCAGTTTAAAAAATCTAGCCTTGCCAGTCTAAGCCACCAGAGCAGACTGACTTCGTTCTGTGAACAGAAAAATAAACCAAAGTGTGACGTCAGAGGAAAACTGGTAGTTGGTTGGTGAGTTTTTTTGCAGTTTATCTTTCAAAACTCGGGTAATTTTACTAATTGTAACATTTTATTTACTAATACTAGTTAAGCTTAATAGATTGGCTGGTGAATATTTCCGATGAATTAATTAAGTTGATAAAAAAGGAAAAAATTGAAAATGGTATTATCACTGGACAAGTAACTCAGACACCTGGGTATTTCTCTGGGGACATGGGTTCGAATACCACCACAGCAGAAGGTGGAATTTGAATTTAATTAATAAATCTGGAATTAAAAGCTAGTCTAATAATGACCATGAAACCATTGTCGATTGTTGTAAAAATCCATCTGGTTCACTAATGTCCTTTAGGGAAGGAAATCTGCTGCCCTTACCTGGTCTGGCCTACATGTGTCTCCAGACCCACAGCAATGTGGTTAACTCTTAGATTTCCTCTGAAATGGCCTAGCAAGCCGCTCAGTTATACCTAACCGCGACGAAGCCAATAAAAAGGAATGTAACCGGACGGACCACCCGGCATCGACCTAGGCACTGGAAACGACATCGGCAAACCCAGCCCTGTCGACCCTTCAAAGTCCTCCTTACTAACATCTGGGGGCTTGTGCCAAAGTTGGGAGAGCTGTCCCACAGACTAGTCAAGCAACAGCCTGACATAGTCATACTCACAGAATCATACCTTACAGACAATGTCCCAGACACTGCAATCACTATCCCTGGGTATGACCTGTCCCACCGGCAGGACAGACCCAGCAGAGGTGGCGGGACAGTGGTCTACAGTAGGGAGGGAGTTGCCCTGGGAGTCCTCAACATTTACTCCGGACCCCATGAAGTCTCATGGCATCAGGTCAAACATGGGCAAGGTAACCTCCTACTGATTACCACCTACCGCCCTCCCTCAGCTGATGACTCAGTACTCCTCCATGTTGAACACCACTTGGAGGAAGCACTGAGGGTGGCAAGGGCACAAAATGTACTCTGGGTGGGGGACTTCAATGTCCATCACCAAGAGTGGCTCGGTAACACCACTACTGATTGAGCTGGCCGAGTACTAAAGGACATAGCTGCTAGACTGGGTCTGGGGCAGGTGGTGGGGGAACCAACACGAAGGAAAAACATACTTGACCTTGTCTTCACCAATCTGCCTGTCGCAGATGTGTCTGTCCATGACTGTATTGGTAGGAGTGACCACCGCACAGTGCTTCTGGAGACGAAGTCCCGCCTTCACATTGAGGATACCGTCCATCGTGTTGTGTATCACCATGCTAAATGGGATAGATTTCGAACAGATCAAGCAATGCAAAACTGGGCATCCTTGAGGCACTGTGGGCCATCAGCAGCAGCAGAATTGTACTCAGCCACAATCTGTAACCTCATGGCCCGGCATATCCCCCACTCTACCATTACCATCAAGCCAGGAGACCAACCCTGGTTCAATGAAGAATGCAGGAGGGCATGCCAGGAGCAGCACCAGGCATACCTCAAAATGAGGTGTCAACCTGGTGAAGCTACAACCCAGGACGATTTGCATGCCAAACTGCATAAGGAGCATGCCATAGACAGAGCCAAGCGATTCCATAACCAACGGATCAAATCTAAGCTCTGCAGTCCTGTCACATCCAGCCGTGAATTGTGGTGGACAATTAAACAACTAACTGGAGGAGGTGGCTCCACAAATATCCCCATCCTCAATGATGGGGGAGCCCAGCACATCAGTGCGAAAGATAAGGCAGAAGCATTTGCAACAATCTTCAGCCAGAAGTGCCAAGTTGATGATCCATCTCGGCCTCCTCCTGAAGTCCCCAGCATCACAAATGCCAGTCTTCATCCAATTCGATTCACTCCGCGTGATATCAAGAAACGACTGAAGGCACTGGATACTGCAAAGGCTATGGGCCCTGCCAATATTCCGGCAATAGTACTGAAGACCTGTGCTCCAGAACTTGCCGCACCCCGAGCCGAGCTGTTCCAGTACAGCTACATCACTGGCATCTAGCCGGCAATGTGGAAAATTGCCCAGGTATGTCCTGTACACAAAAAGCAGGACAAGTCCAACCCGGCCAATTACTGCCCCATCAGTCTACTCTCAATCATCAGTAAAGTGATGGAAGGTGTCATCAACAGTGCCATCAAGCAGCACTTGCTTAGCAATAACCTGCTCAGTGATACCCAGTTTGGGTTCCGCCAGGGCCACTGAGCACCTGACCTCATTACAGCCTTGGTTCAAACATGGACAAAAGAGCTGAACTCAAGAGGTAAGGTGAGAGTGACTGCTCTTGACATCAAGGCAGCATTTGACCGAGTATGGCATCAAGGAGCCCTGGCAAAACTGAGGTCAATGGGAATCAGGGGAAAACTCTGCTGGTTAGAGTCATAGCGAGCGCAAAGGAAGATGGCTGTGGTTGTTGGAGGTCAATCATCTGAGCTCCAGGACATCACTGCAGGAGTTCTTCAGGGTAGTGTCCTAGGCCTAACCATCTACAGCTGCTTCATCAATGACCTTCCTTCAATCATAAGGTCAGAAATGTGGATGTTCACTGATGATTGCATAATGTTCAGCACCATTCGCGACTCCTCAAATACTGAAGCAGACCGTGTAGAAATGCAGCAAGACCTGGACAATATCCAGGCTTGGGCTGATAAGTGGCAAGTAACATTTGCGCCAACAAGTGCCAGGCAATGACCATCTCAAACAAGATAGAATCTAACCATCTCCCCTTGACATTCAATGGCATTACCATTGCTGAATCCCCCACTATCAACATCCTAGGGGCTACCATTGACCAGAATCTGGACTGGAGTAGCCGTAGAAATACCGTGACTACAAGAGTAGGTCAGAGTCTAGGAATCCTGCGGTGAGTAACTCACCTCCTGACTCCCCAAAGCCTGTCCACCATCTCCAAGGCACAAGTCAGGAGTGTGATGGAACACTCTCCACTTGCCTGGATGGGTGCAGCTCCAACAACACTCAAGAAGCTCGACACCATTCAGGACAAAGCAGCCGCTGGTTTGGCACACCATCTACAAACATTCACTCCATCCACCACGGAAGGGGCCATACTGGACCTGGTATTGGAGAATGAGCCCGGCCAAGTGGTCGAAGTCTCAGTAGGAGAGCATTTCGGGAACAGTGACCATAATTCCGTAAGTTTTAAGGTACTTGTGGATAAGGATAAGAGTAGTCCTCGGGTGAAGGTGCTAAATTGGGGGAAGGCTAATTATAACAATATTAGGCAGGAACTGAAGAATTTAGATTGGGGGTGGCTGTTTGAGGGTAAATCAACATCTGACATGTGGGAATCTTTCAAACATCAGTTGATTAGAATCCAGAACCGGCATGTTCCTGTGAGGAAGAAGGATAAGTTTGGCAAGTTTCGGGAACCTTGGATAACGAGGGATATTGTGAGCCTGGTCAAAAACAAAAAGGAAGCATTCGTAAGGGCTAGAAGGCTGGGAATGGACGAAGCACTTGAGGAATATAAAGAAAGTAGGAAGGAACTTAAGCAAGGAGTCAGGAGGGCTAAAAGGGGTCATGAGAAGTCATTGGCAAACAGGATTAAGGAGAATCCCAAGGCTTTTTATACGTTTATAAAGAGCAAGAGGGTAACCAGGGAAAGGGTAGGCCCAATCAAGGACAGAGGAATGAATCTATGTGTGGAGCCAGAGGAAATGGGCGAGGTACTAAATGAGTACTTTGCATCAGTATTCACCAAAGAGAAGGACTTGGTGGATGATGAGTCTCGGGAAGGGAGTGTAGATAGTCTGGGTCATGTCGTTATCAAAAAAGAGGAGGTGTTGGGCATCTTGCAAAGCATTAAGGTAGATAAGTCCCCAGGGCCCGATGGGATCTACCCCAGAATACTGAGGGAGGCAAGGCAAGAAATTGCTGGGGCCTTGACAGAAATCTTTGTATCCTCATTGGCTACAGGCAAGATCCCAGAGGACGGGAGAATAGTCAATGTTGTTCCTTTGTTTAAGAAGGGTAGCAAGGATAATCCAGGAAATTATAGGCCGGTGAGCCTTACGTCAGTGGTAGGGGAATTATTGGAGAGGATTCTTCGGGACAGGATTTACTCCCATTTGGAAACAAATGAACTTATTAGCGAGAGGCAGCATGGTTTTGTGAAGGGGAGGTCGTGTCTCACTAACTTGATTGAGTTATTTGAGGAAGTGAAAAAGATGATTGATGAAGGAAGGGCAGTGGATGTTGTCTATATGGACTTCAGTAAAGCCTTTGACAAGGTCCCTCATGGCAGACTGCTACAAAAGGTGAAGTCACATGGGATCAGAGGTGAGCTGGCAAGATGGATACAGAGCTGGCTTGGTCATAGAAGACAGAGGGTAGCAGTGGAAGGGTGCTTTTCTGAATGGAGGGATGTGACTAGTGGTGTTCCGCAGGGATCAGTGCTGGGACCTTTGCTGTTTGTAGTATATATAAATGATTTGGAGGAAAATGTAGCTGGTCTGATTAGTAAGTTTGTGGATGACACAAAGGTTGGTGGAGTTGCAGATAATGATGAGGATTGTCCGAGGATACAGCAGGATATAGATCGGTTGGAGACTTGGCAGAGAAATGGCAGATGGAGTTTAATCCGGACAAATGTGAGGTAATGCGTTTTGGAAGATCTAATGCAGGTGGGATGTATACAGTAAATGGCAGAACCCTCAGGAGTATTGACAGGCAGAGAGATCTGGGTGTACAGGTCCACAGGTCACTGAAGGTAGAAACGCAGGTGGATAAGGTAGTCAAGAAGGCATGCGGCATGCTTGCCTTCATCAGTCGGGGCATAGAGTATAAAAATTGACAAGTCATGCTGCAGCTGTACAGAACTTTAGTTAGGCGACACTTAGAATATTGCGTACGATTCTGGTCGCCACACTACCAGAAGGACATGGAGGCTTTGGAGAGGGTACAGAGGAGGTTTACCAGGATGTTGCCTGGTCTGGAGGGCCTTGGCTATGAGGAGAGGCTGGATACACTCGGATTGTTTTCACTGGAACGACGGAGGTGGAGGGGCGACATGATAGAGGTTTACAAAGTTATGAGCGGCATGGACAGAGTGGATAGTCAGAAGCTTTTTCCCAGGGTGGAAAAGTCAGTTACTAGGAGACATAGGTTTAAGGTGCGAGGGGCAAAGTTTAGAGGGGATGTGCGAGGCAAATTCTTTACACAGAGGGTGGTGAGTGCCTGGAACTTGCTGCCGGGGGAGGTGGTGGAAGCATGTACGATAGCGACGTTTAAGAGGCATCTTGAGAAATACATGAATAGGATGGGAATAGAGGGATACGGTCCCCGGAAGTGCAGAAGGTGTTAGTTTAGGCAGGCATCAAGATCGGCGCAGGCTTGGAGGGCCGAATGGCCTGTTCCTGTGCTGTACTGTTCTTTGTTCTGTGCAGCAGAGCCACCCATGAACTGTGGGGAGGACACAGCGAGGCTGCAAAGAGATATAGACAGGTTAAGTGAGTGGGAAACAAGATGGCAGATGAAGTATAATGTAGGAAAGTATGAAGTTACGTACTTTGGTCGTAAGAATAGAAAAGCAGAATATTTTTTAAAAGGTGTGCAACTTGTAAGTGTCGCTGTTGTAAGAGACTTGGGTGTGCTTGTACAAGGAACGTAGAAAGTTAACATGCAGGTACAACAAGCAATTAGGAAGGCATTTGGCATGTTGGCCGTTATTGCAAGGGGACAGGAATAAGGAAGTATTACTACAGTTGTACAAGGTTTTGGTGAGACCACATCTGGAATACTGTGTGCAGTTTTGGTCTCCATATTTAAGAAAGGATATACTTGCATTGGAGGAGGTACAGCGAAGGTTCACTAGATTGGTCCCTGGGTTGTCCTGTGATGAGAGGCGAAGTAAATTGTGTCTGTATTCTCTGGAATGAGAGGTGAGCTCATTGAAACGTATAAGATTCTAAAGGGGCTGGTTAGGGTAAACACTGAGATTATTTCTGCTGGTCAGGAAATCTAGAACACAGGGACACAGTCTCAGGATAAGGGGCTGATCATTTAGGACTGAGATGAGGAGAAATTACCTCACACAAAGGGTTTGTGAATCTTTGGAATTCTCTACCCCAGAGGATTGTGGATGCTCCATCATTGAATACATTTAAGGCTAGGATAGATGGATTTTTGGACTCTCAGGAATCAAAGGGTATGGTGATCGGGCAGGAAAGTGAAGTTGAATCCTAAGATCAGCCGTGATCGTTTTGAATGGTGGAGCAGGCTCGATGGGCCATATGGTCCAATCCTGCTCCTAGTTCTTGTGTTTAAACACAATTTTCCTTTTGTAAAACCCTGTTGACTCTCTTATCATGCTAGAATTTTCTAAGTGCATTGTTAAGACTTCCTTAATAATTAATTCCAGCACTTTTCCAATGGCTGATGTAGGTTAAGTGGCTTGTAGTTCCCTGTTTTCTCTCTCCCACCTTTCTTGAATAGCAGTGTTGCATTTCCTGACTTGTAATCCACTGGGACCATTCAAGAATCTAGGGAATGTTGGAAACTCATAACCAGTGCATGCACTATCTCTGCAGCAACCTCTTTTAGAACCCAAGGATTTGTTGGCCTTTAGTTTCATAAAGTCATACCAACAGAGAAAAAGTATTAGAGAAAGGTCTGTAATTTGTGTCTTCTACTGTGAAGACAGACACAAAATATTTATCATGGGGAAAGTACAAATGGCAGAGACATTAACTCTCTAGTTTCTGCCTCTAAGGGACCAAGATTTACTTTAACTACCCTCCTCTTTTATATTATTGTAAACCCTCTTAAAATCTGTTTTTATACTCCTGGTTTGTTTACATGTATATTCTATTTTTTTCCCCCTTTTCATCAACTTTTTGGTCACCCTTTGCTGGTTTCTAATACTTTCCCAATCCTTAGGCTTACTACTCTTTACAACATTATATAACCTCTTTTCATCAAACACGATCCTTAATTTCCCGAGTAAGCCACAGATAGATCTTTCTGGCAGACATTTTGTTTTTTAAAGGAATGCATTTTTGTTGAACATTGGAATTGTTGCTTTAAATGTTTCCCACAGTTTATTTATCACCATAACAATCAATCTCAACAATCTCTCCCTGCATATCTATGTAATTGACTTAGTTTAAGTTTACGGTTCTTGTTTTGGAGTCACGTATGTCGCACTCACAATGAATTCCATATTAAATGTAGCAAACCTGAGGATTGGGAGCAGTTTAGAATTCAGCAAAGGAGGACAAAGGGATTAAGAAGGGGAAAATAGAGTATGAGAGTAAGCTTGCAGAGAACATAAAAACTGACTGTCAAAGCTTCTATAGATATGTGAAAAGAAAAAGATTAGTGAAGACAAATGTGGGTCCCTTACAGTCAGAAACAGGGGAATTTATAATAGGGAACAAAGAAAAGGCTGACTAATTAAATACATACTTCAGTTCTGTTCTCACAAAGGAGGACACAAATTACCTCCCAGAAATGTTGGGGAACATAAGGTCAAGTGAGAAGGAGGAACTATATGAAATCAGGATTAGTAGGGAAATGGTGTTCGGGAAATTGACTGGATTGAAGGCCAATAAATCCCCAGGGCCTGATAATCTACATCCCAGACTACTTAGGAAGTGGGCCAAGAAATAGTAGATGCATTGCTGGTCATTTTTCAAAATTCTATAGACTCCGGAACAGTTCCAACGGATTGGAGAGTAGCTAATGTAACCCCACTATTTAAAAAAGAGAGAAAACAGGGAATTATAGACTGGTTAGCCTGACATCAGTAGTGGGGAAAATGCTAGAGTCCATTATAAAAGATGTAAAAGCAGAGCACTTGGAAAACAATGACAGGATCGGACAAAGTCAACATGGATTTAAGAAAGGGAAATCATACTTGACAAATCTACTAGAATTTTTCGAGGACGTAACTATAGAATAGATAAGGGAGAACCAGTGGATGTGGTATATTTGGACTTTCAGAAGGCTTTCGATAAGATCCCACATTAGCGTGCAAAATTAAAGCACATAGGATTGGGGGTAAGGTATTGACATGGATAGAGAACTGGTTGGCAAGACAGGAAACAAAGAGCAGGAATAAACGGGTCTTTTTCCGAGTGCGGGCAGTGACTAGTGGGATACTGCAGGGGTCAGTGCTAGTATCCCAGATATTCACAATATATATTAATGATATAGGTGAGGGAAGTAAATGTAATATATCCAAGTTTGCAGGCAACACAAAGCTGGGTGCGTGTGAGAGTGGTGAGGAGGATGCAGGGAAGTTCCAGTGTGATTTGGACAGGTTGAGTGAGTGGGCAAATACATGGCAGATGCAGTATAATGTGGATAAATGTGAGGTTATCCACTTTGGTGGCAAAAACAGTAAGGCAGATTATTATCTGAACAGCAATAGATTGGGAAAGGGGGAGGTGCAGCGAGACCTGGGTGTCCTTATGCACCAGTCGCTGAAAGTAAGCATGCAGGTGCAGCAGACGGTTAAGAAGGCAAATGGTATGTTGGCCTTCATAGCAAGAGGATTCAAGTGCAGGAGCAAGGATGTCTTGCTGCAATTATACAAGGCCTTGGTGAGACCACATCTGAAGTATTGTGTGCCGTTTTGGTCTCCTTATCTGAGGAAGGATGTTCTTGCTATGGAGGGAGTGCAGTGAAGGTTCACCAGACTGATTCCTGGGGTGGCAGGACTGACATTGGGACTGACAAGAAAGATTGGGTTGATTAGGCTTGTATTTTGCTAGAGTTTAGACGAATGAGAGGGGATCTTATAGAAACCTACAAAATTCTAACAGGGCGGCACAGTGGCGCAGTGGTTAGCACTGCAGCCTCACAGCTCCAGCGACCCGGGTGCGGTTCTGGGTACTGCCTGAGAGGAGTTTGCAGTTCTCCCTGTGACTGCGTGGGTTTCCGCTGGGTGCTCTGGTTTCCTCCCACAGACTTGCAGGTTGATAGGTAAATTGGCCATTGTAAATTGCCCCCAGTGTAGGTAGGTGCTGGAGAATGGTGGGGATGTGGTAGAGAATATGGGATCAATGTAGGATTAGTATAAATGGGTGGTTGTTGGTCGGCACAGACTCGGTGGGCTGAAGGCACTGTTTCAGTGCTGTATCTCTCTATGACTAGGCAGACTAGATGCAGGAAGGATGTTCCCGATGGCGGGGGAGTCCAGGACCAGGGGTCACAGTCTAAGGATAAGGGGTTAGCCATTTAGGACTGAGATGAGGAGAGATTTCTTCACCCAGAGAGTGGTGAACCTGTGGAGTTCTCTACCACGGAAAGCAGTTGAGGCCAGATCATTAATTATATGTTTTTTCTTAAAGCCTGTGACCAGTGGTGTACCACAGGGATCAGTGCTGGGACCCTTGCTGTTTATAGTGTACGTTAATGATATAGACATGACTATAGGAGGTATGATAAGTAAGTTCACAGATGACAGGAAAATTGGTGGTGTAGTAAATAGTAAGAAAGAAAGCCTCAGATTACAGGATGATATAGATGGGCTGGTAAGATGGGCAGAGCTGTGGAAAATGGAATTTAATCCTGAGAAGTGTGAGGTGATGCACTTTGGGAGGACTAACAAGGCAAGGGAATATACAATGGATGGTAGGACCATAGGAAGTACAGAAGGTGAGAGGGACCTTGGTGTACTTGTCCATAGATCACTGAAGGCAGCAGCACAGGTAGATAAGGTGGTTAGGAAGGCATACGGGATACTTGCCTTTATTAGCCGAGGCACGGAATATAAGAGCAGGGAGGTTATGAGGGAGCTGTATAAAACACTAGTTAGGCCACAGCTGGAGTACTGTGTACAGTTCTGGTCACCACACTATAGGAAGGATGTGATTGCACTGGAGAGGGTGCAGAAGAGATTCACCAGGATGTTGCCTGGGCTGGAGCATTTCAGCTATGAAGAGAGACTGAAAAGGCTAGGGTTGTTTTCCTTGGAGCAGAGAAGGCTGAGGGAGGAACATGATTGAGGTGTACAAGATTATGAGGGGCATTGATAGGTTCGATAGGAAGAAACTTTTTCCTTTAGCAGAGGGGTCAATAACCAGGGGTCATAGATTTAAGGTAAGGGGCAGGAGGTTTAGAGGGGATTTGAGGGAAATAAATTTCAGAGGGTGGTTGGAATCTGGAACACACTGCCTGAAGGGGTGGTAGAGGCAGGAACCCTCACAACATTGAAGAAGTATTTAGATGAGCACTTGAAACGCCATAGCATACAAGGCTACGGGCCAAGTGCTGGAAAATGGGATTAGAATAGTTAGGTGCTTGATGGTCAGCACAGACATAATGGGCCGAAGGGCCTGTTTCTGTGCTGTATAACTCTGACTCCATGACACGAAAAGGGTGCGAACAGAGGCAGAGAGGCCGAGACCCAAGAGGAGCTGAGGAGAGGCGTACCTTTGGGACCTTCAGGCTGCGGAATTCCAAGTGACTTCCCGGATTCAAAAAGTGACACAGGCGCAGGGAAGCAGCTGATTGGTAAGTAGGTTAAAGTGAGTTTTTCTACTATTTATACTACTGCAGTCCATCAGCTTCAAAAGTAAAGGTCAGGACTTTAGAATGCAGTGAGTAGTGTTTGGAGTAGAACAAGGCCCCGAGCATAATTAGTATTTTTTAATTAAAGGAAGTAATTAAGTAATCTAAAGGTAAGTCATGGCAGGAGAGCTTGCACCCGTGATCTGCTCCTCCTGCGCTATGTGGGAAATCAGGGACGCTTCCAGTGTCTCTGACGACCATGTGTGCAGGAAGTGTATCCATCTGCAGCTACTGACTACCTGCATTACAGAGCTGGAGCTGCAGGTGGATTCACTGTGGAGCATCTGCAATGCTGAGATCGTCGTGAATAGCACGTTTAGCAAGGTGGTCACACCGCAGGCAAATGCTGCAAAGGCAGAAAGGGAATGGATGACCACCAGGCAGAGTAGAGGAAGGCAGGTAGTGCAGGAAGCCCCTGTGGCCATCCCCCTCTCTAACAGATATACTGCTTTGGATATTGTTGGGGGAGATGGCTCCGGGAAAGCAGCAAGAGCCAAGTTCATGGGTGACTCTGCTGCACAGAACAAAGAACAGTACAGCACAGGAACAGGCCAATTAGCCCTCCAAGCCTGCGCCGATCTTGATGCCTGTCCAAACTAAAACCTTCTGCATTTCCGGGGTCCGTAACCCTCTATTCCCCTCCTATTCATGTATTTGTCAAGATGCCTCTTAAACGTCGCTATCGTACCTGTTTCCACCACCTCCCCCGGCAGCAATTTCCAGGCACTCAGGAGGGAAGACGAGTGGCAGGGTTATAGTGATAAGAAACACCAAGGGGCAGAAAACATTGTTGGGGGTTGTCTATAGGCCCCCAAACAGTAGTGGAGATGTAAGGGATGGCATTACACAGGAAATTAGAGACACATGCAATAAGGGTACAACTGTAATCATGGGTGACTTTCATCTACATATAGATTGGTCAAACCAAATTAGCAATAATACTGTGAGGAGGATTTCCTGGAGAGTGTACATGACGGGTTTTTAGACCAATACATTGAGGAACCAACTAGAGAACAGGCTATCCTAGACTGGGTATTATTCAATGAGAAAGGATTAATTAACAATTTTTTTGTGCGAGGTTCCTTGGGGAGGAGCGACCATAACATGATAGAATTCTTCATTAAGCTGGAGGGTGAAGTAGTTGAATCTGAAACTAGGGTCCGGAATCTAAATAAAGGAAACTACGAAGGTATGAGGCGCGAGTTGGCGATGGTTGATTGGGAAACTTTACTAAAAGGGTTGACGGTGGATAGGCAATGGATAAAATTTAAAGAACGTATGCACGAATGACAACAATTATTCATTCCTGTCTGGCGCAAAAATAAAACAGGAAAGGTGGCTCAACCGTGGCTTACAAAAGAAATTAGGGATTGTATTAGATCCAAAGAGGAGGCATATAAAATTGCCAGAAAAAGCTACAAGTCTGAGGATTGGGAGCAATTTAGAATTCAGCAAAGGAGGACAAAGAGGTTGATTAAGCAGGGGGAAAATAGAGTATGAGAGTAAACTTGCGGGAACATAAAAACTGACTGTAAAAGCTTCTATAAATATGTGAAGAGAAAAAGATTAGTGAAGATAAATTAGTCAGAAATGGGGGAAATTATAATGGGGAACAAAGAAATGGCAGAATAATTAAACACATACTTTGGTTCAGTCTTCACAAAGGAGGATACAAATAACCTCCCAGAAATGTTAGGGAACCAAGGGTCTAATGAGAGAGAGGAACTGAAGGAAATCACTATTAGTAAAAAAAAAAATAGTGCTAGGGAAATTAATGGGGTTAAAGGCTGACAAATCCCCAGGGCCTGATAATCTACATCCCAGAGTACTAAAGGAAGTGGCCCTGGAAATAGTGGATGCATTGGTGGTCATCTTCCAAAATTCTATAGACTCTGGAGCAGTCCCTACAGATTGGAGGGTGGCAAATGTAACCCCACTATTTAAAAAAGGAGGGAGAGAAAAAACAGGGAATTACAGACCAGTTAGCCTTACATCAGTAGTGGGGAAAATGCTAGAGTCTATTATAAAGGATGTGATAGCAGAACACCTGGAAAGCATAAACAGGATTGGGCAAAGTCAGCATGGGTTTACAAAGGGGAAATCATGCTCAACAAATCTACTGGAGTTTTTTGAGGATGTAACTAGTAGAATAGATAAGGGAGATGTGGTGTATTTGGAATTTCAGAAGGCTTTTGATAAGGTCCCATGTAAGAGGTTAGTGTGCAAAAGTAAAACACATGGGATTGGGGGTAATATACTGGCATGGATTGAGAATTGTTTGACTGACAGGAAACAGAGAGTAGGAATAAACGGGTCTTTTTCCGGGTGGCAGGCAGTGACTAGTGGGGTACTGCAGGAATCAGTGCTTGGGCCCCAGCTATTCACAATATATACTGATGACTTGGGTGAGGGAACTAAATGTAACATTTCCAAGTTTGCAGATGACACAAAGCTGGGGGGGAATGTGAGCTGTGAGGAGGATGCAAAGAGGCTCCAATGTGATTTGGACAGGTTGAGTGAGTGGGCAAATGCATGGCAGATACAGTATAACGTGGATAAATCTGAGGTTATCCACATTGTTGTAAAAACAGAAAGGCAGATTATTATCTGAATTAAAGGCCTGCTACCACACCCGAACCTGACGGGACCCGAGGACATGTGTCGGGTTGCACTTCCAGGTCCGGCATTGGGGCTCAGGTCGGGCCGGATTGGACACACTCCATCACCACCTCAGGTGAGTGACTCTAATGTTAATTTACTTTTTGGACTTTAAAGGTGGTTTTGTTAGTTATTTTAAGCTTGTGCAGGTAAGGAACAAAGTGAAAAACAGAAGGTAGGTTAACTGATGGTCGGGTCGGGCACGGGAAAAAATGGAAGGACTCGGGTCGGGCTCAGGGTCAGATGGGGTTCTGTCAGGCTCGGGTCGGATCTCATTTGCAGACCCGAGCAGGCCTTTAATCTGAATGGTGATATATTGGGAAAGGGGGAGGTGCAACGAGACCTGGATATCCTTATACACCAGTCTCTGAAAGCAAGTATTCAGGTGCAGCAAACAGTTCGGAAGGCAAGTGGTATGTTGGCTTTCATTGCAAGAGGATTTGAGTAAAGGAGCAAGCATGTCTTACTGCAGTTATACAGGGCCTTGGTGAAACCACATCTGGAGTATTGTGTGCAGTTTTGGTCTCCTTATCTGAGGAAGGATATTCTTGCCATGGAGGGAGTGCAAAGAAGATTTACTAGGCTGATTCCTGGGATGGCAGGATTGATGTATGAAGAGAGATTGGGTCGACTAGTCCTATATTCACTACAGTTTAGAAGAATGAGAGGGGATCTCATAGAAACCTATAAAATTCTAACAGGACGAGACAGGCTAGATGCATGGAGGATGTTCCCGATGGCTGGGGAGTCCAGAACCAGGGGTCGCAGTCTCAGGATACGGGGCATGCCATTTAGAACTGAGATGAAGAGAAATGTCTTCACTCAGAGGGTGGTGAACCTGTGGAATTCTCTACCGCAGAAGGCAGGAGGCCAAGTCATTAAATATTTTCAAGAAGGAGATAGATATATTTCTATGCGTGGAGTCAGAGAAAATAGGTGAGATTCTAAACGAGTACTTTGCATCGGTATTCACCGAGGAGAGGGACATGACGGATGTTGAGGTTAGGGACAGGTGTTTGATTACTCTAGGTCAAGTCGGCATAAGGAGGGAGGAAGTGTTGGGTATTCTAAAAGGCATTAAGGTGGACAAGTCCCCAGGTCCGGATGGGATCTATCCCAGGTTACTGAGGGAAGCGAGAGAGGAAATAGCTGGGGCCTTAACAGATATCTTTGCAGCATCCTTAAACACGGGTGAGGTCTCGGAGGACTGGAGAATTGCTAATGTTGTCCCCTTGTTTAAGAAGGGTAGCAGGGATAATCCAGGTATTTATAGACCGGTGAGCCTGACGTCAGTGGTAGGGAAGCTGCTGGAGAAGATACTGAGGGATAGGATCTATTCCCATTTGGAAGAAAATGGGCTTATCAGTGATAGGCAACATGGTTTTGTGCAGGGAAGGTCACGTCTTACCAACTTAATAGAATTTTTTGAGGAAGTGACAAAGTTGATTGATGAGGGAAGGGCTGTAGATGTCATATACATGGACTTCAGTAAGGCGTTTGATAAGGTTCCCCATGGCAGGCTGATGGAGAAAGTGAAGTCGCATGGGGTCCAAGGTGTACTAGCTAGATGGATAAAGAACTGGCTGGGCAACAGGAGACAGAGAGTAGTAGTGGAAGGGAGTTTCTCAAAATGGAGACGTGGTGTTCCACAGGGATCCGTGCTGGGACCACTGTTGTTTGTGATATACATAAATGATTTGGAGGAAGGTATAGGTGGTCTGATTAGCAAGTTTGCAGACGACACTAAGATTAGTGGAGTAGCAGATAGTGAAGGGGACTGTCAGAGGATACAGCAGAATATAGATAGATTGGAGAGTTGGGCAGAGAAATGGCAGATGGAGTTCAATCAGGGCAAATGCGAAGTGATGCATTTTGGAAGATCCAATTCAAGAGTGAACTATACAGTAAATGGAAAAGTCCTGGGGAAAATTGATGTACAGAGAGATTTGGGTGTTCAGGTCCATTGTTCCCTGAAGGTGGCAACGCAGGTCAATAGAGTGGTCAAGAAGGCATACGGCATGCTTTCCTTCATCGGACGGGGTATTGAGTACAAGGGTTGGCAGGTCATGTTACAGTTGTATAAGACTTTGGTTCGGCCACATTTGGAATACTGCGTGCAGTTCTGGTCGCCACATTACCAAAAGGATGTGGATGCTTTGGAGAGGGTGCAGAGGAGGTTCACCAGGATGTTGCCTGGTATGGAGGGCGCTAGCTATGAAGAGAGGTTGAGTAGATTAGGATTATTTTCATTAGAAAGACGGAGATTGAGGGGGGACCTGATTGAGGTGTACAAAATCATGAGAGCTATGGACAGGGTGGATAGCAAGAAGCTTTTTCCCAGAGTGGGGGATTCAATTACTAGAGGACACGAGTTCAAAGTGAGAGGGGAAAAGTTTAGGGGGGATATGCGTGGAAAGTTCTTTACACAGAGGGTGGTGGGTGCCTGGAACGCGTTGCCAGTGGAGATGGTAGACGCGGGCACGATAGCGTCTTTTAAGATGTATCTAGACAGATACATGAATGGGCAGGAAGAAAAGAGATACAGACCCTTAGAAAATAGGCGACATGTTTAGATAGAGGATTTGGATCGACGCAGGCTTGGAGGGCCGAAGGGCCTGTTCCTGTGCTGTAATTTTCTTTGTTCTTTGTTCAAGGCAAAGGGATCAAGGGATAATAACAAGAAATGCTGAAATCACTCAGCAGGTCTGGCAGCATCTGTGAAAAGAGAAGCAGAGTTAACGGTTCGGGTCACTGACCCTTCTTCGGAACTGACAAATATTAGAAAAGTCACAGGTTATAAGCAAGTGAGGTGGGGGTGGGGCAAGAGATAACAAAGGAGGTCTAGATTGGACCAGGCCACATAGCTGACCAAAAGGTCACGGAGCAAAGGCAAACAATATGTTAATGGTGTGTTGAAAGACAAAGCATTAGTCCAGATTACGTGTTAATACACTGAATATTGAACAACAAGAAATGCTGGAATCACTCAGCAGGTCTGGCAGCATCTGTGAAAAGGGATCAAGGGATATGGGGAGAAAGTGGGAACAGGATACTGATTAGATGGTCAGGCACGATCTTTTTTTGAATGGCAGAGCAGGCCCTTCGGGCCTACTCCTGCTCCTATTTTCTATTTAACATAATCACTATATAATCACTATGCTGCCGTACCCATTTGCAGTACTCTCCGCCAGGAATTCCTTGCCACTTAAACAATATACTGCAGATGCTGGAAAGCTGAAATGAAAACAGAAAATGTTGGAGGTCATCAGGTTAGGTAGCATCTGTGGGGAGAGAAACAGAGTTCTGATGTCAGGTCATCAGCCTGAAATGTTAACTCTGTTTCTCTCTCCACAGATGTTACCCGACCTGCTGATATCACCAGCATTTTGTTTTTACTCTCTAGTTGTGTGGTGTGTGCAAGGAGTGCAGGTGTGGGTGTACCCACATGCGTGGCTGGGTGCCTGTGCGTTGGTGAGGATGTCAGCTGGAGGGATTGACGTGGGGCAAGGACATGCATGAGGTTGATGTTTGAGGGTGGCTGGGTCAGGAGGGGGGAAAGCTCTGAAGCGACTGTAATGTCTGGGGTCAGGGGGCAATGAGCCACTCTTGATCTCTGTCGACAATGGAATATAGACGGGTTAAGTGAGCGGGTAGATGGACTATGTGGGCAGATGTGAAATTTATCTACTTCGGTAGGAAGAATGGAAAAGCAGACTTTCTGAAAAAGATGAGTGCCCAGTCAATGTCGATATGCAGAAAGATTTGTCTGTCCTTGTACACAAATCAGAGTTTACATGCAGATGTACGACAGTTAGGAAGACCAATGCCAGCCTTTATTGCAGGGAGGTTGAAGTAGAAGAGTAAGGAAATCTTGCTGCAATTATGTAGGACTTTGCGGACAGTACTTTGTAAAGTTTTGGTCTCCTTAGCAAAGGAAGGACCTAGAAGGGGTGCAACATACCCTGTATAATTGCAGCAAGACATCCCTGCTCCTGTACTCGAATCCTCTCACTATGAAGGCCAACATATAAAGGGCGGTCACAGTGGCGCAGTGGTTAACAGCGCAGCCTCACAGCTCCAGCGACCCGGGTTCAATTCTGGGTGCTGCCTGTGTGGAGTTTGCAAGTTCTCCGTGTCTGCGTGGGTTTCCACCGGGTGCTCTGGTTTCCTCCCACAGCCAAAAGATAGGTAAATTGGCCATTATAAATTGCCCCTAGTATAGGTAGGTGGTAGGGAAATATAGGGACAGGTAGGAATATGGGATTAGTGTAGGATTAGTATAAATGGGTGGTTGATGGTCAGCACAGACTCGGTGGGCCGAAGGGCCTGTTTCAGTGCTGTATCTCTTAAAAAAAAAAGGTTCACTCAATTGATTCCTGGGATGAGAGGGCTGGCCTATGAGGAGAGATTGAGTAAAGTGGGCCTACAGTCTCTGGCGTTTAGAAGAATGAGAGGTGATCTCATTGATGCTTAGAGGCTGTTCCTCCTGTTCATCCTGGAGTTTAGTTACTAGTGGTGTACCACAAGGATGTGTTTTGGGGCCACTGCTGTTTGTCATTTTTATAAACGACCTGGATGAGGGTGTAGAAGGGTGGGTTAGTAAATTTGCGGATGACATGAAGGTCGGTGGAGTTGTGGATAGTGCTGAAGGATGTTGTAGGTTACAAAGGGACATAGATAGGCTGCAGAGCTGGGCTGAGAGATGGCAAATGGAGTTTAATGCGGAAAAGTGTGAGGTGATTCACTTTGGAAGGAGTAACAGGAATGCAGAGTACTGGGCTAATGGGAAGATTCTTGGTAGTGTAGATGAGCAGAGAGATCTTGGTGTCCAGGTACATAAATCCCTGAAAGTTGCTACCCAGGTTAATAGGGCTGTTAAGAAGGCATATGGTGTGTTAGCTTTTATTAGTAGGGGGAATCGAGTTTCGGAGCCACGAGGTCATGCTGCAGCTGTGCAAAACTCTGGTGCGGCCGCACCTGGAGTATTGCGTGCAGTTCTGGTCACCGCATTATAGGAAGGATGTGGAAGCTTTGGAAAGGGTGCAGAGGAGATTTACTAGGATGTTGCCTGGTATGGAGGGAAGGTCTTACGAGGAAAGGCTGAGGGACTTGGGGTTGTTTTCGTTAGAGAGAAGGAGGAGGAGAGGTGACTTAATAGAGACATACAAGATAATCAGAGGGTTAGATAGGGTGGATAGTGAGAGTCTTTTTCCTCGGATGGTGATGGCAAACACGAGGGGACATAGCTTTAAGTTGAGGGGTGATAGATATAGGACAGATGTCAGAGGTAGTTTCTTTACACAGAGAGTAGTAGGGGCGTGGAACGCCCTGCCTGCAACAGTAGTAGACTCGCCAACTTTAAGGGCATTTAAGTGGTCATTGGATAGACATATGGATGAAAATGGAATAGTTTAGGTCAGATGGTTTCACAGGTCGGAGCAACATCGAGGGCCGAAGGGCCTGTACTGCGCTGTAATTTTCTATGTTCCCTACCATGACAGCCTAGAACTAGGGGCCATATTCCTAAACCTGTTCCCTTATCCTGAGACTGAGGTGAGAAATTTCTTCACTTAGAGAGAGGGTGAATCTTTGGAATTTTCTACCCCAGTGGGTTCTGGACGCTCAATGAATACATTCAAGAAAGAGATAAATTAATTTTTGGCTTCCAAGGGATATGGAGATAGGGTGAAAAAGTGTTGGATGTACAAGTTCAGCCGTGATCTTACTGAATGGCAGAGCAGGTGCAAGGGGTCATATGACCTAATCCTGCTCCTATTTCTTATGTCTTTTTGTAGTACTCACTTCTTCAGTCAAAGAATTCACAAAAACTTGAACGCTTTCTCATAAATGTTTATATTCAATAGTATATTAAACAATGTTCACCAGAATTTAAAACACTGCTAACCAGGCTGTTTACTTTTAACATGTTAAACCCCCATCCCCAATAAATTGGCACACGATAGAAGTGGATATTGGAGGAAGGGACTCCACTGAGCATGCTTGCAACACACAGTCTGCTGCTCTTAAAATACAAACAACCATCACTTGATTTGCTGTCACATAATGTAATAAATGCTGAATTCATGCACTGCTGGCTGACACCCAGATATGGCCTGGTCCTACCCTACACAGCAGGTGAAGCAGACACTTTGTGCCATGCCAGGCTATTCCCTGGTAGTTCCCAGACTGAGTTCTCTGTCCAGAGATTTTATTAATCACACTGGTCTGAGTATGGGTTCAAATGCAAACGCCATTCGCATCCTGCTTGCTTATCGGAAATCTGAGATCCAGATCCAGAGAGCCGTTTCAGTTGGTTTGCTTCCAAACTCAAGCCCCAGGAGTGCCGGCTGTGCCTATGAGGGGATTGGTCCTCTCACTGTTTACATCAGTTTGCGTCTGAGGGTTTTCCACTACCAGCGTTATCTCATCGACTAGCTCACAGCCGGGGTTGGAGAAGGCCGACAACGGCAACATAATACGATGCATTTCGCGTTCAGAGGCTCGCTGCTCCTGCTCTTTCTTTAAGTCTTGTCCCCTGGAATAAAATGATATAAATGCCCATTAATTCCACACACTGCAGAAACAACTTGTACTTATATAGCATACTTAACACATTAAGTCCCCTTCCTAACACACTGTGGGTGTACCTACACCCCAAGGACTGCAGCGGTTCAAGAAGACAGCTCACCACCACCTTCTCGAGGGCAATTAGGAATGGGCAATACATGCTGTCCTAGGCAGTGATGACCACATCTCATGAACGAATAAAAAAATGTCCCAAGGTGCTTCACAGGAACATTATCAAGCACATCTTGACAATGAGACATTAGGACACATGACCAAAAGCTTGCATAAAGAGATAGGTTTTAAGGAGCATCTTAAAGGAGAACAGACAGATGGAGAGGCAGAAAGGTTTAGGAAGGCAATTCCAGAGCTTAAGGACACCTGGAGGCATGACTGCCAATGGTGGAGTAAAGGAAATCAAAGAAGCATAAAAGGACAGAATTGGAGGAGCACCGAGATCTCAGAAGATTGCAGGGCTGGAGGAGGTTATGTAGGTAGGGAGGGGCGCCGGGTCCCTGGAAAAACTTGAATACAAAGATGACAATTTTAAAATTGAGGCTTGCTGGACAGTGAGCACAGGAGAGATGGGTGAATGAGATATGGTGTGAGTTAGGATATCGTCAGCACAGCTCTGGATGAGCTCCAGTTTATAGAGGGTGCAAAGTGGAAGGCTAGCAGGGAATAGCCAAGTCTGGAGGTAATAAAGACATATATATAGGTTTCAGCAAAAGATGAGCAGAGACAGGGTCACAGTTGGGCAATGCTGCACAGCTGGAAGTAGGCTGTGTTGGTGATGAAACATATGTAGGGTCTGGAAACTCAACTTGGGCCAAATAGAGAACACCAAGGTTCTAAACAATTTGGTTCAATCTCAGACAGTGACCAGGGAGAGGAATGGAGTCCGTGGCGAGGGAATGCAATTTGAGGCAGGGACCAAAGACAACTGCTTCAGTCTATCCAATATTTAGTCAGAGGCAAGTTCTGCTCATCTAGTACTGGATGTACATCCTTGGACTGCCTGCCTGACATTCAATGGTGGCTCATGGGATTGCTCATGGATTGAAGGTTTGAAATTTGATCTGCATCCTGGAACAGGAGGCCATTCAAGAAAGAGGTGGAGTAGGGCCTATCAGGCCAAAGAAGATGATATATGGTTAAAGGTGCAGGGCAAAGCTTTGAGTACTTTGCATCAGTGTTTACAAAGTAAGAGGGTACTGATAAAATATAAGTAGAAGTAGAAATGGTAGAGGTAAGGGATGAAAATTGATACACAGGTTGCACTGGAAAGGCTGGCTATGTCATAGTCATAGAGATACAGCATTGAAACAGGTCCTTCTGTGCCGACCAACAACCACCTATTAATACTAATCCTACATTAATCCCATATTCCCTACTACATCCCCACCATTCTCCTACCACCTACCTACACTAGGGGAAATTTACAATGGCCAATTTCCCTATAAACCTGCAAGTCTTTGGCTGTGGGAGGAAACCGGAGCACCCGGCGGAAACCCACGTAGACACAGGGAGAACTTGCAAACTCCGCACAGGCAGCACCCAGAATTGAACCCGGGTCGCTGGAGCTGTGAGGCCGTGGTGCTAACCACTGCGCCGCCCATATGCTTAAGAGTGGATACGTTGCCTGGTCCAGAAAGCTTGCATCCCAGGTTGCTGAGGGAAGTGGGGTAGCAGATAGGGGAAGGGCTTGCCATAACCTTCCATAGATACAGGAGGATTGGAGAGTGGCAAATGTGACATCCTTGTTCAAAAAAGGGTGCAAGGACATACCTCGTAACTACAGGCAGGACAGTTAAACATCAGTAGTGTTTAGTTTAGTTTAGAGATACAGCACTGAAACAGGCCCTTCGGCCCGCCGAGTCTGTGCCGACCATCAACCACCCATCTATACCAATCCTACACCAATCCCACACTCCTACCACATCCCCACCTGTCACTATATTTCCCGACCACCTACCTATACTAGGGGCAATTTATAATGGCCAATTAACCTATCAACCAGCAAGTGGGTAAGGTTTTAGGAACAATAATCAAAGAAAAAAACTGACAGGTACTTGGAGAGGTTTGAGTTAATTAAAGAGGCGCAGGATGGATTTGGAAAACGCAGATTGCGTTCCACTAATCAAATTAAATTTTTTGATGAAGTAAGAGAA
Source organism: Heterodontus francisci (assembly GCF_036365525.1). Taxonomy (NCBI): domain Eukaryota; kingdom Metazoa; phylum Chordata; class Chondrichthyes; order Heterodontiformes; family Heterodontidae; genus Heterodontus; species Heterodontus francisci. Next base: position 70,191,310 of record NC_090393.1, on the reverse strand, counting down.
GGTTAATGAAGGGGATACCGTGATATGGATTTTAAGAAAGCATTTAACGAAGTACAACATAAACAGCTGGTTAACAAAATTGAGGTTCATGGTATAGGAGGGACAGTGTCAGCTTGAATAAAAACCTGGCTTTGTTTCAATTTGGTCATTGTCGATGGTTGTTTTTCAGACTGGAAGATGGTAGCCAGTGGTATTCCCCAAGTTCAGTGCTTGGACCACTGCTTTTTTTTGATACAAACAAATGACTTGGATATTGGAATACAGAGTAAAATATCAAAATTTGCTGATGATACCAAACTTGGAAGTATGGCAGTGAGGATGATACCAATCGACTGCAACAGGCTAGCAGAATGGGCAGACAAGTGGCTGATGGAATTTAATATGGAGAAGTGTGAGGTGATGCATATTGGCAAAAGGGATAGGGAGTGGCAATATATACAAAATAATACAGTTTTAAACGATATACAGGGACAGAGGGACCTGCGAGCTCATGTGCATAGATCTTTGAAGGTGGCAGGACATAAATGAGAATAGTTAGCAAAGCATACGGGATCTTGGGCATCATAAATAAAGGGATTGAGTACAAAGGCAGTGAGTTATGTTGAGCCTTTCTCAAGCTGTGGTCAGGCCACAACTGGAGTATTGTATTCAGTTCTGGTCACCACACTTCAGGAAGAATGTGAAGGTCCTTGAGAGGGTGGAGCAGAGATTTACCAGTTTCAGGGATGAGGGATATTAGCGACAAGGCGAGGTAGAGAAGCTGGGGTTGTTCTCCTTGGAGCAAAGGAGACTTGATAGAGGTGTACAAGATTGTAAAAGGTTTGGATAGGGTAGACAAAAGTCCCCATTAGCTGATGATGCAAGGACTAGGGGATATAGATGCAAGGTTTTGGGCAAGAGATAAAGGGGAAATATGAGGTAGAACTTTTTTTTTAACACAGCGAGTGGTAATCAGCTGGAACTCGCTGCCTACGAGGGTGGTGGAAGCGATGATGATCAATGATTTCAAAAGGAAACTGGATGGGCACTTGAGGGAAATAAACTTGCAGGGATGGTGCAAGGAGAATGGGAGCAACTGGATTGCTGAACAGTGAGCCTGCAGGAACTGGATGGGCTGAATGGCTGCCTACTGTGCCAGCAAAACTCTATAACTCTAAGGGAAGTGAAAAGGAATGTGATCGTGATAGGAGACAGGGGATATATGCTGTTCTCTGCAGCCGTGACCGACAGTCCTCATGGCTGTGTTGTCTGCTCAGTGCCAGGATTAAAAGGACATCTCCTCGAGGCTGGAGAAGGATTTGAGCAGGAGAGGGTAGATCCAGTTGTCATGGTCCATGTGGGAACCAATGACAGAGATAGAACTAGTAATGAGGTTCCGTTGAGGGCGTTAGAGGAGTTAGATCATATACCATCAGAAATGGGAGCAGGAATAGGCCATACTGCTCCTCGAGTCTGCTCTGCCATTCAATAAGATCAGGGATGAACTTCTACATCAACTTCACTTTTCTGTCTATCCCTGTATCCCTTAGTGCCCAAAAATCGATTGAACTCAATTTTGAAAATACTCATCAACTGAGCATCCACAGCTCTCTGGGTAGAGAATTCCAAACATTCACAACCCTACAACCCTCTGAGTAAAAGAATTTCAGCTCATACTAAATGGCCGATTCCTTACCCTTAGGCTATGACCTCTGGTTCCAGACTCTCCAGCCAGGGTAAACAGCCTCTCAGCATCTTCCATAAGAACATAACATAAGAAATAGGAGCAGGAGTAGGCCATTCGGCCCCTCGAGCTTGCTCTGCCCTACTTTCCTGCCCCCCCCCCCCCTCAATCCCATGAAGCATTTTATGTATTTCAATGAGATTACCTCTTATTCTTAAATTCCAAAGAATATTGGCCCATTCTACTCAATCACCGGACAGCTCTCTCAGCCCAGGAATCAATCTATTGAACGTTTACTACATCCCATGAAGGCACGTATATCATTCCTTGGGTAAGGAGACCAAAATTGTACATCGTACTGCAGGTGTTATCTCATCAAAGTGCTATATGATTGCAACCAGTCTTCCCTGATATTCTAGCCCCTTGCAATAAAGGCTAACATATGATTCGTAAATGGGTGCAAAAAGGCCGAATGTCAAAGGCAATACTCCGGATTATTACCTGAGCCATGCACAAATTCGTGCAGAGACAACTGGATTAGAATTTGAAATGTGCGGCTGAAAGAGTGATGTGGGAGGCAGGATTTTCAATTCGTGGGCCACTGGCATCAGTACAGGGCAAAAAGGGACACTGGGACAGACTCCAGTTAAACTGGGCTGGGACCAGCGTGCTAGTAAATCAAATAACTAGGGCAGTAGAAAGGGCTTTAAATTAATAGTTTGTTTGGGGTGGTGAGGTGGGCGTTCAGGAAAGGGTAAATCTCCAAGTCCGAAGATGAAAGTCACACCTATCGAACAGCGTAGCCATTTGGGGTAAAATTAAGCAGATTGTCAGGAAGGAAGACAGTTTAACAGTAGCAAATAAGGTCACATTAGCGAAAAATACAATAAGTAATACAATAAGAAATTGGCTAGCTGAAAGAAGACAGAGGGTGGTGGTTGATGGCAAATGTTCATCCTGGAGTTTAGTTACTAGTGGTGTACCGCAAGGATCTGTTTTGGGGCCACTGGTGTTTGTCATTTTTATAAATGACCTGGATGAGGGTGTAGAAGGATGGGTTAGTAAATTTGCGGATGACACGAAGGTCGGTGGAGTTGTGGATAGTGCCGAAGGATGTTGTAGGTTACAGAGGGACATAGATAGGCTGCAGAGCTGGACTGAGAGATGGCAAATGGAGTTTAATGCGGAAAAGTGTGAGGTGATTCACTTTGGAAGGAGTAACAGGAATGCAGAGTACTGGGCTAATGGGAAGATTCTTGGTAGTGTAGATGAACAGAGAGATCTTGGTGTCCAGGTACATAAATCCCTGAAAGTTGCTACCCAGGTTAAGAGGGCTGTTAAGAAGGCATATGGTGTGTTAGCTTTTATTAGTAGGGGGAATCGAGTTTCGGAGCCACGAGGTCATGCTGCAGCTGTACAAAACTCTGGTGAGGCCGCACCTGGAGTATTGCGTGCAGTTCTGGTCACCGCATTATAGGAAGGATGTGGAAGCTTTGGAAAGGGTGCAGAGGAGATTTACTAGGATGTTGCCTGGTATGGAGGGAAGGTCTTACGAGGAAAGGCTGAGGGACTTGAGGTTGTTTTCGTTGGAGAGAAGCAGGAGGAGAGGTGACTTAATAGAGACATATAAGATAATCAGAGGGTTAGATAGGGTGGATAGTGAGAGTCTTTTTCCTCGGATGGTGATGGCAAACACGAGGGGACATAGCTTTAAGTTGAGGGGTGATAGATATAGGACAGATGTTCGAGGTAGTTTCTTTACTCAGAGAGTAGTAGGGGCGTGGAACGCCCTGCCTGCAACAGTAGTAGACTCGCCAACTTTAAGGGCATTTAAGTGATCATTGGATAGACATATGGATGAAAATGGAATAGTGTAGGTCAGATGGTTTCACAGGTCGGCGCAACATCGAGGGCCGAAGGGCCTGTACTGCGCTGTAATGTTCTAATTCTAATTCTCAAGTTCAAATGAAAGCATTTATAATAAATTAATGAATGGTACAGCGATAGATAGGTTTGATCTAGTAGCCATTGCTGAGATGTGACTGCAGGGTGACCAAGGTTGGGAACTAAATATTGCAGGGTACTTGATTTTAGAAAAGATAGGCACATTAGAAAAGGGGGTGGAGGCTACCCTGATAAAAAGAAACATAGGCAGTACTGAGAAAGGAGCCTAGCCTATAAATCCGTATATATAATCAGTACAGATGGAACTAAGAAATAACAAAGGGCAGAAAACACTGGTTGGCAGTACATTATAGGCTCACTATCATTAATCAATGCTGGACAGAGTATAAATCAGGAAATTACAGGAGCATTTAGCAAGTCTAATGCAATAATCGCAGGGTAACTTTAATCTTCATACAAGTTGGCAGACCAAATTGGCTTGGAAGAAGAGTTGATGGAATGCATTCGGGACAGTTGTCTAGAACAATATGTCAAGGAACCAACGAGGGAACAACTATTTTATATCTAGCATTGTGTAACTAGACAGCATTAATTAGTAATCTTACAGTAAAAGGACCCTCTTAGGAAGAGTGATGATCACATGATGAATTTGTCAGTGATGTGGTCAAGGCTGAAACTAGGGTCTTAAATCTGAACAAAGCCAATTACGGAGACTTCAGGACCAAGTTGGCTGAGATAGATTGGGAAATTAGATTAAAAGATATAACAGTAGATAAGCTCTGGCAAACATTTAAAGGAATAATTCATAATTCTCAATATACATTCCCTTGAGGAATAAAAACTCCACTGGAAAAAGGTACCTCACGGCTAATAAAAGAAGTTAATAGTACAAAAGTAAAAGAAGAGGCTTATAATGTTGCCAAAATGAATAGTAAGCTGGAAGCTTCATAGAGTTTTAAAGATCAGCAAAAGATCACCAAGAAATTGATAAAAAGAAAGTGGAATGACAGTAAACTAGTAAGAAATATAAAAACAGATTGTAGGAGCTTCTGCAAGTATATAAAAAGGAAGAGATGAGCAAATGGAAACATGGGTCCTTTAGAAGCAGAGACATGAGAAATTATAATTGGGCATTATAAATGGTAGGATAGAAGACACAAAGAACATCTGTGGGGAACCAAGGGTCTAATTACAGTGAGTAACTTTACTAATAATTAATTTAAGAAAAACTGATTGAGAAATTAATGGGACTAAAAGCTCCTGGACCTGATGGTCTACATCTGGGGATTTCAGAAGAAGTGGTTGCAGATATAGTGAATGCATTGGTTTGCATCTTCCAGAATTTCCTAGGTTCTAGAATGGTCCCTGTGGATTGGAAGTTAGCAAATGTAACCAGTCTGTATAAGAAAGGAGGGAGAGAAAACAGGGAACTATAGGCCAGTTAGCCTGACATGAGTAGCAGGGAAACTGCTAAAAACTAAGAACATGGCATCAGAGCACTTGATAAATCACAATATGGTTAGGCAGCGTCAAAATAGTTTTATGAAAGGGACATCATGTTTGACAAATTTATTAGAATTTTTTGAGGATGTAACCAGCAGAGTATCTAAAGGGGAACCAGTGGATGTAGCATATTGGATTCTCAGAAAGAATTTGCTAAGACATCACACAAGAGACGTGAGACCGAGTGGACCTGCGAGGAGACAGGCGAGCAGGAGTTCCAGCAGTTTAAAAGAGGCATACTCTCACACACTCTCACAGGGACAGCGAGAGATTTCCATGACTGACGTCACAGTTCAGAAAGTGACGCAATGCAAGGGGAGGCAGTTGATTGGTAAGTAGGAACACGTGGGTATTTCTACCCTTTTTTTAAAACTATTTTCAATAGCTGAAGTAAAAGTAAAGGTAGGGAATTGAGATTGTACTAGTATAATAAAAGCAAAATACTGCGGATGCTGGAAATCTGAAATAAAAACAAGAAATGCTGGAACCACTCAGCAGGTCTGGCAGCATCTGTGAAAAGAGAAGCAGAGTTAACGTTTCGGGTCAGTGACCCTTCTTCGGAGATTGTACTAGTGTTTGGAGTAGAATAAGGTCCCTAGCGTAATTAGTACCCTAAATTAAAGGGAGTAACGAAGGATGACCGCGGTGACTGCAACAACTACCGTGGAATCTCCCTGCTCAGCATAGTGGGGAAAGTCTTTGCTCGAGTCGCTCTGAACAGGCTCCAGAAGCTGGCCGAGCGCGTCTACCCTGAGGCACAGTGTGGCTTTCGTGCAGAGAGATCGACTATTGACATGCTGTTCTCCCTTCGTCAGATACAGGAGAAATGCCGTGAACAACAGATGCCCCTCTACATTGCTTTCATTGATCTCACCAAAGCCTTTGACCTCGTCAGCAGACGTGGTCTCTTCAGACTACTAGAAAAGATCGGATGTCCACCAAAGCTACTAAGTATCATCACCTCATTCCATGACAATATGAAAGGCACAATTCAACATGGTGGCTCCTCATCAGAGCCCTTTCCTATCCTGAGTGGTGTGAAACAGGGCTGTGTTCTCGCACCCACACTTTTTGGGATTTTCTTCTCCCTGCTGCTTTCACATGCGTTCAAATCCTCTGAAGAAGGAATTTTCCTCCACACAAGATCAGGGGGCAGGTTGTTCAACCTTGCCCGTCTAAGAGCGAAGTCCAAAGTACGGAAAGTCCTCATCAGAGAACTCCTCTTTGCTGACGATGCTGCTTTAACATCTCACACTGAAGAATGCCTGCAGAGTCTCATCGACAGGTTTGCGTCTGCCTGCAATGAATTTGGCCTAACCATCAGCCTCAAGAAAACGAACATCATGGGGCAGGATGTCAGAAATGCTCCATCCATCAATATGGGCGACCACGCTCTGGAAGTGGTTCAAGAGTTCACCTACCTAGGCTCAACTATCACCAGTAACCTGTCTCTAGATGCAGAAATCAACAAGCGCATGGGTAAGGCTTCCACTGCTATGTTCAGACTGGCCAAGAGAGTGTGGGAAAATGGCGCACTGACACGGAACACAAAAGTCCGAGTGTATCAGGCCTGTGTCCTCAGTACCTTGCTCTACGGCAGCGAGGCCTGGACAACGTATGCCAGCCAAGAGCGACGTCTCAATTCATTCCATCTTCGCTGCCTTCGGAGAATACTTGGCATCAGGTGGCAGGACTATATCTCCAACACAGAAGTCCTTGAAGCGGCCAACATCCCCAGCTTATACACACTACTGAGTCAGCGGCGCTTGAGATGGCTTGGCCATGTGAGCCGCATGGAAGATGGCAGGATCCCCAAAGACACATTGTACAGCGAGCTCGCCACTGGTATCAGACCCACCGGCCGTCCATGTCTCCGTTATAAAGACGTCTGCAAACGCGACATGAAATCGTGTGACATTGATCACAAGTCGTGGGAGTCAGTTGCCAGCATTCGCCAGAGCTGGCGGGCAGCCATAAAGACAGGGCTAAATTGTGGCGAGTCGAAGAGACTTAGTAGTTGGCAGGAAAAAAGACAGAGGCGCAAGGGGAGAGCCAACTGTGCAACAGCCCCAACAAACAAATTTCTCTGCAGCACCTGTGGAAGAGCCTGTCACTCCAGAATTGGCCTTTATAGCCACTCCAGGCGCTGCTTCACAAACCACTGACCACCTCCAGGCGCGTATCCATTGTCTCTCGAGATAAGGAGGCCCAAAAGAAGAACGAAGGAGCTTAATCTAAGGCTAAGTCGTGGCAGGACAGCTCAGCCCCGTGACATGCTCCTCCTGTGGTGAGTGGTGAGTGCCTGGAACTTGTTGCCGGGGGAGGTGGTGGAAGCAAGTACCATAGAGACGTTTAAGAGACATTTTGACAAATACATGAATAGGATGGGAATAGAGGGATATGGGCCCCGGAAGTGCAGAAGGTTTTAGTTTAGGCAGGCATCAAGATCGGCGCAGGTTTGGAGGGCCGAATGGCCTGTTCCTGTGCTGTACTGTTCTTTGTTCTGTTCTTTGTTCTTTGCGCTATGTGGGAAATCAGGGACGCTTCCAGTGTCCCCGACCACCATGTGTGCAGGAAATGTATCCAGCTGCAGCTACTGGCTACCCGCATTATGGAGCTGGAGCTGCGGGTGGATTCAGTGTGGAGCATCTGCGATGCTGAGGAAGTCGTGGATAGCACGGCACAGGCAAAAAAGATTATGACCACCAGACGGAGTAGTAAAACAGAATCTGGCCAGAGTGGACTGGGAGCAGCTACTTGTAGGAAAGTCAACATCAGATCAGTGGGAGTTATTTAAAGAAGAAATAGTAAGAGTTCAGAGCCAACATGTACCCATTAAGGTGACGGGTGGGACCAACAAGTCCAGGGAACCCTGGATGTTGAGGGATATAGAGGATTGGATAAGGAAAAGAAAAAGGAGGCTTATGGCAGATTCAGCATGCTGAAAACAGCAGAGGCACTAGAGGAGTACAGAAAGTGTAGGGGGATACTTAAAAAAGTAATTAGGAAAGCAAAGAGGGGACATGAAAAAACACTGGCGGGCAAGATAAAGGAAAATCCTAAGGCGTTTTATAAGTATATTAAGGGCAAGAGGATAACCACAGAAAGAAGGACCATTAGGGAACAAAGTGGCAATCTGTGTGTGAAGCCGGAGGACATAATTGAGGTTTTAAATGATTACTTTTCGTCTGTGTTCACTATGGAGAAGGACGATGCAGGTGTAGAGATCAGGCAGGGGGATTGTGATATACTTGAACATATTAGCATTGAAAGGGAGGAAGTATTAGCTGTTTTAGCGGGCTTAAAAGTGGATAAATCCCCAGGCCCAGATGAGATGTAACCCAGGCTGTTATGTGAGGCAAGGGAGGAGATTGCAGGGGCTCTGACACAAATTTTCAAATCCTCTCTGGCCACAGGAGAGGTACCGGAGGACTGGAGGACAACGAATGTGGTACCATTATTCAAGAAGGGTAGCGGGGATAAACCAGGTAATTACAGGCCGGTGAGTCTAATATCAGTGGTAGGGAAATTATTGGGAAAAATTCTGAGGGACAGGATTAATCTCCACTTGGAGATGCAGGGATAGTCAGCCTGGCTTTGTCAGGAGGAGATCGTGTCTGACTAACTTGACTGAATTTTTTGAAGCGGTGACGAAATGTGTAGATGAGGATAGAGCAGTTGATGTAGTCTGTATGGACCTCATTAAGGCTTTTGATAAGCTCCCGCATGGGAGATTGGTTAAGAAGGTAAGGACCCATGGGATCCAAGGCAATTTGGATCCAAAATTGGTTTAGTGGCAGGAGGCAGAGGGTGATGGTCAAGGGTTCTTTTTGCGAGTGGAAGCCTGTAACCAGTGGTGTACCGCAGGGATCGGTGCTGGGACCCTTGCTGTTTGTAGTGTGCATTAATGATTTAGATGTGAATATAGGAGGTATGATCAGTAAGTTTGCAGATGACACGAAATTTGGTGGTGTCGTAAATAGTGAGGAGGAAAGCCTTAGATTACAGGACGATATAGATGGGCTGGTAAGATGGGCAGAGCAGTGGCAAATGGAATTTAATCCTGTGAAGTGTGAGGTGATGCATTTTGGGAGGACTAACAAGGCAAGGGAATATACAATGGATGGTAGGACCCTCGGAAGTACAGAAGGTCAGAGGGACCTTGGTGTACTTGTCCATAGATCACTGAAGGCAGCAGCACAGGTAGATAAGGTGGTAAGGAAGGCATATGGGATATTTGCCTTTATCAGCCGAGGCATAGAATATAGGAGCAGGGAGGTTATGATGGAGCAATATAAAATGCTAGTTAGGCCACAGCTGGAGTACTGTGTACAGTTCTGGACACCACACGATAAGAAGGATGTGATTGCACTGGAGAGGGTGCAGAGGAGATTCACCAGGATGTTGCCTGGGCTGGAGCATTTCAGCTATGAAGAGAGACTGAAAAGACTAGAGTTGTTTTCCTTGGAGCAGAGAAGGCTGAGGGGGGATATGATTGAGGTGTACAAAATTATGAGGAGCATTGATAGGTTAGATAGAAAGAAACTTTTTCCCTTAGTGGAAGGGTCAATAACCAAGGGGCATAGATTTAAGGCAAAGGTGCAGGAGGTTTAGAGGGGATTTGAGGAAAAAAAATTTCACCCAGAGGGTGGTTGGAATCTGGAATGCACTGCCTGAAGGGGTGGTGGAGAGGGAACCCTCACAACATTTAAGAAGTATTTAGATGAGCACTTGAAACACTATAGCATACAAGGCTACTGGCCAAGTGCTGGAAAATGGGACTAGAATAGTTAGGTGCTTGATGGCCAGCACAGACATGATGGGCTGAAGAGCCTGTTTCTGTGCTGTATAACTCTATGAATCTGTGACCAAGATTAGAGCTCATGGATTGCAGGTAATATATTAGCATAGATCGAGGACTGATTAATGGGCAGAAAACAAGAGTAGGAATAAATGGATTATTTTTGGGATGGCAGGGTGTAATTAGAGAGTGGTGCAAGGATCAGCTATTTACAATCCAGATCAGACACTTTGATAACAGGATGGAATGGAATATAACTAAATTTGCTGGACAAGTAAGCTGTGAAGAGGATGCAAAGAGGCTGCACAGGGATGGAGATCTGGGCAAGAACCTCACAACATTTAAGAAGTATTTAGATGAGCACTTGAAACGCCATAGCATACAAGGCTATGGGCCAAGTGCTGGAAAATGGGATTAGAATAGTTAGGTGCTTGATGGCCAGCACGGACACGATGGGCCGAAGGGCCTGTTTCAGTGCTGTATAACTCTATGACTCTAAGAAGGTGGCAGATGGAGTATAAAGAACAAAGAACAGTACAGCACAGGAACAGGCCATTCGGCCCTCCAAGCCTTGATGCCTGCCTAAACTAACACCTTCTGCACTTCCGGGGCCCATATCCCTCTATTCCCTTCCTATTCATGTATTTGTCAAGATGTCTCTTAAACGTCGCTATCGTATCTGCTTCCACCACCTCCCCTGGCAGCAGGTTCCAGGCACTCACCACCCTCTGTGTAAAGAACTTGCCTCGCACATCCCCTCTAAACTTTGCCCCTCTCACCTTAAACCTATGTCCCCTAGTAACTGACTCTTCCACCCTGGGAAAAAGCTTCTGACTATCCACTCTGTCCATGCCGCTCATAACTTTGTAAACCTCTATCATGTCGCCCCTCCACCTCCGTCGTTCCAGTGTAAACAATCCGAGTTTTTCCAACCTCTCCTCATAATAATGTGGGGAAGTGTGAAATTATCCACTTTGGTAGGAAGACTGGAAAAGGAGATTTTTTTTTAAAAATGTGAGAGGCAAGTTAATGTTGGGATTCGAGGAGTTTCCTTATACACAAATCACAAAGTTAGCATGCAGGTACAGCATGCAATTAGGAAGGTAAATGGAATGTTGGCCTTTATTGAAAGGGGTTTCCAGTCCAAGAGTAAGGAAGTCTTGCTGCAAAGAAACCACACCTGGAGTGCTGTGTACAGTTTTGTTCTCCTTACCCAAGGAAGGATATACTTAACTTGGGCAGGTGGTTTTGGGGGGAGGAATTGCAACAAAGGTGATAATGGGATGAGAGGACTATCCTATGCTGAGAGTGAGTAGTCTTATATTCTCTGAAGCTGAGAAGAATGAAACGTGATATTCTTAGAGTGTTTGACAGGGTAGATGTTGAAAAGCTGTGACTTCCAGTGCGATGCCAGGTACATCGGCCATACATCCCAATGACTGGCAGGTCGAATCAAACAGCACATCCCTTCGGTTGTTCACAATAGGCAAACTGTAATTGGTAGAAGCAAAAGTGACATGAGGAAAAAAAACTTTCACGCAGTGAGTGGTTAGGTCTGGAATGCGCTGCCTGAGAATGTGGTGGAGTCAGGTTCAATCGAGGCATTGAAAAGGGACTTAGACTGTTGTATGAAAAGGAAGAGTGTGTAGGGTTATGGGGAGAAGGTGGGGGAATGGCACTAAGTGAATTGCTCATTAGGAGAGCTGGTGCAGACATGATGGGCCAAATGGCCTCCTTCTGTGCTATAATAATTGTGATTCTCAGTATTGACCATACTCAACCAGTCCGTGCTTGCAAAACTCAAGAACATAATGTCCAACATTAAATGAGATTCCGCAATTGGTCAGCACTTGAACAATCCCGAGTGTGCTAAGAATTACACTAATAACCAATTTAAGATCATCAGTCGGGCTCGCAATGTGGCTCACTTAGACTTGCTAGAAGCTACATATATTCATACGCAGGGACCTGTCCTCTGCAGGCAAAAGGAACATGCCCAGGCTTTGGCCTTTTTATAAAGTAAACAAAAGTGTTAGGGACAATAGGTTCCTTGGTGCATTCGCCATGGCAATGTCTCGTCCAGAATCGACTTGCCAACCAATCAGCACCCTGTTCTCATACAGTATAAATTGTTGCTCCCTTTGAAGTTTGGCATTCTTGCATCTGTCCTAATGAGTGCAAGACTAAAAGCTTCAACAGCATGCCTCTTTTTTTCAGCAATAACCTTTGAAAGTGGACAAATCCCCAGGCCCGGAAAAAATGTATCCTAGGCTGTTAAGGGAAGCAAGCGAAGAAATAGCAGTGACTCTGACCTTCATTTTCCAATCCTCTCTGGCTACAGGTGTGGAGGACCTTATTTAAAAAGGGAGAAAGGGATAGGCTGAGTAATTATAGGCAAATCAGCCTAACCTCAGTGGTGGGAAAATTATTGGAAAAAATTCTGAGAGACAGAAGGACATTAGAAGGACATGGATTAACCAAAGACTATCGGTACAGATTTTTTAAGGGAAGGTCGTGTCTGACCAACACGATTGAATTTTTTGAAGAGGTAACAAGGAGGGTCAATGAGGGTAGTGCATTTGATGTAATCAATATGGATTTTAACAAGACTTTGATAAGGTCCCACAAGGCAGACTAGTCATGAAAGTAAAACCCAATGGGATCCAAGGCAAATTGACAAGTTGGATCAATAATTGGTTCAGAGGGAAGAAGCAAAGGGTCAATCGGTGTTTTTGTGACTGGAAGGCTGTTTCCAGTGGGGCTCCTCAGGGTTCAGTATTAGGTCCTTTATATTTGGTGATATATATCAATGATTTGGTCTTGAATGTAGTGGGTATAATTAAGAAGTCCTGCAGACTGGAAAGTAGCAAATGTAAACCCACTATTTAAGAAAGGTGGGAGAGAGAAAAAGGAGAACTACAGACCTGTTAGTTTGACATCAGTAGTAGGGAAAATATTGTATCTATTATAAAGGATGCGATAACTAGACACTTAGAAAATAATAATATGATTGGGCAGAGTCAGCATGGATTTATGAAAGGAAAATCATGTTTGACAAACCTGTTGGGAGTTTTAGAGGATGTTATTTGTAGAGGAGAACCACTGGATGTGGAATATTTGAATTTTCAGAAGGCTTTTAATAAGGTCCCACACTGGAAGTTAGTAAACAAAATTAGAGCACATGGGATTGGGGGTAATATACTGGTATGGATTAAGAATTGGTTAACAGACAGAAATAAATGGGTCATTCTCAACATGGCAGGGTGTTAACTCGTGGAGTACTGCAACGACCAATGCTTGGGCCACAGCAGTTCACAATCTATAAAAATGATTTGCATGTGGAGACCAAATGTGACATTTCCAATTTTCTGATGACACAGGCGGCACAGTGGCGCAGTGGTTAGCAATGCAGCCTCACAGCTCCAGTGACCCGGGTTCAGTTCTGGGTACTGCCTGTGCGGAGTTTGCAAGTTCTCTCTGTATCTGCGTGGGTTTTCTCCGGATGCTCCGGTTTCCTCCCACAGCCAAAGTCTTGCAGGTTGATAGGTAAATTGGCCATTGTAAATTGCCCCTCGTGTAGGTAGGTGGTAGGAGAATGGTGGGGATGTGGTAGAGAATATGGGGTTAATGTAGGATTAGTATAAATGGGTGGCTGTTGGTCGGCACGGACTTGGTGGGCCGAAGGGCCTGTTTCAGTGCTGAATCTCTAAATAATAATAAATAAAAAAATAAATAAAACTAAGTGGGAATGCAAGCTGTGAGGAGGATGCAAGGAGGCATCAAGGGGTCTTGGACAGGATAAGTGAATTGTCAAGAACATGGCAGATGGAATATAATGTGAGTAAGTATGAAGTTATCCACTTTGCTAGAAAAAAAACCAGAAAGACATAGTATTTCTTAAATGGTGAAAGGTTGGGAAGTGTTGATGCCCAAAGGGACCTGGGCATGCTGTTCATGTGTCACTAAAAGCTCGCATGCAGTCCCATCAGTCTACTCTTAATCATCAGTAAAGTGATGGAAGGTGCCATCAAGCGGCATTTGCTTAGCAATAACCTGCTCAGTTTGGGTTCCGCCAGGGCCACTCAGCTCCTGACCTCATTAGAGCCTTGGTTCAAACAAGGACAATAGAGCTGAACTCAAGAGGTGAGGTGAGAGTGACTGCCCTTGACATCAAAGCAGCATTTGACTGAGTATGGCATCAAGGGATCTTGGCAAAACTGAAGTCAATGGGAATCAGGGGGAAAACTCTCCGCTGGTTGGAGTCATACCTAGTGCAAAGGAAGATGGTTGTGGTTGTTGGAGGTCAATTATCTCAGCTCCAGGACATCACTGCAGGAGTTCCTCAGGGTAGTGTCTTAGGCACAACCATCTTCAGCTGCTTCATCAATGACCTACCTTCAATCATAAGGTCAGAAGTGGGGATGTTCGCTGATGATTGCACAATGTTCAACACCATTCGCGACTCCTCAGATACTGAAGCAGTCCGTGTAGAAATGCAGCAAGACCTGGACAATATCCAGGCTTAGGCTGATAAGTGGCAAGTAATATTCGTGCCACACAAGTGCCAGGCAATGACCATCTCCAACAAGAGAGAATCTAACCATCTCCCCTTGACATTCAATGGCATTACCATCGCTGAATCCTCCAACTATCAACATCCTAGGGGCTACCATTGACCAGAAACTGAACTGGAGTAGCCATATAAATACCGTGGCTACAAGAGCAGGTCAGAGGCTAGGAATCCTGCAGCGAGTAACTCACCTGACTCCCCAAAGCCTGTCAACCATCTACAAGGCACAAGTCAGGAGAGTGATAGAATACTCTCCAATTGCCTGGATGGGTGCAGCTCCAACAACATTCAAGAAGCTCGACACCATCCAGGACAAAGCAGCCCACTTGATTAGCACCTCATCCACAAACATTCACTCCCTCCACACCGACACACAGTGGCAGCAGTGTGTACCATCTACAAGATGCACTGCAGCAACGAACCAAGGCTCCTTAGACAGCACCTTCCAAACCCACGACCTCTACCAACTAGAAGGACACGGACAGCAAATGCATAGGAACATCACCACCTGCAAATTCCCCTCCAAGTCACCCACCAACCTGACTTAGAACTATATCGCCATTCCTTCACTGTCGCTGGGTCAAAATCCTGGAACTCCCTTCCTAACAGCACAGTGGGTGTACCTACCTCACATGGACTGCAATGGTTGAATAAGGCAGCTTACCACCTTCTCAAGGGAAATTAGGGATGAGCAATAAATGCTGGCCTAGCCAGCGCCATGCACAATCCACTGAATGAATGAAAAAAAAGGTGCAACTAGCAAGGCAAATGGTATGCTGGCCTTCATTACTAGGGGTTGTGAGTACAGGAGTAAATAGGTCTTGCTGTAATTGAGACCGCACCTGGAATATTTTCTACAGTTTTGTTCTCCTCATCCAAGGAAGGATATAGTTGCTATAGCAGGAGTGCCTTGGAAGTTCACCAGACTAATCCTTGGAATGGCAGGATTGTCTTACAAGGAGAGACTGAGGAAAATGGGCCTGTATTCTTCTAAAATTTTGAAGAATGAGAGGTGATGTCATTGAAACTTACAAAATTATTTCAGCACGTGACAGGATGAATGCAGATAGAATGTTTCCCCTGGCTTGTGAGTCTGGAATCAGGGAACATGTTCTCAGAACAGAATCACTTTAGATCTATGTCCCCTCGTCACTGATCTCTCTGCTGAGGTGAATAGAACCTTCACCTCCACTCTATCCAGGCTTCTCAAAATTTTTTACATTTCAATCAGATCTCCCTCAGCCTTCTCTGTTCCAAGGAGAACAACCCCAGCCTATCCAATCTTTCCTCATAGCTGCATTTTTCCAGTCCTGGAAACATCCTCGTAAATCTCCTATACCATCTATAGTGCAATTACATCCTTTCTGTAATGAGGTGACCAGAACTGCACACAGTACTCAAGTTCTGGCCTAACCAATGAGTTATACAGTTCCAGCATAACCTCCCTGCTCCTGTATTCTATACCTTAGCTATGAAGGAAAGGATTCCATATGCCTTCTTAACCACCTTATCGACCTGTCCTGCTACCTTCAGGGATCTGTGGACATTCACTCCAAGGTCCCTGACTTGCTCCACACTTCTCAGTATTTTCCCAGTAATCGCGGGAAGGACAGGATTGGCAGCTAAATGTTCCGGGATTAAGAAGCTTCAGGCGGGATAGAGGGGGATGTAAAAGGGGTGGGGGAGTTGCATTACTGGTTAAGGAGAATATCACAACTGCACTGCGGGAGGACACCTCGGAGGGGTCATGCAGTGAGGCAATATGGGTGGAGCTCAGGAATAGGAAGGGTGCAGTCACGATGTTGGGGGTTTACTACAGGCCTCCCAACAGCCAGCGGGAGGTAGAGGAGCAGATATGTAGACAGATTTTGGAAAGATGTAAAGGTAGCAGGGTTGTGGTGGTGGGTGATTTTAACTTCCCCTATATTGACTGGGACTCTCAGTGCTAGGGGCTTGGATGGGGCAGAATTTGTGAGGAGCATCCAGGAGAGCTTCTTGAAACAGTATGTAGATAGTCCAACTAGGGAAGGGGCCGTATTGGACCTGGTATTGGGGAATGAGCCCGGCCAAGTGGTCGAAGTTTTAGTCGGAGAGCATTTCGGGAACAGTGACCAGAATTCCGTAAGTTTTAAGGTACTTGTGGATAAGGACAAGAGTAGTCCTCGGGTGAAGGTGCTAAATTGGGGGAAGGCTAATTATAACAATATTAGGCAGGAACTGAAGAATTTAGATTGGGGGCGGCTGTTTGAGGGTAAATCAACATCTGACATGTGGGAGTCTTTCAAACGTCAGATGATTAGAATCCAGGAATGGCATGTTCCTGTGAGGAACAAGGATAAGTTTGGCAAGTTTCGGGAACCTTGGATAACGAGGGATATTGGGAGCCTAGTCAAAAAGAAAAAGGAAGCAGTCGTAAGGGCTAGAAGGCTGGGAACAGACAAAGCCCTTGAGGAATATAAAGAAAGTAGGAAGGAACTTAAGCAAGGAGTCAGGAGGGCTAAAAGGGGTCATGAAAAGTCATTGGCAAACAGGATTAAGGAGAATCCCAAGGCTTTTTATACATATATAAAGAGCAAGAGGGTAACCAGGGAAAGGGTTGGCCCACTCAAGGACAGAGGAGGGAATCTATGTGTGGAGCCAGAGGAAATGGGCGAGGTACTAAATGAGTACTTTGCATCAGTATTCACCAAAGAGAAGGACTTGGTGGATGATGGGTCTAGGGAAGGGAGTGTAGATAGTCTGGGTCATGTCGTTATCAAAAAGTAGGTGGTAATGGGCGTCTTGCAAAACAGTAAGGTAGATAAGTCCCCAGGGCCTGATGGGATCTACCCCAGAATACTGAGGGAGGCAAGGCAAGAAATTGCTGGGGCCTTGGCAGAAATCTTTGTATCCTCATTGGCTACAGGTGAGGTCCCAGAGGACTGGAGATTGGCCAGTGTTGTTCCTTTGTTTAAGAAGGGTAGCAAGGATAATCCAGGAAATTATAGGCCGGTGAGCCTTATGTCAGCGGTAGGGAAATTATTAAGAGAGAATTCTTTGGGACAGGATTTACTCCCATTTGGAAACAAATAAACTTATTAGCGAGAGGCAGCATGGTTTTGTGAAGGGGAGGTCGTGTCTCACCAACTTGATTGAGTTTTTTGAGGAAGTGACAAAGATGATTGATGAAGGAAGGGCTGTGGATGTTGTCTATATGGACTTCAGTAAAGCCTTTGACAAGGTCCCTCATGGCAGACTGGTACAAAAGGTGAAGTCACAGGGAATCAGAGGTGAGCTGGCAAGATGGATACAGAACTGGCTCGGTCATAGAAGACAGAGGGTAGCAGTGGAAGGGTGCTTTTCTGAAAGCAGGGCTGTGACTAGTGGTGTTCCGCAGGGATCAGTGCTGGGACCTTTGCTGTTTGTAGTATATATAAATGATTTGGAGGAAAATGTAGCTGGTCTGATTAGTAAGTTTGCAGATGACACAAAGGTTGGTGGAGTTGCGGATAGTGATGAGGATTGTCAGAGGATACAGCAGGATATAGATCGGTTGGAGACTTGGGCGGAGAAATGGCAGGTGAAGTTTAATCCGGACAAATGTGAGGTAATGCATTTTGGAAGGTCTAATACAGGTGGGAAGTATACAGTAAATCGCAGAACCCTTAGGAGTACTGACAGGCAGAGAGATCTGGGCGTACAGGTCCACAGGTCACTGAAAGTGGCAACACAGGTGGATAAGGGAGTCAAGAAGGCATACGGCATGCTTGCCTTCATCAGTCGGGGCATACAGTATATAAATTGGCAAGTCATGCTGCAGCTGTACAGAACCTTAGTTAGGCCACACTTAGAATATTGCGTGCAATTCTGGTCGCCACACTACCAGAAGGATTGCGAGGCTTTGGCGAGGGTACAGAAGAGGATTACCAGGATGTTGCCTGGGCTGGAGGGTATTAGCTATGAGGAGAGGTTGGATAAACTCGGATTGTTTTCACTGGAACGACGGAGGTGGAGGGGTGACATGATAGAGGTTTACAAAGTTATGAGCGGCATGGACAGAGTGGATAGTCAGAAGCTTTTTCCCAGGGTGGAAGAGACAGTTACTAGAGGACATAGGTTTAAGGTGCGAGGGGCAAAGTTTAGATGGGATGTGCGAGGCAGGTTCTTTACA
This sequence comes from Heterodontus francisci, assembly GCF_036365525.1. Lineage (NCBI taxonomy): Eukaryota > Metazoa > Chordata > Chondrichthyes > Heterodontiformes > Heterodontidae > Heterodontus > Heterodontus francisci. The sequence continues at coordinate 70,172,718 of NC_090393.1, read as the reverse complement.
CACAGGGTGGTGAGTGCCTGGAACTTGCTGCCGGGGGAGGTGGTGGAAGCAGGTACGATAGCGACGTTTAAGAGGCATCTTGACAAATACATGAATAGGATGGGAATAGAGGGATACGGTCCCCGGAAGTGCAGAAGGTTTTAGTTTAGACAGGCATCAAGATCGGCGCAGGCTTGGAGGGCCGAATGGCTTGTTCCTGTACTGTTCTTTGCCTTGTTTGACCTCCCCAAATGCATCACCTCACACTTCTCCATTTGCCACTTTTCTGCCCATCTGACCAGGCCATCAATATCTTCCTGCAGCCTACCACATGGGCAATCTTTGTGTCGTTCACAAAATTCTTGATCATGCCCCCTACATTTACGTCCAAATTGTTAACGAACACCACAAAAAGCAGGGCACCCAGTACTGAGCCCTGCGGAATGCCACTGGAAACAACCCTCCAGTCGCTAAAACAGCCATCAACAATTACCCTTTGTTTCCTGCCACTGAGCCAATTTTGTATCCACCTTGTTGCATTTCCCAGGATCCCATGGGATTTTTTTTTTTAAACCAGTCTGCCATGTGGGATCTTGTCAAAAGCCTTGCTAAAATCCATGTGGACCACATCAACTGCACTGGCCTCATCTATTTTGTTACTTCTTCAAAAAATTCGATCAAGTTGGTCAAACAAGATCTTCCCCTAACAAATCCATGCTGACGATCCTTGATTAACCTGTACTTTTCCAAGTCACAGTTTATCCTGTCTCTCAGAATAGATTCCAATAATTTGCCCACTTCTGAAGTTAGACTGACTGGCCTGTAATTTTTCAGTCAATCCTTTGCTCTCTTTTTAAACAGAGGTACGTTAGCAATTCTCCAATCCAAGCACCACATCTGTATTCAGTGAGGACTGGAAAATGATGGTCAGACCCTCTGCTATTTCCGCTCTTGCTTCATTTAACAGCCTAGGATATATTTCATCTGGCCCTGGTGCTTTATCAACTTTTAAGGATGCTAATCCCATTAATATTTCCTCTCTCCTTAGGTTCATCACATCCAGTACTTCACACTCTTCCTCCTTAACTACAATATCTCCATCGTCCCCCTCTTTTGTGAAGACAGATGCAAAGCATTCATTAAGAACCATACCAATATCTTCCACTCCTACACATAGGTTTCCTTTTTCGTCTTTTATGGGCCATACTCCTTAGTTATCCTCTTACTCTTAATGCATTGATAAAAGATCTTTGGGTTCACCTTGATTTTGCTTGCCAATATTCTTTCATGACCTCTCTTTGCTTTCCTAATTTCCTTTTTGATTTCACCCCTCCACTTTCTATATTCCTCTCGGCTTTCTGTAGTATTGAGTTCTTGGTGTCGCATATAAGCTTTCCCTTTCTGCCTCATCTTACCCTGTAGGCTCCTTGACATCCATGGGGCTCTAGATGTGGTCGCCTCACCCTTTTTCTTTTTGGGAACAGGTTTACCCTGAACCCCTTGAATCATCCCTCCACACAGCTGTAATAGTTTCCTTCACCAAAATTGCCACTCCCCCTCCTTTCTTATCCCCCTCCGTATCACGTCTGTAATAGCTATGATATCATACTGCTGCACAGTGGCGCAGTGGTTAGCACTGCAGCCTCACAGCTCCAGCGACCTGGGTTCAATTCTGGGTACTGCCTGTGTGGAGTTTGCAAGTTCTACCTGTGTCTGCGTGGGTTTTTCTCCGGGTGCTCCGGTTTCCTCCCACAAGCCAAAAGACTTGCAGGTTGGTAGGTAAATTGGCCATTATAAATTGCCCCTAGTATAGGTAGGTGGTAGGGAAATATAGGGACAGGTGAGGATGTGGTAGGAATATGGGATTAGTGTAGGATTAATATAAATGGGTGGTTAATGGTCGGCACAGACTCGGTGGGCCGAAGGGCCTGTTTCAGTGCTGTATCTCTAAATCAAAAATCAAATCAAAATCCCTTTTGAATGCCTCCCACTATTCTGACACTGATTAACCTTCAAGTAGCTGTTTCCAGTCCACTTTCACTAAATCACTCCTCAGTTTAGTAAAATTGGCCTTGCCCCAATTGAGAATTCTAACTCCTGTTCTATCTCTGTCCTTTTCCATAATTATGTTAAAACTGACTGAATTATGATCACTTCCACCAAAATGCTCTCCCACAGCCATTCCTTCCACCTGCCCATCTTCATTTCCTAAAACTAAGTCTAAAACTGCACCTGCACTCTTGTTGGACTTGCTGCATAATGGGCAAAAAGGTTCTCCTGAATGCACCTCAAGAGTTCTGTTCCCTCAATTCCTTTCACACTAAAACTATCACAGTTAATATTGGAGTAATTACTTCTCAGAGATTTGCCTACATATCTGCTCTTCTATCTCCCTCTGACTGTTTGGGGGTCTATAGTACACTCCCAGCAGTGTGATTGTCCCTTTTTTGTTCCTTAGCTCAATCCATATGGCCTCATTTGATAAACTTTCCAACACATCATCCCTCCACACAGCTGTAATAGTTTCCTTCACCAAAATTGCCACTCCCCCTCATTTCTTATCCCCCTCCGTATCACGTCTGAAAACCCTGTAACCAGGAACGTTGAGCTGCCATTCCTGTCCCAACTTAAGCCATTTCTCTGTAATAGCTATGATATCATACTGCTACGTGTCTATCTGTGCCCTCAGCTCATCTGCTTTATTTACTATACTCCTTGCATTGAAATAGATCCCCTTAAGCATTGCCAACCTCTGTTTTTTAATTTTCTAACCCTTGTTTCCTCTGTCTTTCAGACTCATCCATTAATTTTCTGACTTCCATTTTCATTTCTGATTTTGTCCCAGCTGAGTCTACCCTCAGATCTCCATCCCCCTGCCAAACTAGTTTAAACCCTCCCCAACAGCACTAGCAAAACGTCCCGCAAGGAACTCAGTCTCGGCTCTGTTCAGGTGCAACCCGGCCTGTACAGGTTCCATCTCCCCAGAGCTAGTCCCAATGTCCCAGGAATATGAAGCCCTCTCTCCTGCACCATCTTTCCAGCCACGCATTCATCTGTCTTATCCTTCTATTTCTATACTCACCTGCGTGTGGCACTACTTTTGAGGTCCTGCTTGCTAATTTCTTACCTAGCTCCCTAAATTCTGACTGCAAGTCCACATCCCTCTTTCCACCTACGTCGCTGGTTCTGATGTGGACCACGACTGCTGGCTGTTCACCCTCCCGCTTCAGGATGCTCTGCAGCCGCTCAGTGACACCCCCAGTGTAGTTGAGCCACCCACGGTGCCACGGACTTGGCTCTGGCTGCACTCCCCAGGTGAAGCATCACTTTCCTCAGTATTCAGAACTGAATACCTGTTGGAGAGTGAGATGCACTCAGGGGTCTCCTGCACTACCTGCCTGATTCTTTTTGACTGTCTGGTGGTCACCCATTCCCTCTCTCCCTGCATACTCTTAAGCTGTGAGGTGACCACATCCATAAACATGCTATCTACATAGCCCTCACCCTCATGAATACACTGGAGTGTCGCCAGCTGCTGTTCAAGTTCCAAAACCCGGAGCTCCAGCTGCTTCAATTGATGACACTTCCTGCACAAATGGTTCTCCGGGATAGGGGAAGCATCCCACATAGCACAGAAGGTGCACTCTCAAGGTTGAAGCAACCTTGCCATTCCTTTAATTATTAGTTGACCCTTTGCTACTGCTAAAAAAAACCTTACCAATACTACAGCAGCTTAGAATAAAACCTTACCAGTACTGAAAAATCCTACTAAAAATCAATACAGTTGATTAGTTAAAATAAACCTTACTCAAAAAAAACAGCTACTCACTTGTTCCTGATTATTAAGCTATTTACACACACACCCTAACAGTAGTATCCAGCTATTTAGAGTTATTCCCTAACAGCAGTTACTCACCAACCAATCACCTTGCAGGGGTAGGCCATTTAAGACTGAGAGGAGGAGGAATTTCTTCACTCAGAGGGTGGTGAATCTTTGGAATTCTCTGCCCATGTTCAAGACAGAAATCAACAGATATCTGGATATTAACGAGATCAAGGGATATGACGACAGCACAGAAAACTGGCACTGAGGTAGATGATCGAACTAAATGACGGAGCAGGCTCGACAGACTGAATGGCCTACTTCTGCTCCTATGTTCCTAAGAAGTTTGCAGACAATACAAAAATTGGCCATGTGGTTGATAATGAAGAAGCAGGCTGCAGACTTCAGGAAGATATCAATGGACCAGCAAGGTGGGCGTAACAGTGGCAAATGGAGTTCAATCCTGAGAAGTGTGAGGTAATCCATTTGCGGAAAGCAAACAAGGCAAGGGAATACATAATAAATGGTAGGATTAAGATGCGTAGAGGAACAGAGGGCTCTTGGAGTGCATGTCCACAGATCCCTGAAGGTGGCTGGACAGATAGCTAAGTTGCTCAAGGCGGCATATGGGATAATTTCCTTTATTAGTTGAAGCACAGAATATAAGAACTGGGAGGTTATACTGGAACTGTATAAAACACCAGTTAGGCCACAGGTGGAGTAGTACATGCAGTCATCGCACTATAGGAAAGATCTGATTGCACTAAAGAGGGTACAGAAGAGATTTACGAGGATGTTCCCTGGACTGGAGAATTTTAGTTATCAGGAAAGATTGGACAGACTAGGGTTGTTTTCTTTGGAACAAAGGAGGCTCTGGGGAGACATAACTGAAGAGTATAAAAGTCTGAGGGGTCTAGATAGAATGAATAGGAAGGCCCTATTCCCCTTGGTTGATATGTCCATTACCAGGGGGCAGAGAAGTTTAGACAGGATTCAAGGGGAAATATTTTCACCCAGTGGGTGGTGGGGATCTGGAACTCACTGCCTGAAAAGCTGGTAGAGGCAGAAACCCTCATAACATTTAAAAAGTACTTTGGACATGCACTTGAAATGCCGTAATCTACAAGGCTAGGGACCAAAGGCTGCTGAGTGGGATTAGCCTGGATGGCTCCTTGTCGGCCGGTGTAGACATGATGGGCCAAATGGCCTCCTTCCATGCTGTAAACGTTTCTGATTCTATGATCATATATAAACACTGGCATAGATCAGCTGAACCAAATGGCCTGTTTCTGTGCTATAAATCCTATTTTAAGGTCCACCTCGGAGGAGCCCCAACCACCACCCGCCCCTGCCCTCTCCCCCCACCACCACCACCAAATCCCAACCCTGACCCAAATTGAGAAAGCAGTGATTGGAACTCGGGAGGGGCCATATACAGAAGCAGGAGATGGGAAGCTGCAGGACCCAGCTCAGGGCAACTGGGAAATGTTGCTACCTCGTTGATTTTTCACACCTCTCCACCATTCATCAAATCCATAGAAACTAATAAAGACCAGAGCCAGGGCTGGTGGAGTGTAAAATCTGAAGCAAATGATGCAGCAGAAGTGAAATTAGCTCCCAGTACAGCATCTGTAACCCAGCTCCACTTCATTTGTTCCATATAACCTATCTCGAGTATCTCCATGGAATCCTGTGTATGGCACATCCTTACCGTTTGTACATGTAGCCCAAGGTAATGCCAGTACCCAACACTATTATAATGATCATCATTCCAATCGCCAAAGCCTGACCTAGAGATAAAAGTAAACCAATGTTACACTGTGGAAAAGAGGGGGGGACAAAAACAGAAACTTCAATCAAATCCCCTCTTACTTCCAACCTTCCTCAAGCACTGTAAATGACCCAATCCCAGAGGTTGTGTTTCTCTTGATTAGTTCAACAGTTACAGGGAAACTGCTCAGCGCCTGAGGGTGAGTAGCTAATGGGTGCCATCTTAGCTCAATATCACAACATTGAGTCCTTTAATAAAAGCAAAATACTGCAGATGTTGGAAATCTGAAATAAAAACATGAAATGCTGGAGACACTCAGCAGGTCTGGCAGCATCTGTGGAGAGAGAAGCAGAGTTATCGTTTCAGGGCAATGACCCTTCATTAGAACTGATATCCTTTAATTTAGTTGCCGGCTTCTGTTCTACCGAATTAAGTCATAGGTTGAATAAGGGAAGCTTGGAGACAAATGGATAAGTAGAACCAATACTCATAAATGAAACATACAGCTAAATCAGTCCCACACATCAATTAGCACAATAAAGGAACTATTACACTAATTGGTAGATTTTGTAGGCCACCAAATAGTGGGAAAGAGATAGAGGGGCAGATTTGCAAGGAAATCACAGAGTTGCAAGAACTATAGATGAGTGATAATGGGAGACTTTAACTAACCCAAAATTAAATGATACAGTGAGGGCAGAGAAGAGGAGAATTTTCTTGATTAATATGTTTCCTGCCCAACAAGGAAGGAGACAATGCTGGATCTAGTCCTGAGCAATGAAATACATATTGTCACAGTGGGGGAGCATTCTGGGAGTGTTCAGCACAGAGTGAGTGCGTCCTAAACAGTGCAAAAGTTAGAAATTTGGCGCAGAGGGGAAAGGAGTTCTGCTTTTTGCCTCCAAAAGTTGTTCATGTAAGCTTGGGGCAGTAAAAATTTCAAATATTTGTCCAGTGTTTTAGTGCTTAGTGTAAGTTAGTGTGTCGAAAAAGAAAACTGTTTTCCACAAATGGCAATCGATGCTAGATCAATTGTAGATTTTAAGTCTGAGATTAATAGATTTGTGTTAACCGGCAAGGCCGGTTAGGTCGCAGATCAGCCATTATCTCACTGAATGGCAAAACATGCTTGAGGGGTTAAAAGGCCTACTCCTGTTCTTATGTTTTTTTAATTCATTCATGGGAAGTGGGCATCACTGGCAAGACCAGCATTTATTGCCCATCCCTAATTGCCTTTGAGAAGGTGGTGGTGTACTGCCTTCTTGAACCACTGCAGTGCTGTTAGGAATGGAGTTCCAGAATTTTGACACAGCGACAGTGAAGGAACGGCAATATAATTCCAAGTCAGGATGGTGTGTGGCTTGGAGGGGAACTTTCAGGTGGTGGTGTTCCCATGCATCTGCTGCCCTTGTCCTTCTAGGTGGTAGAGGTCACGGGTTTGGAAGGTGCTGTCAAAGGAGCCTTGGTGAGTTGCTGCAGTGCATCTTGTAGATGGTACACACTACTGTCACTTAGAATCGGTGGTGAAGGGAGTGAATGTTGAGGGTGGCGGATGGGGTGCCAATCAAGTGGGCTGTTTTGTCCTGGATGGTGTTGAGCTTCTTGAGTGCTGTTGGAGCTGCACCCATCCAAGCAAATGGAGAGTATTCCATCATGCTCCTGACTTGTGCCTTGTAGATGGTGGACAGGCATTGGGGAGTCAGGAGGTGAGCTACTCACTGCAGAAGTCCCAGCCTCTAACCTGCTCCTGTAGCCACAGTATTTATGTGGCTGCTCCAGTTCAGTTTCTGGTCAATGGTGACCCCCAGAATGTTGATAGTGGGGGATTCAGCGATGGTAATGCCATTCAACATCAAGGGGAGATGGTTGGATTCTCTCTTGTTTAAGATGGTCATTGCCTGGCACTTTTGTGGCACAAATGTTACTTGCCACTCATCAGCCGAAGCCTACATGCTGTCCAGGTCTTGCTACTATGGAGATGGGCTACTCAGTATCTGAGGAGTCGCGAATGGTGCTGAACATTGTGCAATCATCAGCTGTGTCAGGCTGTTGCTTGACTAGTCTGTGGGACAGCTCTCCCAATTTTGGCACAAGCTCCCTGACGTTAGTAAGGACGACTTTGCAGGATTGACAGGGCTGGGTTTGCTGGGATGCTGGGTGGTCCATCCGGTTTCATATTATTTCTTAATAAAGCATACAGTGTCCTTAGGCTTTATTAATAGGAGCAAAGAGTACAAGAAGTTATGCTGAACTTGTTTAAGACACTAGTTCAGCCTCAGCTGGAGTACTGCGACCAGTACTGGGGGCTGCACGAGTAGGCAAGCTATGAAGACATTGGAGAGAGTACAGAAAACAGAACGGTTTCAGGGATGAGTAACTTCAGGTATGAAGACAGAGAAGTTGGGACTATTATCCTTAGAGAAGGCTGAGAGGAGATTCAAAATCATGAGGGTTCTGGACAGAGTGGACAAGGAAAAACTGTTCCCACTCGTGAAAGGATCGAGAACAAGAGGGCACAGATTTAAAACGATTGGTAAAAGAAGCAAAAGCGACATGCAGCAAATCTTCTTCACAAGGCGAGAGGCAGGTTCAATCAAGGTATTCAAAAGGGAATTGTTATCTGAAAAGGAAGAATGTGCAGGATTAGGTGAATTGCTCATTTGGAGAGCCGGGGCAGACATGATGGGCCAAATGGCCTCCTTCTGCACTGTAGCAATTCTGTGATACAGACAGGCTGGTGGAATGGGCAGACACATGGCCAAATGAAATTCAATGTAGGAAAGTATGAGGTGGTATATTATGGTAGGAAGAATGAGGAGAGAAGAAGCAGCTGTATGGTACAATTTTAAAGGGGTGCAAGAATTGAGAGGTCTGGAGGTGTTTATGCACAAATCTTTGAAGGCTGCACAACAGGTTAGAAATGTAGAAAATTTACAACACAGGAGGCCATTCGGCTCTTCAAGTCTGTGCCAGCCAAAAAAGAGCTGTCCAGCCAAATCCCAGTTTCCAGCTCTTGGACCCGAGCCCTTTAGGTTCCAGCACATCACGTGCATTTCCAAGTACTTTTTTTTTTTAAATGTGATGAGGGTTTTTGCCTCTACCATCTTTTCTGCCAGCGAGTTGCAGACCCTCAACCACCCTCTGGGTAAAAAAAAATTCTTAACTCCCCTTTAATCTTTTTACCAATTACTTTAAATCTATGCCTCCTAGTTATTTATTGAAAAAAGAATAGAAGCACATTATTCTGGAAAATAAAAGCTCATGGTGTAGGGGGTATCATTCTGGCGTGGATTGGCTAGCAAACAGGAAACAGAGAGTAGGCATAATTGGGCAAATTTTCTGTGTGGCAAGATGTAACGTGAGGTGTGCCACAAGTGCTGGGGCGTCAACTTTTTACAATTTATATAAATGACCTGGATGAAGGGATTGAAGGTATGGTGGCTAAATTTGCTAATGACACAAAGATAGGTAGGAATGTAAGTTGTGAAGAGGACATAAGGAGGCTACAAAGAGATATAGATAGGTTAAGTGAGTGGGCAAAGATCTGGCAAATGGAATATAGTGGGAAAATGTGAAATTGTCAATTTTGGCAGGAAGAATAAAAAAGAATCATATCTAAATGGTGAGAGATTGCAGAGCTCTGAGATGCAGAGGAATCTGGGTGTCCTGGTGCATGAATCGCAAAAGGTTAGTATGCAGGTAAAGCACGTAATTAGGAAAGCTAATAGAATGTTATTTATCGTGAGGGGAATTGAATACAAAAGTAGGGAGGTTATGCTTCAGCTATACAGGGCATTGGTGAGTCCACATCTGGAGTGCTGTGTACAGTATTGGTCTCCTTATTTAAGGAAGGATGTAAATGCGTTGGAAGCAGTTCAGAGAAGGTTTACATAGAACATGGAACAGTACAGCACAGTACAGTACAGGCCCTTCGGCCTAGAATGGACAGATTGTCTTATGAGGAAAGGTTGGATAGGTTAGGCTTGTATCCGCTGGAGTTTAGAAGAGTTAGAGGCAACTTGATTGAAACATATAAAAGATCCTGATGGGTCTTGACAGGGTGGATGTGGAAAGGATGTTTCCTCTTGTGGGAGAATCTAAAACTAGGGGTCACTGTTTAAAAATAAGCGGTCGCCCATTTAAGACAGAGATGAGGAGAATGTTTTTCTCTCAGAGGGTCATGAGTCTTTGGAACTTTCTTCCTCAAAAGGCACGGGAAGCAGAGTCTTTGAATATCTTTAAGGCAGAGGTAGATCGATTCTTGATGAGCAAGGGGTGAAAGGTTATTGGGCGTAGGCAGGAATGTGGAGTTGAGGTAACAATGCGATCAGCCATGATTTTACTGAATGGCAGAGCAGGCTCGAGGGGCCGAGTGGCCTACTCCCACTCCAAATTCGTACGTATGTTCGATTGTTCACAGGCAGGACTAGAGACATTAATTAAAATTTAATTAGTAAAATTATTAAACAGATGGCAGGGCAGGTGATGTGTGACACCTGCAGAATGTGGGAGCTCGTGGACACCTGACTGTAAACAAATCTGCAGTAAGTGTATATGGCTGGAGGAACTTTGGCTCAAAGTCTTTGAGCTAGAGGCCAAACTGCAGACACTGTGACACATCAGGGATGGAGAAAGTTACTTGGACACCTAGTTCCTGAAAGTGGTCACATCCCTTACGATAGGGTAGTCTTATTTGGTCCACGGTCAGAGACAGGAGGGTGTGACTGTGCGTGAGGCAAGTATGGGGAACAAGAAGGTAGAATTGGAGGAGCCTAGGCACTTGCAATTCTCCAACAGGTTTGAGGTTCTTTCAGCTTGTATGGATGATAGGGAGGGCTGCAGGGTGGATGAGCGAACTCACCATGGCACTGTGGTACAGGAAGCCATTCTGGGGGTGTGGGCATGGGAGGGAGCTCATAGGAATGTCGTGGTAGTAGGGGACAGTATAGTCATGGGGATAGAAACAGTTCCTGCAGTCGTGAGCGAGAGTCCAGAAGGCTGTGTTGCCTGCCCAGTGCCAGGAGCTAGAGAGGAACTAAGAAACATAGAAAAATAGGAGGAGTAGGCCATTCAGCCCTTTGAGCCTGCTCTGCCATTCAATACAATCAGGGCTGATCATCAAAACTCAGTAACCTGTTCCCGCTTTCTTCCCGTATCCCTTGATCCCATTAGCCCTAATAACTATATCTAACTCTTTCTTGAATATATTTAATGATTTGGCGTCAACTGCTTTCTGTGGTAGAGAATTCCACAGGTTCACCACTCTCTGGGTGAAGAAATCTCTCCTCATCTCAGTCCTAAATGGCTTACCCCTTATCCTTAGACTGTGTCACCTGGTCCTGGACTCCCCCGCCATCGGGAACATCCTTCCTGCAACTTGCAGTGGAAGTGGGAGGATCAAATTGTCGTGGTCCATGTAGGTACCAATGACATAGGTGGGACTAAGAAAGAGGTTCTGCTTGGATAGTATGAGCAGCTAGGGGCTAAATTATAAAGCAGAACCTCAAAGGCAATAATCTCTGGATTATTATCTGTGCCACAAGCAAATTGGAGCACAGTAAATAAGATTAGAGTGTTAAATGCATGGCTGAAAGATTGGTGCGGGAGAAAAATATTTTGATTCATGGGGCACTGGCACCAGTACCAGGGAAAGTGGGAGCTGCAGTGTTGGGATGGGTCTTCACCTGAACAGTGCTGGGACAAGTTTTTCTGGCAAGTCGTATAACTAGGGCGGTAGAGAGGGCTTTAAACTAAATAGCAGAGACAAGGGATCAAGTGAGGAAAGATGTGATAAATTAAGGGCTGCTTAAACGTTGTGAGAATTCAGGTTAACAAGCATAAAGCATAAGTTGATAAGGCATAAGGGATCCTGGGCTTTATAAATAAAGGCAGAGTACAGAAGCCAGGAAATTATGCTCAACCTATGTAAAGCAATAGTTTAGCCCCAGCTGGAGTATTGTATCTGATTCTGGGCACTACACTTTAGGAAGAATGTGAAGTGGAGAAAGTTTACCAGAATGGTTCCAAGGATGAGGGATTAAAGTTATATGGATAGACTGGAGAAGTTGAGGTTGAGCAGAGAAGGCTAAGAGGAAATTTTATAGAGGTGATACAATTCAATAATCGCCTTCGTGATGGCTAATAGCTTTCTGAATGGAGGGATGTGACTAGTGGTGTTCCGCAGGGATCAGTGCTGGGACCTTTGCTGTTTGTAGTATATATAAATGATCTGGAGGAAAATGTAGCTGGTCTGATTAGTAAGTTTGTGGATGACACAAATGTTGGTGGAGTTGCGGATAATGATGAGGATTGTCAGAGGATACAGCAGGATATAGATCGGTTGGAGACTTGGGCGGAGAAATGGCAGATGGAGTTTAATCCGGACAAATGTGAGGTAATGCATTTTGGAAGATCAAATATAGGTGGGAAGTATACAGTAAATGGCAGAACCCTTAGGAGTATTGACAGGCAGAGATATATGGGCGTACAGGTCCACAGGTTACTGAAAGTGGCAACGCAGGTGGATAAGGGTAGTCAAGAAGGCATATGGCATGCTTGCCTTCATTGGTCGGGGCATAGAGTATAAAAATTGGCAAGTCGTGCTGCAGCTGTACAGAACTTTAGTTAGGCCACACTTAGAATATTGCGTGCAATTCTGGTCGCCACACTACCAGAAGGATGTGGAGGCTTTGGAGAGGGTACAGAAGAGGATTACCAGGATTTTGCCTGGTCTGGAGGGCATTAGCTATGAGGAGAGGTTGGATAAACTCAGATTGTTTTCACTGGAACGACGGAGATGGAGGGGCGACATGATAGAGGTTTACAAAGTTATGAGCGACATGGACAGAGTGAATAGTCAGAAGCTTTTTCCCAGGGTGGAAGAGTCAGTTACTAGGGGACATAGGTTTAAGGTGCGAGGGGCAAAGTTTAGAGGGGATGTGCGAGGCAAGTTCTTTACACAGAGGGTGGTGAGTGCCTGGAACTTGCTGCCGGGGGAGGTGGTGGAAGCAGGTACGATAGCGACGTTTAAGAGGCATCTTGACAAATACATGAATAGGATGGGAATAGAGGGATAGTGACCCCGGATGTGCAGTAGATTTTAGTTTAGACAGGCATCAAGATCGGCGCAGGCTTGGAGGGCCGAATGGCCTGTTCCTGTGCTGTTCTTTGTTCTTAGAAAGGGAACTGCAGCCTCACAGCTCCAGCGACCTGGGTTCGGTTCTGGGTACTGCCTGTGTGGAGTTTGCAAGTTCTCCCTGTGACTGTGTGGGTTTCCGCCGGGTGCTCCGGTTTCCTCCCACAGCCAAAGACTTGCAGGTTGATAGGTAAATTGGCCATTGTAAATTTCCCCTAGTGTAGGTAGGTGGTAGGAGAATTGAGGGAAGGTGGGGATGTGGTAGGGAACATGGGATGAATGTAGGATTAGTATAAATGGGTGGTTGATGGTCGGCACAGATTTGGTGGGCCGAAGGGCCTGTTTCAGTGCTGTATCTCTCTATGACTCTATGAGACAAAATTGCAAGGATATGGGGAACGAGTGAGTGGGACTAACTTCATTGTTCTTTGAAAGCCAGTGCAGATTCAGTGGGCCAAATGGTCTCCTCCCGTGCTGAAATGCTAGTGTTTTGGTGTGAATATGATGCACCACCTTTCTGAATTTTGTTGACTGCATTGTTCTCCATTTCGCTATAATACACAAGTCAGAAGAACTTTGCAAGTCTTTTTTGTCTAGCCAGATTCGATAGGGCAAATGGCCTCCTTCTGTCCTGTATTATTCTATAATTCAATGATAATTATACCATACTGAATAGGGACAACATTTTCAACCTTGTTGGATATTTATGAAAGCATATTGACAAGTATGGCATTCACCCTGAGCTGGAGAGAGATATAATAGTAATAAGAAATGCTGAAAATACTCAGCAGGTCTGGCAGCATCTGTGGAGAGAGAAGCAGAGTTAATATTTCAGGTCAGTGACCGTTCATCAGAACTTCTGCTTCTCTCTCCATGGATGCTGCCAGACCTACTGAGTATTTCCAGCATTTCTTGTTTTATTCAGATTTCCAGCATACGCAGTATTTTGCTTTTATTATATGGAGAGAGATACATGTGGGCTGAATTTAATGGGTTCCCCAGAGATGGGCTAGGAGGTGGGGGGCCCACTGAATTGTGAGGTTAAAAGGTTGGGTGGGGGTCGGGGGGTAGGTTCAGAGAGCCTGTTGCCTTCCCGTCGCACCGCAATTTAGTCAGAGGCAGGATAGGCCAACCTACCCAGTGCCAGTTAAGGCCCTTAAGAGGCCTTATGAAGAATTCTTCATCAAGATGGAGAGTGACGTATTTGATTCTGAGACAAGGGTCCTGAATCTTCATAAAGGAAACTATGAAAGTATGAGGCGCGAGTTGGCTATGATGGATTGGGAAACGTTACTTAAAGGGATGACTGTGGATAGGCAATGGCAAACATTCAAAGAGCACATGGATGAACTGCAACAATTGTTTATTCCTGTCTGGCGCAAAAGTAAAATGGGAAAGGTAGCCAAACCATGGCTTACAAGGGAAATTAGAGATAGCATTAGATCCAAGGAAGAGGCATATAAATTTGCCAAAAAAAACAACAGAGCTGAGGATTGGGAGCAGTTTAGAATTCAGCAAAAGAGGTGCTAGGGATTGATTAAGAAGGGGAAAATAGAGTTCAAGAGCAAGCTTGCAGGGAACATAAAAACTGACTGTAAAAGTTTCTATAGGTATGTGAAGAGAAAAAGGTTAGTGAAGACAAATGTAGTTCTCTTACAGTCAGAAACAGGGGAATTTATTGTAGGGAACAAAGAAGTGGCTGACCAACTAAATACATACTTTGGTTCTGTCTTCACAAAGGAGGACACAAATATCATACCAGAAATGTTGGGGAACACAGGGTTTAGTGAGAGAGAGGAACTGAAGGAAATCAGTATGAGTAGAGAAATAGTGTTGGGGAAATTGACAGGATTGAAGGCTGATAAATCCCTAGGGCCTGATGGTCTGCATCCCAGAGTACTTAAGGAAGTAGCCCTAGAAATAGTGGATGCATTGGTGGTCATCTTCCAAGATTCCACAGACTCTGGAACATTTCCTACAGATTGGAGGGTAGCTAATGTAACCCCACTATTTAAAAAGGGAGGTAGAGAGAAAACAGGGAATTATAGACCAGTCAGCCTGACGTCGGTAGTGGGGAAAATTCTAGAGTCCATTAACAAAGATTTTATAGCAGAGCACTTGGAGAACAGTGGTAGAATCAGACAGAGTCAGCATGGATTTACGAAAGGGAAATCATGCTTGACAAATCTACTAGAATTCTTCGAGGATGTAACTAGTAGAGTTGATGAGGGGGAGCCAGTGGATGTGGTTTATTTGGACTTTCAGAAGGCTTTCAACAAAGTCCCACATAAAAGAGATTAGCATGTAAAATTAAAGCGCATGGGATTGGGGGTAGTGTATTGTGATGGATAGAAAATTGGTCAGCAGACAGGAACAAAGAGGGATAAATGGGTCTTTTTCCGAATGGCAGGCAGTGACTAGCAGGGTACCGCAGGGATTGGTGCTAGGACCCCAGCTATTCACAATATATATTAATGATTTAGATGAGGGAGCTAAATGCAATATCTCCAAATTTGCAGATCAGACAAAACTGCGTGGGAGGGTGAGTTGTGAGGAGGATGCAGAGAGGCTTTAGGGTGATTTGGACAAGTTGAGTGAGTGGGCAAATGCATGGCAGATGCAGTATAATGTGGATAAATGTGAGGTTATCCACTTTGGTAGCAAAAACAGGAAGGCAGATTATCTGAACGTCTATAAACTGAGAGAGGGGAATATGCAGCGAGACCTGGGTGTTCTCGTACACAAGTCGCTGAAGGTAAGCATGCAGGTGCAACAGGCGGTAAAAAAGGCAAATGGTTTTTTTTTAAAGAGATACAGCACTGAAACAGGCCCTTCGGCCCACCGAGTCTGTGCCGACCATCAACCACCCATTTATACTAATCCTACACTAATCCCATATTCCTACCTGTCCCTATATTTCCCTACCACCTATCTATACTAGGGGCAATTTATAATGGCCAATTTACCTATCAACCTGCAAGTCTTTTGGCTTGTGGGAGGAAACCGGAGCACCCAGAGAAAACCCACGCAGACACAGGGAGAACTTGCAAACTCCACACAGGCAGTACCCAGAATTGAACCCGGGTTGCTGGAGCTGTGAGGCTGCGGTGCTAACCACTGCGCCACTGTGTCGCCCTTTATATGTTGGCCCTCATAGCGAGAGGATTTGAGTACAGGAGCAGGGATGTTTTGCTGCAATTATACAGGGTCTTGGTGAGGCCACACCTGGAATATTGTGTGCAGTTTTGGTCTCCTTATCTGAGGAAGGATGTTCTTGCTATAGAGGGAGTGCAGCGAAGGTTCACCAGACTGATTCCTGGGATGGGGAGACTGACGTATGAGGAGAGATTGAGTCGGTTAGGATTATATTCGCTGGAGTTCAGAAGAGTGAGGGGGGATCTCATAGAAACCTATAAAATTCTAGCAGGACTTGACAGGGTAGATGCAAGAAGGATGTTCCCGATGGTGGGGGAGTCCAGAACCAGGGGTCATAGTCTAAAGACACAGGGTAAACCTTTCAGGACTGAGATGAGGAGAAATTTCTTCACCCAGAGAGTGGTGAGCCTGTGGAATTCGCTACCACAGAAAGCAGTTGAGGCCAAAACATTGTATGTTTTCAAGAAGGAGTTAGATATAGCTCTTGGGTTTAAAGGGATCAAAGGATATGGAGCGAAAGTGGGAACAGGTTATTGAGTTGGATGATCAGCCATGATCATAATGACTGACAGAGCAGGCTCGAAGGGCTGATTGGCCTACTCCTGCTCCTATTTTCTATGTTTCTATGATTATCAACCCCTTAAGGGCCTTTTCATCGCACCACTGGCATTAAGCCAGCGGTGGGGGCCTCTGTCATGCGGAGAGGTCGCCCAGTAAAACGAGGCAATGTCCATGCGGGCTTTGGGAGGTGGACAATCTGTGGCCCAGCGAGTGACCCCGCCACCAAACAATCCACTTCTCTGAACCCTCCCCTCCACTCAACACGCAACCCCCCCTCCCCCAAACCAGGCTAGTCGGCAGGCCCCAGTGACCCAGCCTCAGGTCTCAGCGCTGGGCCTGCCTCCTGCAGTACCGGCAGTGGCCACCGCTCCAGGTGGCACTACCGACCTTATTAAACTGCTGGTCCTTTGATTGGTCAGCATTTCTTGGCGGCAGGATCTCTGTCTTTAAAGGGACAGGGATCCTGGCGTCAGGCTGTCAATTGCCCGGTTGCCATTAAATAGAGCCGGGGGCGGGGATCTCCAATTGGCCAAGACGGGGTTCCCACCACTATTTCGTCCTGGCACGGGGAGCCCCATCAGCTCCACTAAATTCTGCCCTGTCTGTGCAGTTAACTAATCTCAGCCAGCATTGCCTGGGCCACGAAGATTCCTGATGGACAGAACGTTCCTCATATTTTGCACCCATTGTACGCTCTGCATCTTGACACCACGGCCTGAAGCTGCACACAGCCCAACACAATGAACTGACCATGCCGAGACAGTTCACACTAACTGGACCCTGACCCTGATTGACTGTGCACTGATACTACACACTTACTGTATCCTTAACCCGTGCCTGCCAAATACGCTGTGGCCCATTCACACTGACTGTGAGGTTAGATAACAATGGACTAGTCAGGTGGGCAGAAAAGTAGCAAATGAAATTCAATCCAGAGAAGTGTAAGGTAATGCTATTGGGAGAACAAACAAGGCAAGGGAATACACAATAAATGGTAGGATACTGAGAAGTGTAGAGGACAAAGGGACCTTGGAGTGCATGTCCACAGATCGCTGAAGGTGACTCCGAGTCACAAGCTCCACATTACTGGCACTGTACACCTTGGCTTCATAACCATTCACTACTTCACTCTTCTCTGACCTCCATCCCCAGATCCCAGACTTGTTCCTTTCAAATGCGATGTTCTTGGTGTTGAGGTGTGTGGATACAATGGGAGAGGTGAAGATAAGGTGGTTAAGGCATACAGGATAGTTTCCTTTATTAGCTGAGGCATAAAGTATAAGAGCAGACAGATTATGCTAGAACTATATAAAACACTAGTTAAGACTACATCTAGAGTACTGCGTACAGTTCTGGTCACCACATTACATGAAGGATATGATCACACTAGAGAGGATACAGAGAAAATTTACAAGGATGTTGCTAAGAATGGAGAATTTGAGCAATAAGGAAAGAATGGATAGGCTGGGTTGCTTTCTCTGGAACAGATGAGGCTGAGGGGAGGTGTAATTGAGGTGTATAAAATTATGAGGGACCTAGATAGAGTGGATAGGAAGGAAGGACCTACTGCCCTCAGCAGAGAAGTTAATAACCAGGAGGCATAGATTTAAAGTAATAGACGGATTAAAGGGGAGCTGAGGAAAACATTTTTTTTCCCCCGCTCGGATGGTGGGGCTCTAGAATTCCCTGCCTGAAAAAAAAAAAGAGTAGTAGAGGCAAAAGCCCTCATCACATTAAAAAGTACCTGCAGTGCTATAGCCTACAGGGCTATGGAACAAGAGCAGCAAAGTGGGATTACAATGTATAGCTCTTTTTCAGCCAGCACGAGCACAATGGGCTAAATGGTCTCCTGTGCTGTAAATTTCTATGATTCTACAACTGTGGCCTGACATAGTGCAGTGATACACAGTGCAGACTGGCTGCAGTCTAACACTGTGCACACTGAATCCCATCTAATGCTGCTCCCCGACACTGTAGACTGATTGAACAATGTTGTCAGTAATCCCCCGATCTGGGAGTTCAGGCACCATACCTAGAATTCCAAGATCCTTCTTCTGAATTCCACTGACTGGTTGCTCCACAGTATGGTCACTCTTGGAGGGCACCGATAGAACTTGATCAATTTGACCTGCACTCGATTCAACACTCACTGTTTCCAGCTGTGCTGCTGTGGGATGAAGATCTTCATACAGAGAAGCACCTAATGAAAAGACAAGAGGGAAAAACAAATGATTGAGGGGAGCAGGGAGCGAATTACCATGTATGCATTGGGAAAACCTTATAAACTTGTCTCATTAACACTATGCAGCAAAAATCACCAGGGGCAATGACCATGAAAGGATTGCTCACTGGAACCAATACTGTTCTTTCTTGTTGTGGACTCATTGATTTAGACTGGGGCTGTAAACTGTTGCAGTTACTCTTTATGTCTGGACTTAAACTGTGAGTGTTGACAGGGCTATTGGATTAGATGGGGATCACTGGCTCTCTTGTCCCAGCTTCTCGTTCAAGCAGGGCTCATTAGATAGAAACCAAGGTGAGGAGAACATGGGAACAAAGGAATAGGAGGCGGCCATTCAAGCCTGCTCTACCATTCAGTTCGATCATGGTTGATCTGTATGCAGCTCGATCGACTGACCTTGGTTCTGTTGCACCTAACAAAAATCTATCAATCTCAGTTTTGAACTTTTCAATTGACCCCCAGCTTCAACAGCTTTTTTTTGGGACAGAGATCCAGTTTGCACTACCCTTAGTGTGAAATAGTGCTTCCTGGCATCACCCTGAACAGTCTAGCTTTAATTTTAAGGTTTTGTTCTGGTTCCTCCACCAGAGGAAATAGTTTCTCTCTATTGACCCCATCAAATCCTTTAGTCATTTTACACACCTCAATTAGATCACCTCTTAATCTTCTAAATTCAAGGGAATGCAATCCTAGTCTATGCAACCTGCCCCTTAGTTTAACCATCTAAGCCCCAGTAAATTCTGGTGAATCTGCACTGCACTCCCTCCAAGGCCAATATATCCTTCCTGAGGTGCAGTGCCTAGAAGTGAACACAGAACTCCAGGCGCAGTCTCACCAAAGCTCTATACAACTGAAGCATAACTTCCACCCCTTTGTATTGCAGCCCTCCTGAGATAAAAGCCATCATTTCATTAGCCCTTTTAATTATTTTTTGTACCTCTTAACTAGTTTTTAGTGATTTCTGTACGTAGTCCCCTTAATCTCTCTGCTACACCGTCTCGCCATTTAGAAAATACTATGATTTCTTCCTTAGGTCCAAAGTGGATGCTGTCACACTTCCCCACATTGAACTCCATCCACCACAGTTTTGCCCACTCATTCAATCTATTAATGTCCCTTTGCAACTTTCAGCTCCATCTGCACTATTTATTGTCCAACCTAATTTAGTGTCGTCAAAAACATGGATATATAGCTCTCATTTCCCTTTCACTTGAAAGAATAAAGAGGGGCAAAAAGAGACTGACAGCTAACATAAAAGGAAATCCAGAGGTCTTCTATATGCACATAAGTAGTAGATGGGTAGCAACGGGAGCTATGGAACCAATTAGCGACCAAAAAGGAAGCAGAAGACATGGTTGAGGTACTAAGTGAGTACTCTGCATTTGTCCTTACCAAGAAAGAAGATATTGCCAAAGTGACAATAAAAGAGGCGATGTGTGAGATACTGGACAGGCTAAAAAGTTGATTAGAAAGCAACAATCTAGTTGTGCGAGGCCCCTTGGGATTGAGCAACCATAATATGATAGAATTCTTGATCGAGATGGACAGTGACGCAGTTGATTCTGAGACTAAGGTCCTGAATCTTAATAAAGGAAACTACGAAGGTATGAGGCGCGAGTTGGCTATGACGAATTGCGAAACATTACTTAAAGGGATGACGGTGGAGAGGCAATGGCAAACATTCAAAGAGCGCATGGATGAACTGCAACAATTGTTTATCCCTGTCTGGCGCAAAAGTAGAACGGGAAAGGTAGCCAAACCATGGCTTACAAGGGAAATTAGAGATAGCATTAGATCCAAGGAAAAGGCATATAAATTTGCCAGAAAAAACAGATCTGAGGATTGGGAGCAGTTTAGAATTCAGCAAAGGAGGACCAAGGGATTGATTAAGAAGGGGAAAATGGAGTACGAGAGCAAGCTTGTGGGGAACATAAAAACTGACTGTAAAAGCTTCTAAAGGTATGTGAAGATTAGATTAGATTAGAGATACAGCACTGAAACAGGCCCTTCGGCCCACCGAGTCTGTGCCGACCGTCAACCACCCATTGAGACTAATCCTACACTAATCCCATATTCCCACCAAACATCCCCACCTGTCCCTATATTTCCCTACCACCTACCTATACTAGTGACAATTTATAATGGCCAATTTACCTATCAACCTGCAAGTCTTTTTGGCTTGTGGGAGGAAATCGGAGCACCCGGAGAAAACCCACGCAGACACAGGGAGAACTTGCAAACTCCACACAGGCAGTACCCGGAATTGAACCTGGGTTGCTGGAGCTGTGAGGCTGCAGTGCTAACCACTGCGCCGCCGAAGAGAAAAAGATTGGCGAAGGCAAATGTAGGTCCCTTACAGTCAGAAACAGGGGAATTTATTATGGGGAACAAAGAAGTGGCTGACCAACTATGCCAAAGACTTGCAGGTTGATAGGTAAGTTGGCCATTATAAATTGCCCCTAGTATAGGTAGGTGGTAGGGAAAATATAGGGACAGGTGGGGATGTGGTAGGAATATGGAATTAGTGTAGGATTAGTATAAATGGGTGGTTGATGGTCAGCACAGACTCGGTGGGCCGAAGGGCCTGTTTCAGTGCTGTATCTCTAAACTAAACTAACTAAATGCATACTTTGGTTCTGCCTTCACAAAGGAAGACACAAATAATATACCAGAAATGTTGCGGAACACAGGGTTTAGTGAGAGAGAGGAACTGAAGGAAATCAGTAATGGTCGAGAAATAGTGTTGGGGAAATTGATGGGATTGAAGGCCGATAAATCCCCAGGGCCTGATAATCTACATCCCAGAGTATTTAAAGAAGTGGCCCAAAAATAGTGGATGCATGGGTGGTCATCTTCCAAGATGCTATAGACTCTGGAACAGTTCCTACAGATTGGAGGGTAGCTAATGTAACCCCACTATTTAAAAAAGGGAGGTAGAGAGAAAGCAGGGAATTATAGACTAGTCAGCCTGACGTTGGTAGTGGGGAAAATTCTAGAGTCCATTATCAAAGATTTTATAGCAGAGCACTTGGAGAACAATGGTAAATCGGACAGAGTCAGCATGGATTTATGAAAGGGAAATCATGCTTGACAAATCTACTAGAAATCTTCGAGGATGTAACTAGTAGAGTTGATGAGGGGGAGCCAGTGGATGTGGTTTATTTGGACTTTCAGAAGGCTTTCGACAAAGTCCCACATAAGAGATTAGCGTGTAAAATGAAAGCGCATGGGATTGGGGGTAGTGTATTGCGATCAATAGAAAATTGGTTGACAGACAGGAAACAAAGAGTAGGAATAAACAGGTCTTTTTTCCGAATGGCAGACAGTGACCAGTGGGGTACCGCAGGGATCGGTGCTAGGACCCCAGCTATTAACAATATATATTAATGATTTAGATGAGGGAACTAAATGTAATGTCTCCAAATTTGCAGATGACACAAAACTGGGTGGGAGGGCGAGTTGTGAGGAAGATGCAGAGAGGCTTTAGGATGATTTGGACAAGTTGAGTGAGTAGGCTAATGCATGGCAGATGCAGTATAATGTGGATAAATGTGAGGTTATCCACTTTGGTAGCAAAAACAGGAATGCAGATTATCTGAACGGCTAGAAACTGAGAGAGGGGAATATGCAGCGAGACCTGGGTGTTCTTGTGTACTAGTCGCTGAAGGTAAGCATGCAGGTGCAGCAGGTGGTAAAAAAGACAAATGGTATGTTGGCCTTCATAGCGAGAGGATTCGAGTACAGGAGCAAGGATGTCTTGCTGCAATTATACAGGGCCTTGGTGAGGCCACACCTGGAATATTGTGTGCAGTTTTGGTCTCCTTATCTGAGGAAGGATGTTCTTGCTATCGAGGGAGTGCTGCGAAGGTTTACCAGACCGAATCCTGGGATGGCGGGACTGACGTATGAGGAGAGATTGAGTCGGTTAGGATTATATTCGCTGGAGTTCAGAAGAATGAGGGGGGAAATCTCATAGAAACCTATAAAATTCTAACAGGACAGGGTAGATGCAGGAAGGATGTTCTCGATGGTGGGGGAGTCCAGAACCAAGGGTTATAATCTCAGGATACAGGGTAAACCTTTCAGGTCTAAGATGAGGAGAAATTTCTTCACCCAGAGAGTAGTGAGCCTGTGGAATTCGCTACCACAGAAAGCAGTTGAGAAGAAGGAGTTAGATATAGCTCAAGGGTCTAAAGGGATCAAAGGGTGTGGGGCGAAAGCGGGAACAGGTTACTGAGTTGGATGATCAGCCATGATCATAATGAATGGCAGAGCAGGCTTGAAGGGCCAAATGGCCAACTCCTGCTCCTATTTTCTATGTTTCTATAAGTCATCAGGTCCCAATGGAATGTACCTGAGGGAAGTAAGGGTGGAAGTTGCAGTGGTACTGGCCCTAATCCACCAATCTTCCATCGATATGGGGTTGGTACCAGAGGACTGGAGAATTGTAGACATTACACCCTTGTTCAAAAAAGGGTGCAAGGATAAACCCAGCAACCACAGGCTAGTCAGTTTAACCTCAGTGGTGGGGAAGCTTTCTGAAACGATAATCTTGGACTAAATTAACAGTCACTTGGACTAATGTGGATTAATTAACGAAATCCAACATGGATTTGTTAAAGGTAAATCATACTTAATTAACTTGACTGAGTTTTTTGATGAGGTAACAGAGATGGCTGATGAGGGGAATGCAATCGATGTGGTGCATTTGGATTTCCAAAAGGCGTTTGATAAAGTGTCTTTGTCCTTTGGCTTGTCAGCAAATTTGAAGTCCCTGGAGTGGCAGTGACAACATGGATACAAATGGCTAAAGGACAGGAAACAGAGAGCAGCAGTGAATGGTTGTTTCTTGAACTGGACGAGGGTATGCAGTGGGGTTCCCCAAGGGCCGGTACCAGGATACTTCTCCTCATGATCTAGACTCATGAATTGGACTTGGGTGTAAAAGGCACAATTGTAAAATATACAGATGGTACAAAACCTGGAAGTATTGTGAACAGTGAGGAGCATAAGAAATAGGAGCAGGACTAGAGCTTAAGGCCCTTCAAACCTGCAGTGCAATTCTATATGATCATGGCTGATCTCCTGCCTCAACTCCACTGTCCCGCCCACTCCCAATAACCCTTGATTTTATCAATCCCAGCCTTGAATATATTCAATGATAGAGCATCCACAACACTCTGGGGTACAGAATTCCGAAAACTGTGAAGAATACTGAGGAAAGTGATGGTTCATCTGGGGAGTGCAGACAGAGCCAAGGCCATGGCACCACAGCTGGCTCAGCTGCACAGAGGTGCACAAAGAATACTGGAAGAGTGATAATGATAGGAGATTTGATAGTCAGGGGAACAGACAGGTGTTTCTGTGGCCGCAGACGTGAATCCAGATTGGTGCGCTGCCTCCCTGGTGCCAGGGTCAAGAATGTCCAACAGCTGCAGAGCACCCTGAGGGGGAAGGGTGAACAGCCAGCAGTTGTGGTCCACATTGGTACAACATAGGTAGGAAGAAGGTTGTAGTCCTGCAGAAAGAGTTTAGTGAGCTAGGTAAGAAATTAGCAAGCAGGACCTCAAAACTATTAATTTACGGATTACTCCCAGTACCACGCGTAACTGAATACAGAAATAGGAGGATAGTGCACATGAGTGCATGGCTGGAAAGATGGTGCAGGAGGGAGGGCTTTAGACTCCTGAGACACAGGGATCAGTTCTGGAGAAGGTGTACAGGCCGGACAGATTGCAGCTAAATAGAGCTGGGACTCATTTCTTTGCAGGGTGATTTGCTAGTGCTATTGGGGAGGGTTTAAACTAACTTGGCAGGCGTATGGGAACCAGGAGATAATACAAGAGAGGAACACCAAGGTGCACAGAATACTGGGAAAGATAGAAAACACTAGAGAGTAGGTAAAGCTGAGTTACTAGGTGGGGCAAAGTAAGGGAGAAAGTAATAAAGTCTAAATCAGGGTTAATGTGCATGGATGTATCCCACGCTGTTTTGTGAGGCAAGGGAGGAGATTGCAGGGGCTCTGACACAAATTTTCAGATCCTCTCTGGCCACGGGAGAGGTGCCAGAGGACTGGAGGACAGCGAATGTGGTACCATTATTCAAAAGGGTAGTAGTGATAAACCAGGTAATTACAGGTCAGTGAGTCTAATATCAGTGGTTGGAAAACTATTGGAAAAAGTTCTGAGGGACAGGATTAATCTCCACTTGGAGAGGCAGGGATTAATCAGGGATAGTCAGCATGGCTTTGTCAGGGGGAGATCGTGTCTAACTAACTTGATTGAATTTTTCGAGGTGATGACTAGATGTGTAGATGAGGATAAAGCAGTTGATGTAGTCTACATGGATTTCAGTAAGGCTTTTGATCAGGTCCCACATGGGAGATTGGTTAAGAAGGTAAGAGCCCATGGGATTCAGGGCAATTTTGCAAAGTGGATCCAAAATTGGCTTTGTGGCAGGTGGCAGAGGGTGATGGTCGAGGACTGTTTTTGCGAGTGGAAGCCTATGACCAGTGGTGTACCACAGGGATTGGTGCTGGGACCCTTGCTGTTTGTAGTGTACATTAATGATTTAGACATGAATATAGGAGGTATGATCAATAAGCTCGTAGATGACACGAATATTGGTGGTGTTGTAAATAGTGAGGAGGAAAGCCTTAGATTACAGGATGATATAGTTGGGCTGGTAAGATGGGCAGAGCTGTGGCAAATGGAATTTAATCCTGAGAAGTGTGAGGTGATGCATTTTGGGAGGACTAACAAGGCAAGGGAATATACAATGAACGGTAGGACCCTCGGAAGTACAGAAGGTTAGAGGGACCTTGGTGTACTTGTCCATAGATCACTGAAGGCAGCAGCACAGGTAGATAAAGTGGTTAGGAAGGCATATGGGATACTTGCCTTTATCAGTTGAGGCACAGAATATAAGAGCAGGGAGGTTATGATGGAGCTGTATAAAACGCTAGTTAGACCACAGCTGGAGTACGGTGTACAGTTCTGGGCACCACACTATAGGAAGGATGTGATTGCACTGGAGAGGGTGCAGAGGAGATTCATGAGGATATTGCCTGGGCTGGAGCATTTCAGCTATGAAGAGAGACTGAAAAGGCTAGGGTTGTTTTCCTTAGAGCAGAGAAGGCTGAGGGGGGACATGATTGAGGTATACAAAATTATGAGGGGCATTGATAGGTTAGATAGGAAGAGACTTTTTCCCTTAGCGGCAGGGTCAATAACCAGGGGGCATAGATTTAAGGTAAGGGGAAGGAGATTTAGAGGGGATTTGAGTGAAACATTTTTCACCCAGAGGGTGGTTGGAATCTGGAACACACTGCCTGAAGGGGTGGTAGAGGCAGGAACCCTCACAACATTTAAGTAGTATTCAGATGAGCACTCGAAACGACATTGCATACAAGGCTACGGGCCAAGTGCTGGAAAATGGGATTAGAATAGTTAGGTGCTTGATGGCCGGCACAGACACAATGGGCCGAAGGGCCTGTTTCTGTGCTGTATAACTCTATGACTCTATGTGAATGCACAGTTTTGTTAATATGATTGACATGTGGAAATATGACCATGTGGTTATAACAGAGACCTGGCTCAAAGAAGGGCAGGACTGGGTCTTAATTATTCCTGGAAAGATAGAAAAGGAAGAAAAGTGGGAGGAGTGGCGGTATTGATTGAGAGCACTGCGAAGCTGGAGAGAAAGGGGTCTATTTGGCTAGAGTTAAGGAACAAAAAAGGTGCAATTACATTGATTGGTGTAGCCTATAGGCCACCAACTAATGGAAAGAATGAAGAGGAACAAATTTGCAAGGACATTACAGAGAGATGCAAGAATTGGTTATAATGGGGGACATTATCCAAATATCGACTGGGACAGTAGTAGTGTAAAGGGTAAAGAAGGGCAAGAGTTCCTAGATTGTGTTCAGGAAGGTTAGCATTGTTCAATCCAATCTCAGTCCAATGAGAGGGAAGGCACTGCTGGAGCTGGTTCTTGGGAATGAGGTGGTCCAAGTGGATCAAATGTCAGTAAGAGAACATTTAGGGGACAGTGATCATTATATTATAAGGCTTAGGTTGGCTATGAGAAAGGACAAAGAACAATCTAGAGTAAGAATAATTAACTGGGGGAAAGCCAACTTCGATGGGTTAAGAATGGTTCTGGGCCGAATAAATTAGAATCACAGGCTCGCAGGAAAAACAGTAGCTGAACAATGGGCTACCTTCAAAGAGGAGAGAGTTTGGGCACAGTCAAGGTATTGTCCCTTGAAGGGAAAAGGTAGGGCCAACAAATCCAGAGCTCCCTGGATAGCAAAAGAGATAGAGATGAAGATGAAAGAGAAAAAGTATGCTTATGACAGATGCCAGGTAGATAATACAATGGAGAACCAGGCTCAATATAGAAGGTTCAGATGTAAAATGCAAAGAGAGATTACGAAAAGAGACTGGCAGCTAACATAAAAGGGAATCCCAAAGTCTTCTATAGGCATAAAATAATAAAAGGGTGGTAAAAGATGGAGTATGGCCAATTAGGGACCAAAAGGGGGATTTACACATGGAGGTGTGGGAATAGCTGAGGTATTAAATGAATACTCTGCATCTGTTTTTACCAAGGAAGAAGATGCTACCCAAGGCACGGTGAAAGAAGAGTGCACTAGAAGGATATAAATTAATGAGCAGGCATTAGATATGCTGTCTATACTGAAAAGTTGATAAAACACCAGGGTCGGATGAGATGCATTCAAGGATACTGAGGGAAGAGAGAGTGGAAATTGCAGAGGCACTGGCCATAATTTTCCAGTCATCCTTAGGCTCAGGAGTGATGCCAAAGGACTGGAGAATTGCAAATGTTACACCCTTGTTCAAAAACGATGCAAGGATAAGTTCAGCAACTATAGGCCAGTCAGTTTAACTTCGGTGGTGGGGAAACTTTAGAAACAATAATTCAGGACAAAATTAATGGTCACATGGACAAATGCAGGTTAATTAAAGAAAGCCAGCATAGATTTGTTAAGGGAAAATCATATTTAAATAACTTGCTGGAGTTTTTTTTAAAGAGGTAACAGAGAGGGTTGATGAGGACAATGCTGTTGATGTGGTGTATATGGATTTTCAAATGGCATTTGATACAGTGCCACACAACAGACTTGTGAGTCAAATTATAGCTCAAGGAATAAAAGTAGCAACATGGATATGGAATTGGCTGAGTGACAGGAAATAGAGAATATCCATTAACCACTACTCTTCGGGCTGGAGGAATGTTTGTAGTGAATTCCCAAGGGTTAGTGTTGGGACCCTTACTCTTCCGGATATATATTAATGACCACGACCTTGGTGTACGGGGCACAATTTCAAAATTTGCAGATGGTATGAAACTTGGAACAATTCTGAACTGTGAGGAGAGTGTAGAACTTCAAAATGTGAAGTGATTCATTTGGTAGGAAGAACATGGAGAGACAATACAACATTAAGGGTACATTCGAAAGGGAGTGCAAGAGCAGAGGGACCTGGGGTATATGTGCATAGGTCATTGAAGGTGGCAGGACAGACTGAGTTAATAAAGCATACAATAATCTAGGCTTTATAAATGGGCGCATAGAGTACAAGAACAAGGACAAGGTTGAACTTGTATAAGACACTAGTTCGGCCTCAGCTGGAGTATTGCATCCAGTTCTGGGCGCCACACTTTAAGAAAGATGTGATGGCATTAAAGAGTACAGAAAAGATTCACGAGAATGGTTCCAGGGATGACGAACTTCAGTTATGTTGGGACTGTTTTTCTTGAAGATGAGAAGGTTGAGAGGAGATTTGATAAAGGGATTCAAAATCATGAGGGGTCTGGACAGAGCAGCTGGGAAAAACTGCTCCCACTCGTGAAAGGATCGAAAACGAGGGGGCTCAAATTTAAAGTGATTGGCAAAAGAAGCAAAAATGACAAGTGGAACAACCTCTTCATGCAGCGAGTACTTAAGATCTGGAATGCACTGCCTGAGAGTGTGGCGGAGGCAGGTTCAATTGCAGCATTCAAAAAGGAATTAGACTGTCATCTGAAAAGAATGTGCAGGTTTATGGGGAGAAGGCAGGGGAATTATATTATTGCTCATTCAGAGAGCCGGTGCTGACACAGTGGGCCAAGTGGCCTCCTCCTGCGCTGTGGCAGTTGTGATCTGTGAAATTTCTTATCTCAGTCCTAAAATGATTGGCCGCTTGTCCTCAGGCTGTGCCTTAGTTTCGAGACTCCTCAACCAGGGAAAACAACCTGTGTCGATCCTGTCAAGCCCCTTCAGAATCAGAGAAATTTACAACATGGAAGGAGGCCACTTGGCCCATCGTATGTGCACCGGCCAACGGCGAGCCATCCAGTGCCTAGTCCATAGCCTTGTAGATTACAGACCTTCAAGTGCACATCCATTACTTCTTAAATGTTATGAGGGTTTCTGCCTCTACGGATCTATCAGGCATAGAGTTGCCGATCCCACTACCCTCTGGTGGAAAAAAATTGACCTTTGAATCTCTCTAAACCTCCTACCCTCAATCTATGACACCTGGTTATGGATGGGGAATAGGGCCGTCCTATCCATTCTATCTAGACCCCACAATTTTATACACTTCGATTAGGTTTCCTCTCAGCCTCCTCTGTTCCAAAGAAAACAACCCTGATCTATCAAATCTTTCCTCAGAACTAAAATTCTCCAGTCCAGGCAACATCCTTGTAAACCTCCTATGTACTTCCTCTACCGCAATCACATCTTTCCTATAGTGTGGTGACCAGAACAGCACGCAGCGCTCCAGCATAAACTCCATGGTGTTATATTCTATGCCTTGACTAATAGAGACAAGTATCCCATATGCCTTCTTGAAGATCTTATTTACATGTCCAGGCACCTTCAGGGATCTGTGGACATGCACTGCAAGGTCCCTCTGTTCCTTCTACACTTCGGTTTCCTACCATTTATTGTGTATTCCCTTGTCTTATTAGCCCTCCCCAAATGCATTACATAATACTCTCCAGACTGAACTTCATTTGCATCTATTCTGCCCACCTAACAAGTCCAATTTTTTTATCGTCTGCAAACTTCTTAATCATAACCCCTACATTCAAGCCCTAATCATTTTTATATACCACAAGATACAAGGGACTTAGTACGGAGCCCTGCTCCTAACCCCACTGGAAACAGCCTTCCATTCCAGTTGCAAAAACACCCATCGACCATTTTAGAGATACAGCACTGAAACAGGCCCTTCGGCCCACCGAGTCTGTGCCGACCATCAACCACCCATTTATACTAATCCTACACTAATCCCATATTCCTACCACATCCCCACCTGTCCCTATATTTCCCTACCACCTACCTATACTAGGGACAATTTATAATGGCCAATTTACCTACCAACCTGCAAGTCTTTTGGCTTGTGGGAGGAAACCGGAAAACCCGGAGAAAACCCACGCAGACACAGGGAGAACTTGCAAACTCCACACAGGCAGTACCCAGAATTGAACCCGGGTCGCTGGAGCTGTGAGGCTGCGGTGCTAACCACTGTGCCGCCCCATTACCCTTTGCTTCCTGCCTCTGAGCCAATTTTAGAACCCACTTGCCACTTTGCCTTAAATCCCATGGGCTTTTACTTTTGTGACAAGTCTGCCACGCGCGACCTTGTCAAAAGCCTTGCTAAAATCCATATTGACTAATCAAATGCACTACTCTCATTGACCCTCCTTGTTACCTCCTCAAAAAATTCAATCATGTTGGTCAGAAACAACCTTTCCTTAACAAATCCATGCACTGTCTTTGATTAATCCATGTCTTTCTAAATGAAGATTTATCCTGTCCTTCAGAATTTTTTTCTAATACTTTTCCCACCAGGTTAGGCTGATTGGCCTGTAATTACTCGGTCTATCCCTTTCTCCCTTTTTAAACAATGGTACAATGTTAGCTGTCCTCCAGTCCTCTGGCACCACACCTGTAGCCAAAGAGGATTGGAAAATGATGGTCAGAGTCTCCACTATTTCTTCTCTTGCTTCCCTTAACAGCCTAGGATACATTTCATCTTTTGGTTTTCCTTGATTTTACTAGCCAATTATTTTTTCATGCCCTCTCTTTGCTTTCCTAATTTCCTTTTAAATTTCACCCCTACACTTTTTATCCTCCTCTAGGTTTTCCACAGTATTGAACACTCAGTATCTAAGTTTCGCCCTTTTCTTTATCCTCTCCTTTAAGCCCCTTGACGTCCGGGGCTTCTGGATTTATTAGACCGACCTATTTTCTTGAAGGGAATATACTTGCTCTGAACTCTCACTATCTCTTCCTTGAATGCCTCCCATTGATCTCACACTGATTTACCTTCAAGGAGCTGTTTGCAGTCCACTTTAGCTAAATCACATCTCAGCTTAGTAAAATTAGCTTTTCCCCAATTCCACTAAAGTGCTCCCAACTGATACCCTTGCATGAATCACAAAGCGTTAGTATGCAGGTACAGCAAGTATTTAGGAAAGCTAATAATGTTATCATTTATTGCAAGGGGAATTGTATACAAAAGTAGGGAGGTTACGCTACAGTTATACAGGACATTGGTGAGAGCACATCTGGAGTACTGTGTACAATATTGGTCTCCTTATTTATGGATGTAAATGCATTAAAAACAGTTCAGAGAAGGTTTTACTAGACTATTGCAGAAAATACGGAAGTATGGGGTTGAAGGTGATTTAGTGCTTTGGATCAGAAATTGGCTAGCTGAAAGAAGACAGAGGGTGGTGGTTGATGGCAAATGTTCATCCTGGAGTTTAGTTACTAGTGGTGTACCGCAAGGATCTGTTTTGGGGCCACTGCTGTTTGTCATTTTTATAAATGACCTGGATGAGGGTGTAGAAGGGTGGGTTAGTAAATTTGCAGATGTCACTAAGGTCGGTGGAGTTGTGGATAGTGCCGAAGGATGTTGTAGGGTACAGAGGGCCATAGATAGGCTGCAGAGCTGGGCTGAGAGATGGCAAATGGAGTTTAATGCGGAAAAGTGTGAGGTGATTCACTTTGGAAGGAGTAACAGAAATGCAGAGTACTGGGCTAATGGGAAGATTCTTGGTAGTGTAGATGAGCAGAGAGATCTTGGTGTCCAGGTACATAAATCCCTGAAAGTTGCTACCCAGGTTAATAGGGCTGTTAAGAAGGCATATGGTGTGTTAGCTTTTATTAGTAGGGGGATCGAGTTTCGGAGCCACGAGGTCATGCTGCAGCTGTACAAAACTCTGGTGAGACCGCACCTGGAGTATTGCGTGCAGTTCTGTTCACCGCATTATAGGAAGGATGTGGAAGCTATGGAAAGGGTGCAGAGGAGATTTACTAGGATGTTCCGAAGAAGGGTCACTGACCCGAAACGTTAACTCTGCTTCTCTTTCCACAGATGCTGCCAGACCTGCTGAGTGAATCCAGCATTTCTTGTTTTTGTTTCAGATTTCCAGCATCCGCAGTATTTTGCTTTTATTTACTAGGATGTTGCCTGGTATGGAGGGAAGGTCTTATGAGGAAAGGCTGAGGGACTTGAGGTTGTTTTCGTTGGAGAGAAGGAGGAGGAGAGGTGACTTAATAGAGACATATAAGATAATCAGAGGGTTAGATAGGGTGGATAGTGAGAGTCATTTTCCTCGGATGGTGATGGCAAACACGAGGGGACATAGCTTTAAGTTGAGGGGTGTTAGATATAGGACAGATGTCAGAGGTAGTTTCTTTACTCAGAGAGTAGTAGGGGCGTGGAACGAACTGCCTGCAACAGTAGTAGATTCGCCAACTTTAAGGGCATTTAAGTGGTCATTGGATAGACATATGGATGAAAATGGAATAGTGTAGGTCAGATGGTTTCACAGGTCGGCTCAACATCGAGGGCCGAAGGGCCTGTACTGCGCTGTAATGTTCTAATTCTAAACTAATGCCTGGAATGGACAGATTGTCTTATGAGGAAAGGTTGGACCCGCTAGGCTTGTATCCGCTGGAGTTTAGAAGACGAAGAGGCGACTTGATTGAAACATAAAAGATTCTGAGGGATCTTGACAGGGTGGATGTGGAAAGGATGTTTCCTCCTATGGGAGGATCAAGAACTAGGGGTCACAGTTTAAAAATAAGGGATCGCCCATTTAAGACAGAGATGAGGCAAATTTGTTTTCTCTCAGAGGGTCTTGAGTCTTTGGAACTCTCTTCCTCAAAAGGCAGTGGAAGCAGTGGCAGCTTTTTAAAAATGGTGCCAGAAACCTGCTCCTTCAACAGGTGACGCGTGAACACATCGCCGATGCCACCCCCACAATATGATTTTGGGGGGCAGCCGCCGTGAATATGTAAAATAGCTGTCCACCGTGTAATCCTGTCAGCATGGGTTCCGTCTGAGAACGGCCACCATGTTCTGCACCCACTGCCGCTCCCAGTGGCAGGAATACAAATTCCAGCCCTATGACTGTAAGGCCAGAACCACCCCCTCTTTTGTTGGGCTTTCTATGTGTGTGCCAAAAAAGCTCTCCTGAATACATATTAGGAATGCTGCGCTCTCTGTGCCTTTCACACTAATTCTATCACATTTAATATTAGGGTAATTGAATTGACCCACTAGTACAGCCCTATTGTTTTTGCATTTCAGATTTACCTGCATATTTGCTCTTCTATCACCCTCTGACTGTTTGGGAGTCTACATACACGCCCAATAGCTTGGTTGCCTCTTTTTTTGTTCTTCACTTCAACCCATATGGCCTCATGTGATGATCCTTCTACCAGATCATTCCTCCTCACAACTATAATTGTTTCTTTATAAAATTACAAACCCCTCCCTCCCCAATTTCTTCTCAAAACCCTGTAACGAGGAACACAGAGTTGCCATTCCTGGCCTTTTAACCATGTCTCAGTAACAGCTATAATATCATACTCCCTTGTGTCTCAATCTATGCTCTCAACTCGACTGGGGAATAAGGCAGATTTTCTTGCATTGAAATATATACCATTTAGCTCTGCCAAAATCTCTTGCTGTCTAATTTCTAACCTTCTTTGTTTCCTCTGCCTTCCAAACATACTTTCTAATTTTCTGCCTTTCATCCATTTCCTACTTGTCTTTTCTCCCTTTTGAATCTACGCTCAGGTTCCCATTCCTCTGCTGTGCTGGTTTAAACCCTCCCCAACAGCACTAGCAAAACCCCCTGCAAGGTTATTGGTCCCGATTCTATTCAGGTCCCACCTCCCCTAGAATCGGCCCCAATGCCCGAGGAATCTAAAGCCCTCCCTCCTGCACCATCTCTCCAGTCACATATTCATCAGTTCTATCTTCTCAGTTCTGTACTCACTAGCATGTGCCACTGGGAGTAATCCGGAGATGACTAACTTTGAGACTCTGTTTTTCAATCTCTCTCCTAGCTCCCTAAACTCTGCCTTCAGGACCTCATCCCTCTTTCCGCCTATGTCATTGGAGCCGTTATAGACCATGACCTCTGGCTGTTCACCCTCTCCCCTCAGAACATCCTGCTCAGTGACATCCTTGACCCTGGCACCAAGGAAGCAACATATCACGTGGAGTCACGTCTGTGGCCACAGCGACGCCTGTCTGTTTCCCTCACTATCGAATCCGCTACTACTATTGCTCTTCCACTCTTCTTCCTCTTCCATTGTGCAGCTGAGCCATCCATGGTGACTTGGCTCTAGCTGCTCTCCCCAGAGCAGGAGACATTTTCCAGTGGAGCACAATAACATGAAAAAAGCCTAAAAATTAAGTCAAGAAAAGTAAGAGCCGTGTTTTTACTGTGGAGGATAAAAGGCTAATGCTGCACTTAATGATTTCAAATGATTATTTTAACATAAAGCATCATTGTGCTCCTAATAAACACACATGGATACAGGACTGGTTTGCTAACAGGAAACAGACAGTAGAGATAAATGGGGCATTTTCAGGTTGCCAAGCTGTAATTATGTTAAGCTGTGTGCCACAGGGATCAGTGCTGGGGCCTCAATTATTTACAATCTATATCAATGACTTGGATGAAGGGACCAAATGCATGGTTGCTAAATTTGTTGATGACAGAAAGATAGGTAGCAGAGTAAGTTGTGATGAGGACATAAAGAGTCTACAAAGGATAAAGATAGGTTAAGTGAGTGGGCAAACATTTGACAGATGGAGTAGAATGTGGGAAAATGTGAACTTTGTTTGTCCACTTTGGCAGGAAGAATAAAAAACAGTATATTATTTAAATGGAGAGAGATTGCAGAACTCTGCGCTAGAGGGATCTGGGTGTCCTGGCACATGATTCACAAAAAGTTAGTATGCAGGTACAGTAAGTGATTAGGAAGGCAAGTGGAATGTGAGACCACTTCTGGAGCACTGTGTACAGTTTTGGTCCCCTTACTGAAGGACGGATATAACTGCATGACGAACAGTTCAGAGAAGGTTCACTCAACTGATACCTGGGATTGGGGTTGGGGGTGAGGGGGGGTGTATCTTATGAAGAAAGGTTGGACAGGTTGGGTCTGTATTCATTGGAGTTTAGAAGAATGAGAGGTGATCTTATTGAAACATAAGATTATGAGGGAAATTGACAGGTTGGATTGTGAAAGGATGTTTCCCCTTATGGGAGAGACTAAAACTAGGGAACACAGTTTAAAAATAAGGGGTCTCTCATTTAAGTTGGAGACGAGGAGACATCTTTCCTCTCAGAGGGTTGTTAGTCTGTGAAATTCTCTTCCCCAGAGAACAGTGGATGCAGGGTCATTGATTATTTTTTAAGGCCAAGTTAGATAGATTCTTGATTGACAAGGGTGTCAAAAGTTATAGCAGGTGGACAGGAAGTGAGGTCACAATAAGATCAGCCATGATCTTATCAAATGGCAGAGCAGGCTCGAGGGGCCAAATGGCCTACTCCTAATTTGTATGTATGTACATATGTAAACCTGTTTGAGTGATATAGCTACACCATAGTTATAGATAATGCCTTTGATTCAAGGAATAGATTTTATTATTGGAAACATAATTATGAATGTGTTATGAGAAGCTTTTTTTGATCACGGGAATCAATAGCAAAAAAATCGTCTCAATTCTATGCATCTGAAGTTAAAGTTTGTTTGGAAGATGACTTTACTAACAAAATGATAAAAAGTCAAAAACATGATATTTCAGTTAGGTTTTTTTGAATTTAGATTTATTTTCCATTTCTATGTAATAAATAAAATACTGGTGTTGCATTTATGTATGTAAATTACACATTTTATCAGAGACACTTGGCAATTTGCCAAGTACTTGGTTTAGAAATGCTGAGTTTTCATCTTGCAGGTCCCAATAGTTTTTATTTTAGACAATTGTTTTTTTAATAAAGGCTCTTTCGGCAAGAATGGTTGCAGAGTCCTACCTCAGAGGAACCACGACTCACCAGTATTCAGAACCGAATACCAGTTGAAGAGCGAGATGCACTCGAGGGATCCATGCCCTCCCCGCCTGTTTGCCTGGTGGTCCTCATCCTTCTGGCAGTCACCAATTCCCTCTCTGCCTGCACATTTTTAAACTGCGGGGTGACCACCTCCAGAATCGTGCTATCCACTTCGCTCTCAGCCTCGCGGATATAGCATAGTGACTCCAGGAGTTGCTCAAGCTCCAAAACTCAGAGCTCGAGCTGCTCTAGCCTACATTGTCCAGGCCACGAGAAGCATCCAGGATTTCGCACATGGCATTCCACAGGGCTGAGGTGCCCTGCCATGCCTTTACATTCTCCACTAGAAACACTTACCAGCGACTCACCAATTGGCTCCTTTCCTGGTTGTGACATCACTATAGCTGTTTGCTGGAGGCTTTTGCCCCCACTTTAACTCCTCAGTCACTATGCTCAGTCTCTACCCAAGTCCACCACTGCTGCAGGTGAATCAGTATGTTTCAATGCAATCACCTCTCATTCTTCTGAACTCCAGAGTATGGACCAAATTTGCTCAGCCTATCACAGAACAATCCTGTCATTCCAGAAACCAATCTAGTGATCCTTTGCTGTACCACCTCCACGGCAAGTATATCCTTCCTTAGATATGGAGACCAAAAATGCACACACTACTCCAGGGTGTGATCGCACCAAAGCCCTATACAATTGTAGCAATTTTTGTACTCTAATCTCCACTGACACGGAACACAAAAGTCCGAGTGTATCAAGCCTGTGTCCTCAGTACCTTGCTCTATGGCAGCGAGGCCTGGACAACGTATGTCAGCCAAGAGCGACGTCTCAATTCATTCCATCTTCGCTGCCTCCCGAGAATACTTGGCATTAGGTGGCAGGACCGTATCTCCAACACAGAAGTCCTCGAGGCGGCCAACATCCCCAGCTTGTACGCACTACTGAGTCAGCGGCGCTTGAGATGGCTTGGCCATGTGAGCCGCATGGAAGATGGCAGGATCCCCAAAGACACATTGTACAGCGAGCTCGCCACTGGTATCATACCCACCGGCCGTCCATGTCTCCGCTTTAAAGACGTCTGCAAACGCGACATGAAGTCCTGTGACGTTGATCACAAGTCGTGGGAGTCAGTTGCCAGCGTTCTCCAGAGCTGGCGGGCAGCCATAAAGGCGGGGCTAAGGTGTGGCGAGTCGAAGAGACTTAGCAGTTGGCAGGACAAAAGACAGAGGCGCAAGGGGAGAGCCAACTGTATAACAGCCCCGATACACAAATCTTTCTGCAGCACCTGTGGAAGCGCCTGTCACTCTAGAATTGGCCTTTATAGCCACTCCAGGCGCTGCTCCACACACCACTGACCACCTCCAGGCGCTTACCCATTGTCTCTCGAGACAAGGAGGCCAAAGAGAAATCTCCTTGCAATAAAAGCCAACAAGCCACTTGCCTTCCAAATTGCTAGCTGTACCTGCATGCTAACATTGTGTTCCTTGTACAAGTACTCCCCAAACTCTCTGAAAATCAACTTTTTTTTCTAAAAATATACTTTATTCATAAAAATCTGTACAAAAAAGAATTACTAACCAGTTCCAATTTGACATTCCAGAAAGTGCAAAAGAAATCAGTTTCCTTCGATACAGAAAGTGAGTTGCCTCACAACCTTTACCATTCCATTTTACATGCAATATACATTTGCATTACACAGCAAAAGCACATTCTGGTACATACAGCCCAAGGGGTTTTAGACAGGTTCCAGCCCCTCATTTCACTATGGCAGGAGGGCTTTACACAGTTGTCTTTCCCCATTAAGCCTTTGTGGCGGTTGCCCCAATCTTTAGTGCGTCCCTCAGCACATAGTCCTGGACCTCGGAATGTGCCAGTCTGCAACACTCGGTTGTGAACAACTCTTTGCTCTGGAAGACCAGCAAGTTTCAGGCAGACCAAAGAGCGTCTTTCACCGAACTGATGGTCCTCCAGCAGCAGCTGATGTTTATCTCCGTGTGCGTCGCTGGGAACAGCCCGTAGAGCACAGTGAACTGCTTTACGGAGCTGCTCGGGATGAATCTTTAAAAGTTGCATGCCTTTTCAAAAACATTCTGCTTTTCTATCCTTAATACCAAAGGGAATAATCTCACACTTCCCCACATTATACTCCATTTGCCATCTTGTAGCCCACTTAACTTGTTTATATCTCTTTGCAGCCTGTTTGTATCCTCTTCACAGCTTACATTCTCACCTAGCTTTGTATAGTCAGCAATCTTGGATATATTACTCTAAGTCTCTTCATCCAAGTCATTCATAAAGATTATAAATATTTTTGGCCCCAGCACTGATCCTTGCAACACTCTACTAGATAGAGCCTGCCAACCAGAAAATGCCCCATTTATCCCTACTCTCTGTTTCCTGTCCATTAACCAACCCTCAATCCATGCTCATATATTACCCCCACTCCAAGAGCTCTTATATGGCAAGTTAACTTTTTTGTGTGGTACCTTATCAAATGCCTTTTGGAAATCTAAGTAAACTGCATTACTGGCTCCCCTTTATCTATCCTACTAGTTACATCCTCAAAAAACTCAAAATAATCAAGCACTATTTTCTTTTCATAAAACCATGTTGACTCTGTCTCATCATGCTCTGATTGTCTACGTGTACTGTAAGACTTCTTTCATACTAGATTCCAGCATTTTCCCAATGACTGTCAGGCTAACTGGCCTTTAGTTCCCTGTTCTCTCGCGCCCCTTTCTTGAAAAGCGGTGTTAGATTTGCTAATTTCCAATCCATTGGGACCGTTCTGGAATCTAAGGAATTCTGGAAAATTATAACCAGTGCGTTCACCATCTACAGCTACCTCTTTTAGAACCTTGGGATGTAGGCCACCAGGTCCAAGGAATTTGTTGGCTTTACTTGCCCCTTGGTTACCCTCTATTTGTGATATGTAATTCCTGTCTTCTACTGTGAAGACAAGCAAAATTTTTGTTCAACATCTCTGCCAATTCCTCATTCTCCATGATAATTTCTCCTGTTTCAAAGGGACCAACGCTTCCTTTAGCTACTCTCTTCCTTTTTATGTTACGTGTAAAATCTCTTACAATCGTTTTTTATATTCCTGGCTACTTTATTCTCATTCTGTTTTTCCCCCTTTTTAATCAACTTTTTGGTCACCTTTTGCTGATCTCTAAAACTCTCCCAATCCTCAAGCTTACTACTGTTCTACACGACAGATAAGCCTCTTTTAATCTAATATTATCCTTAACTTCCCTAGGAAGCCACGATGGATTTCTCTGTTTTTTTTTAAATTGAAAATGTTCAACAAAAATATATTCCATCATTTCTTTAAATGTTTCCCATTGCTTATTTACTGCCACTTACACACTACGCTTAATCTATTTACCCAATCAACCTGAGCAAGCTCTCCCCTCATATCAATGTAATTGCCTTTGTTAAGTTCAAGATTCTTGTTTTGGAGTACAGTATCTCGTTCTAAAGTTTAATATGGAATGTAATTGTATTATGATCACTCTTCCCTTCGAGTGGATATTTTACAAAGAGATTACTAATCACACAATACTAGATCTAAAATAACTTTATCCATAGTTGGCTCCACAACATATTGTTCCAGCAAGCTGTCGTGAAAACATTCTACAAACTCATCTTTCAGACTATCTTTGCCCATTTGATTTGTACAAGAAGATTAGAGTCCCCCACAATTATTGCATTGTCTGTTACAAGCTCCAATTATTTCTTGCTTAATACATTGCCCAATGATGTAACCACTGTTAGGGAGCCTATAAAATACTCCCACCAGCATTTTCTGACCCTTGTTATTCCTAATGGTGGTGGACTTTAAGAGGAGATAGGCTGGTGGAATGGGCAGACACGTGGCAGATGAAGTTTAACACAGAGAAATACAAAGTGATACATTTTGGTAAGAAGAGGAGAGGCAATATAAAACAAAGGGTACAATTGTAAAGGGTGTGCAGGAACAGAGACCCTGCAGGTATATATGCACAAATCCTTGAAGATAGCAGGGCAGGTTAAGAAAGTGGTTCAAGAAAGCTTGAGGGTTCCTGGGCTTCATAAATAGAAGCGCAGAATACAAAAGCGTGGAAGTGATGGTAAACCTTTATAACACAGCTGGAGTGTGGGAGGGGGGAGTGTGCCATTGTTGTCTGGCGTACTTACTGACTACTACTTTAGCAGGGTCGAACGCCAACTCTGACACTTCCTCCTACCTCCCACTGGACCAGAACCCCATTACTGAACATCAAGCCATTGTATCCAAGACCGTCACTGACCTCATCTCAAAGAACAAAGAACAGTACAGCACAGGAACAGGCCATTCGGCCCTCCAAGCCTGCGCCAATCAAGACGCCTGTCTAAACTAAAACTTTCTGCACTTCCGGGGACCGTATCCCTCTATTCCCATCCTATTCATGTATTTGTCAAGATGCCACTTAAACGTCACTATCGTACCTGCTTCCACCACCTTCCCCGGCAGCAAGTTCCAGGCACTCACCACCCTCTGTGTAAAAAAACTTGCCTCGCACATCCCTTCTAAACTTTGCCCCTCGCACCTTAAACCTAAACTTACTCTTACACCCTGGGAAAAAGCTTCTGACTATCCACTCTGTCCATGCCAGTCATAACTTTATAAACCCCCATCAGGTTGCCCCTCCACCTCCGTCATTCCAGTGAAAACAATCCGAGTTTATCCAACCTCTCCTCATAGCTAATACCCTCCAGACCAGGCAACATCCTGGTAATCCTCTTCTGTACCCTCTCCAAAGCCTCCATATCCTTCTGGTAGTGTGGCGACCAGAATCGTACGCAATATTCCAAGTGTCGCCTAACTAAAGTTCTGTACAGCTGCAGCAGGATTTGCCAATTTATATACTCTATGCCCCGACCGATGAAGGCAAGCATGCCGTATGTCTTCTTGACTACCTTATCCACCTGCGTTGCCACTTTCAGTGATCTGTGGGCCTGTACGCCCAGATCTCTCTGCCTGTCAATACTCCTAAGGGTTCTGCCATTTACTGTATACTTCCTCTGGAGATCCTCTCTCCATAGCCTCCCTAATCCCGTACAGCCCTCTTCTACCTACTTCCAAAATTCCACAAGCAGGACTGCCCTAGTAGACCCATCGTTTCAGCCGGCTCCTGCCCCAGTGAACTAATTTCTTTCTATCTCGATTATATTTTTACTCCTCTTGTAAAGTCTCTTCCCACCTACATCCATGACTCTTCTGATGCCATCCATCAGTTCGACAGTTTCCAGTTTCCCAACCCTCACCCTCTCCAATTCACCATGGACGTCCAATCTCTCAACACCTCCAACCACACCTGGACATTCTGAGGGTTCTCCGCTTGTTCCTTGAACGGAGGCCCAACCAGACTCCACCTACCACCACCCAGCTGATCTTGTTCTCACACTGAAAAACTTCTCCTTCAATTCCACTCACTTCCTCCAAATTAAAATAGTTGCTGTGGGTATCCACGTGTCCTAGCTATGCCTGTCTTTTTGTGGGGCATGTGCAACATTCCTTGTTCCAGTCCTACTCAGGCCCCCTCCCTCACTTCTTTTCCCGGTATATTGATGACTGCTTCATGTTCTCACCCAGAGCTGGAAAATTTCATTGATTTTGTTTCCAATTTCCACCCTTCTCTTACCTTCACATGGTCCATCTCTGACTCTTCCCTTCCCTTCCTTCAGTCTCCATTTCTGGGGATAGGTTATCAACCAATATTCACTTTAAGCCCACAGCTACCTTGACGACACTTCCTCACACACCATTTCCTGCAAGGACTCTATTCCATTCTCCCAGTTTCTCCAACTCTAACGGTTCAGACAATGCAATCTTAGATATCAGCACTTCCAATACGTCTTCCTTTTTCCTCAACCGAGGATCTTCTCCAACCCCCCCCCACCATAGTTGACCGTATCCAATCTATTTTATGCACTTCTGCTCGCACTCTTTCCCCTCCCTCCCAGTTCCCCTTGTCATCACCTTCCACCCCACCAACCTCCATATTCAAATGGATCATCCTCCACCATTTCCACCACCTCCAGCATGATGCCACCACCAAACACATCTTCCCCTCCTCTCCCCTTTCAGCATTCCGAAGGGGCCATTCCTTCTGGATATCCTGGTCTATTCCTCAATCACCCCGAATACCTCCTTCCTTTCCTATATCACCTTTCCATGCTAGTGCAGGAGATGCAAAACCTGCCCTTCTCACTGTCCAAGGCCCTAAACACATTGGTACACATCGCTACCAACGACATAGGCAGGAAGAGTGACGAGGTCCTGCAGGGGGAGTTAGGTAGAAAGTTAAAAGACAGGACCTCTAGGGTTGTAATCTCGGGATTACTCCCTGTGCCACGTGCCAGTGAGGCTAGAAATAGGAAGATAGTGCAGTGAAACACGTGGCTGAACAGCCGGTGTTGGAGGGTTTCAGATATCTGGGTCATTGGGCTCTCTTGAGGGACAGGTGGGACCTGTACAAGAAGGACGGGTTGCATCTAAACTGGAGGGGCACAAATATCCTGGCTGCGAGGTTTGCTAGCGTCACTCGGGAGGGTTTAAACTAGTGTGGAGGGGGGTGGGAACCAGAGCAGGAGGCAAGCAGGTGAAATAACTGAGGGGGAACTAGTAAATAAGGCCAGTAAGACTAAGAGGAAGAGCAGGCAGGGAGATGTTGCTGAGCACAGCGGGACTGGTGGTCTGAAGTGCATTTGTTTCAATGTGAGAAGTTAGGGGCGGCACAGTGGAGCAGTGGTTAGCACCGCAGCCTCACAGCTCCAGCGACCCAGGTTCAATTCTGGGTACTGCCTGTGTGGAGTTTGCAAGTTCTCCCTGTGTCTGCGTGGGTTTTCTCCGGGTGCTCCGGTTTCCTCCCACAAGCCAAAAGACTTGCAGGTTGATAGGTAAATTGGCCATTATAAATTGCCCCGAGTATAGGTAGGTGGTAGGGAAATATAGGGACAGGTGGTGATGTGGTAGGAATATGGGATTAGTGTAGGATTAGTATAAATGGGTGGTTGATGGTTGGCACAGACTCGGTGGGCCGAAGGGCCTGTTTCAGTGCTGTATCTCTAAAAAAAAGTATAACAGGTAAGGCAGATCACAGAATCACAGAATAATACAGTGCAGAAGAGGCCCTATGGCCCATCGAGTCTGCACCGATGCATTAAAACACCTGATCTGTGTACCTAATACCATTTGCCAGCACTTGGCCCATAGCCTTGAATGTTATGACGTGCCAAGTGCTCATCCAGGATTGAAGGATCATTGAAGGATGTGAGGCAACCTGTGGCGACCAGAATTGCACACAGTACTCCAGCTGTGGCCTCACCAAAGTTCCATACAACTCCAACATGACCTCCCTGCTTTTATAATCTATGCCTCGAGTGATAAAGGCAAGTGTCCCATATGCCTTTTTCACCACCCGATTAACCTGTCCTTCAGCCTTCAGAGATCTATGGACAAACACACCAAGGCCCCTTTGTTCCTTGGAACTTCCCAGTGTCAGGCCATTCATTGAATACTTCCAGGTCACATTACTCCTTCCAAAGTGTATCACCTCACTCTTTTCAAGGTTAAATTCCATTTGCCACTTTTCTGCCCATTTGACCATCCCGTCTATATCTTCCTGTAACCCACGACACTCAACCTCACTGTTAACCACTCGGCCAATCTTTGTGTCATCTGCGAACTTACTGATCCTACCCCCCACATAGTCATCTATGTCATTTATATAAATGACAAACAATAGGGGACCCAGCACAGATCCCTGTGGTACGCCACTGGACACTGGCTTCCAGTCACTAAAACAGCCGTCTGTCATCACTCTCTGTCTCCTACAGCTAAGCCAATTTTGAATCCACCTTAAGTTAACAAGTTACCCTGTATCCCATGTGCATTTGCTTTCTTGATAAGTCTCCCATGTGGGACCTTGTCAAAGGCTTTGCTGAAATCCATGTAAACTACATCAACTGCACTACCCTCATCTACACACCTGGTCACATGCTCAAAAAATTCAATC
Source organism: Heterodontus francisci (assembly GCF_036365525.1). NCBI lineage: Eukaryota > Metazoa > Chordata > Chondrichthyes > Heterodontiformes > Heterodontidae > Heterodontus > Heterodontus francisci. The sequence goes on along the minus strand of NC_090393.1, from coordinate 70,128,624 downwards.
AATTTTGTTAGGCATGACCGCCCTCTGACAAAGCCATGTTGACTATTCCTAATCAAATTTTGTCTCTCCAAGTGGAGATAGATTGTCTCCTTCAGAATTTTCTCCAATAGTTTCCCTACCACTGACGCGAGACTCACTGGTCTGTAGTTCCCTGGCTTATCTCTACAACCTTTCTTAAATAGTGGGACCACATTAGCTGTTCTCCAGTCCTCTGGCACCTCCCCTGTGGCCAGAGAGGAATTAAAAATTGGGGTCAGAGCCCCTGCAATCTTCACCCTCGCCTCCCATAGCATCCTGGGACACAAACGTCCAGACCTGGAGATTTGTCCACTTTTAAGCCTGCCAAAACCTCCAATACCTTGCCACTCCCTATGACAATTTGCTCAAGAACCTCACAGTCTCTCTCTCGGAGTTCCATATCTACATCCTCATTCTCTTGGGTGAAGACAGATGTGAAGTATTCGTTCAACACCCTACCAATGTCCTCTGGCTCCACCCACAGATTTACCCCGGGTCCTTAATGGGTCCAACTCTTTCCCATTCTTCTTCCCATTGATATACTTATAGAATATCTTGGGATTTTCCCTACTTTTACCAACCAGAACTTTCTCATATCCCCTCTTCGCTCTCCCTAATTGCTTTCTTAAGCTTCATCCTACACTTTCTGTACTCCACTAATGCTTCCGTTGATTTGCTCTCCTTGTATTTGCTAAAAGCCTCTCATTTCCTTCTCATCGTACCCTGAATGTTTCTGGTCATCCATGGTTCTCTGGGCTTGTTGCTCCTACCTATTACCCTAGAGGGAACACGTTGGGCCTGTACCCTCCCGATTTCCTTTTTGAATGCCCCCCACTGCTCTTCTGTAAATTTCCCGACAAGTAACTCTTTCCAGTATACCTTGGCCAGATCCTGCCTTATTTAACTAAAATTCGCTCTCCCCCAATCCAAAACCTTTTTTTGCATCTTGTCTATTTCTTTCTCCATAACAAGCTTAAATTGTACCGTGTTGTGGTCACTATCACCAAAATGTTCCCCCACCAACACATCAACCACCTGTCCAGCTTCATTCCCCAGAATTAGGTCCAGCACTGCACCCTCCCTTGTTGGATTCTCTACATATTGAGCTAAAAAGTTCTCTTGTGTACATTTTAAGAACTCCACTCCATCTAAGCCCTTAACACGATGACTATCCCAATTAATGTTGGGAAAGTTGAAATCACCTAATATAATTACCCTATTATTTTTAAACAACTCTGCGAATTGTGCACATATTTGCTCCTCAATTTCCCGCTCACTATCTGGGGGTCTATAATAAACACCTATCAATGTGGCTGTCCCTTTTTTATTTCTAAACCCGACCCATAAAGCTTCATTTGATGTCCCCTCCAAGATATCATCTCTCCTTACTGCAGGAACTGATTCCTTAACTAATATTGCAATTCCCCCTCCTCTTTTACCCCCTCCTCTGTCTCGCCTGAAGATTCTATATCCCGGGATATTGAGCTGCCAATCCTGCCCCTCCCTCAACCATGTCTCCATGGTGGCTACTATATCACAATTCCACGTGTCAATTCTTGCTCTTAACTCATCCGTTTTACCTGTAATGCTCCTGGCATTAAAGTAGAGGCCATCCATCCTGGTCTTACTCCCTTGAAACTTACTTCCGTTGTATTCCCTCTGACTTGTTTGCTTTCCTGTGTTTAGCTGTGTCCCTATTCTGCTAAGACTCTGCGCCCCTCCCCCTGCCAAATTAGTTTAAACTCCTCCCAACAGCACTAGCAAACCCGCTAGCAAGGATGTTAGCCCCCCTCTGGTTCAGATGTAGACCGTCGCACTTGTACAGGTCCCACCTTCCCCAGAAACGGTCCCAGTGGTCCAGGAATCTAAAACCCTCCCTCCTGCATCAACTCTTAAGCCACGCATTCATCTGTGCTATTCTCCTATTTCTATACTCGCTAGCACGTGGCACTGGGAGTAATCCAGAGATTACAACCTGAGAGGTCCTGCTTTTTAGTCTACTGCCTAACTCCCTGAATTCTTGATGCAAGACCTCATCCCTCTTTCTACCTATGTCATTGGTACCAACATGTACCATGACCTCTGCCTTATCACCCTCCCCCTTCAGGATGCCCTGCAGCTGTTCAGTGACCTCCCAGACCCTGGCACCAGGGAGGCAACACACGATCCCGGAGTCACGTTGACGGCCACAGTAGCGCCTATCTGTTCCCCTGACTACAGAATCCCCTATTACTATTGCTCTTCCTCTCTTTCCCCCTTCCTGTGCAGACAGGCTGCTTGCGGTGCCAGAAGCTTGGCTCTGTCCGCACTCCCTGGAGGAACCAGCCTCATCAGCCTCCAAAATGGAATACCGATTTACAAGCGGGACCCCAGGGGACTCCTGAACTACCTGCCTGATTCTCTTGGACTGCCTGGTGGTCACCCATTCCCTTCCTTTCTCAAGTCCCTTCAGCTGCAGTGTGACCACCTTTCCAAAGGTGCTATCCACAATGCTCTCAGACTCGCGGATGCTCCACAGTGTTTCCAGCTGCCGTTCCAGCTTCCAGGAGCTGCAGCTGGACACACTTCCTGCACACATGCTGGTCCCGGGGAATGGAAATGTTCCCGGATTCCCACAGGCAGCAAGAGGAGCATATCACGGCTTTAAGCTCTCCTGCCATGACTAAACCCTTTAAATTTAGAAGACTATTATAATAAAAAAAATCAACTAAGTCTTGCTAAAACACTGACTTACAATTCAATCCAGTTTGAAAAATACCCACCAGGACCTACTTATTCACTAGTCAGCTGTACTGTTTGGAAACTCTCGGCTCCCCTCACGCTCTTTGAGGACAGGTAGGAAATGAAAGGAGCTCCTCGCTCCCTCCTCTCCGAACTCCCCTCAGTCACAAAACTCCCACTTTAGCACTCTAATGCAGCCCCAGGTCAGCACTCCAGTGCAAACTAAGTCAGCACTGTAAGATGGCCCACTTTTATACTGTCTGACTCTAGCCCCTGAAAACTGGTTTAAGCCAGTTATCTAATTAACAAGGTGCAGCTGCAAGCAAAGCCTGAGTGAACTCTGTTTAAAGCTGGTCTAAAACTCACCTTCTCCAACTTAAACAGCAACTATTAAGTTAATCTGCTAAATAAAGACTAGACTTTCGATAAAACTAACCCTTAATTACCCTCAGTCACAAAACTCCCACTTTAGCACACTAATGCAGCCCCACGTCAGCACTCCAGTGCAAATATTAAAAGATCTGCCTTACTGTTACAGCTTCCAATGCTGCAGAATTGTCGAACTGGCCTTTCCTCACCCAGGGCCTTCACGTAGCACCAGGGCCCATCCACACCATCTGGATTTCGACAGAAATGGTGGTCTCCCACACCTGTGCACAACATTTTAGTAACATTACATCAATGCTGCCACATTTGCTCAGATTAACATAGCAAAGATGTTCCACAGACTACTGCGTTAATTTACTCTCATTACCTGTGACACTGTCTGGATACAGAGTCAAGTTATAATCACGCTCACTTTGCATCCAGTTCACACACTTTACTCCTTGCGATGTAATTTGCTTTTCTCCTCTGTAATTCATCCCATTGGAAAGGATACAATCTGGAACAAATTAATAAATTAGTTGATGAAACAATCACACAACATAACTCAGCCATTATTGCTTCCCAGTGTCAGAGACTCATCCTCCAGAAACAACCTATATATTATATTTAGACAACCCTCCTCCAGAACCCCTAACAATTTCTTCGTACATGCATTTCTTTTTGTAAAGCTTTCAGATAGTTGATAATTAATCCTGTAGATGCAAATTTAAAGATTTCCTTTCTCTCCAACATTTGTTTCAAGCCAGCAAGGTCAATCTGTAGCCTTTTCTCACTCTCTTTTTGAAGAGTGTACATTTATCCCACAAGGAACAATTATCTCCATAACATTCACAGAATCACAGATAACAATCCAATTCTCCCTTGAATCTGCCTCCACCACAGTCGCCAATGGGCACACAATCATCAGTACGCCAATGACACAGAATCTTACTTATTAAATATTTGACAGATAGAATCCCATATCCACTGTCTCCACAACAGCCTGTTTCAGCAGCCAGAGTACTTTTAACAACCCTTTTTATTATAGCATTTGGGGCGGGTAACGTTTTAGAAACAATAATCGGGGGGTGGGGTGGGGAGGAAATCAACAGACACTTGGAGAAGTTACAGTTAATTGAGAGCCAGCATGGATTTGTAAAAGGCAGAACATGCTTGACTAATCTAATTGACTTTTTTGTTGAAGTAACCGAGAAGGATAATAAAGGGAAAGCAATAGATGTTGTCTGTATGGATCTTAAGAAACCCTTTGCGGAGTTTGCAAGTTCTCCCTGTGTCTGCGTGGGTTTTCGCCGGGTGCTCCGGTTTCCTCCCACATCCAAAGACTTGCAGGTGATAGGTAAATTGGCCGTTGTAAATTGCCCCTCGTGTAGGTAGGTGGTAGGGAATATGGGATTACTGTAGGGTTAGTATAAATGGGTGGTTGTTGGTCGGCACAGACTCGGTGGGCCGAAGGGCCTGTTTCAGTGCTGTATCTCTAAAAAAAAATAAAAGGAAGGCTAACAAAACTGAGGCTCATGGAATTGGAGGGTCAGCGTCAGCTTGGATAAAAAATTGCCATAAAAACCCACTCTGGAACACAGAGTAAAATTTCAAAATTTGCTAATGATATCAAACTTGGAAGTGTGGCAGGTACTGATTGATACCAATCGATTGCAATAGGACATAAGATAGGCTAGCAGAATGGGCAGACAACTGGCATATGGAATTTAGCAGAGAAGTGAGAGGTGATGCTTTTTGGCATAGGGAGAAGCTTTTTCGACTGAATGGTACAGTTCTAAAGATTGTACAGAGACAGAGGGACCTGGGAGTTCATGTGCACAGATCTTTGAACACCATAGGACATGTTGAGAGTAGTTTTTTTTTATTCTTTCATGGAATGTGGGCACCTGTGGCAAGGCCAGTATTTGTTGCCCATCCTTAATTGCCCTTGACAACTGAGTGGCTTGCTCGGCCATTTCAGAGGGTAGTTGAGAGTCATCCACATTGCTGTCACATGTAGACCAGACCAGGTTAAGGAATGCAGAGTTTCTTCCCTAATGTACTTTAGTGAACCACGTGGGTTTTTATGGCAATCAATGATAGTTTCACGGCACCATTACTGAGACTAGCCTTCAATTCCAGATTTTTATTAATTAATTGAATTTAAATTCCACTAACTGCCATAGTGGGATTTGAGCCCCTATCCCCAAGGCATTAGTCTGGGCCTGGGATTACTAGTTTAATGACATTACCACTATGCAACTATCTCCCTACAAAGCATTTGGGATCTTGGGCTTCATAAATAGAGGTATTGTATACAAAAGCAGGGAAGTTACGTTAAACCTGCATAAAGCTCTAGTTAGGCCCCAACTAGAGTATTACATTCAGGTCTGGTCACCACACTTTAGGAAGGTCCTTGGGAGGGTGCACAGGAGATTTACCAGAATGGTTACAGGGAAGAGGGATTTTAGCTATGAGGTTAGGTTGGGGTTTTCTCCTTGGAGCAAAGGAGATTGAGAGGAGATTTGATCAAGGTGTGAAAGATTTAGGTTTTAGGTAGTGTAGGCAAAGCTAGATGTTCCCAATAGCGAATAATACAAGGACTAGGGGACACAAGGTTTTGGCAACAGATGCAGGGGGCTGTGAGGGAGAACCTTTTTATGCAGTGAGTGGTAAATGACCTGAAAGCCGCTGCTTACAAGGGTGGTGGAAACGGAGACAATGCATTTTTCAAAAGGAAATTGGAAGAACACTTGAGTAAAATAAACTTGCAGAGCTCCAGGGATAGAGCAGGGGAATGGGACTGATTGGATTGCTCTACAGAGTTGGCACGAACACGATGGGCCAAATGGCCTCCTTCTGTGCCACTGTCCTTTAGCTTGAAAGCTAAGAGTCATACCATTTCCCATTTACACTCATCTAAAATAAAAGACAGTTTTTGTATGTCCGGACTGTTTCGATTAACGTGAAGTTACCCACTTAGACAGGAAAAACAGAAATGCAGACTATTTCTTAAATGGAGAGAGATTGGGAAGTGTTGATATCCAAAAGGGACCTGGTGTCCTTGTTGAGAAGTCACTGAAAGATAACATGCAGGTGCAGCAAGCAAATAGGAAGGCAAAACCTAAGGCATACAAAGCGGCAAAAACTAGTGGTAGACCAGAGGATTGGGAATTTTTTTTTTAGGAACCAGCAGCGGATGACTAAAAAGCTAATAAAGAGGGAGAAAATTGATTATGAAAGTAAATTGGCAAGAAATATAAAAACAAATAGGTATATAAAAAGAGAGTAGCTAAAGTGAGTGTAGGACCCTTGGAGGAGTCGACTAGAGAATTAATAACGGGGAATAGGGAAATGGCAAATAATTTAAACCAATATTTTACATCGGTCTTCATGGTGGAGGACACTATAAACGTCCCACAGATATCAGATAAGCAAGGAGCTAATGGGAGGAAAGATCTTGTAACAGTCTCTATCACGGGGGACTAAAGGCAGACAAGTTGCCAGGACCTGATGGCCTACATCCAAGGGTTTTAAAGGAAGTGGCTGCAGAGATAGTGGAGGCATTGGTCGAAATATTCCAGAACTCACTGGATTGGAAAACCGCTAATGTGATGCCCCTGTCCAAGAAGGGAGGGAGACAAAAAGCAGGAAAATATAGTCTAGTCAGCATAACAGCGGTCATTAGGAAAATGCTGGAGTCCATTATTAAGGAAGAAATAGCAGGACATTTAGAAAAGCTTAACATAATCAATCAGAGTCAACATGGTTTTGTAAAAGGGAAATCATGTTTGACAAATTTGCTAGATTTCTTTGAGGATATAACAAGCAGAGTTGATAAAGGGGAACCGGTAGATGTAGTATATTTGTATTTCCAGAAGGCATTCGATAAGGTGCCACATAAAATATTATTGCACAAGATAGGAGCTCACGGTATTGGGGGTAATGTATTAGCATGGATTGAGGATTGGTTAACTCACAGAAGACAGAGAGTCGGGATTAATGGGTCTTTTTCAGGTTGGAAAGACACAACTAGTGGAGTGCAACAAGGATCAGTCCTAGGGCCTCAATTATTTACTATCTATATTAATGACTTGGAGGAGGGGGCAGAGTGTAATATATCCAGATTTACTGACAATACAAAAATAGTGGGAGGGCATGTTGTGATGAGAACATAAGGAATTTGCAAGGGGATATAGATAGGTTGAGTGAGTGGGCAAAAACTTGGCAGATGGAGTTTAGTGTAGGAAAGTGTGAGGTCATGCACTTTGGTCGGAAGAATCAAAAGGCTGACTATGATTTAAATGGAGAGAGACTCCAAAAAAGTGCAGCACAGAGGGATCTGGGTGTTCTTGTGCATGAAACACAAAAAGTTAGCAGGCAGGTGCAGCAAGTAATTAAGGCGTCAAATGGAATTTTGGCCTTTATTGCTAGGGGGTTAGAGTTTAAAAATAGGGCAGTCTTGTTACAACTGTACAGGGTGTTGGTGAGGCCACACCTGGAGTACTGTGTACAGTTTTGGTCACCATATTTAAGAAAGGATATACTGGCATTGGAGGCAATTCAAAAGAGATTCACTAGGCTGATTCCTGGGATGACACATTTAAAACTGAGATGTGAAGGAATTTCTTCTCTCAGAGGGTAGAGAATGTCTGGAATTCTCTACCCTAGAGAGCTGTGGAGGCTAGATCACAAAGTATTTAAAGGAGGTAGATAGATGTTTGAAACATTGGGGAGTTGAGGGCTATGAGGAGCTGGCACAAGAAAGGAGCTGAGGTCTGGGGCAGATCAGCCATGATCTCATTGAATGGCAGGACATTCTGCTCCTATTTCTTATGTTCTTATAAATGGTATGTTGGCCTTTATTGCAAGAGGATTTGTGTTCAGGAGAAAAGTCGTCTTGCTGCAACTGTATAGAGCTTTGGTGAGACCGCAGCTGGAGTATTGTGTATAGTTTTGGTCTCCTTACCTAAGGAAGAATATACTTGCCATAGAGGGAGTGCAATGAAGGTTCACCAGACTGATCTCTGGATGTCGGGATTGTCCTATGAGGAGAGATTGAGGAGATCGGATTTATATTCTCTAGAGTTTAGAAGAATGAGAGGTGATCTTATTGAGGCATACAAAATTCTTACTGGGTGCAACAGCGTAGATGCAGGAAGGATGTTTCTATTGGCTTGGGTGGGTGGGGGTGGGGTTGTCTAGAACCAGGGAGCGCACACAGTCTCAAAATATAGAGGTAGATCATTTAGGACTGAGATGAGGAGTCGTCTTTGGAATTCTCTACCCCAGTGGGCTATGGAGGCTGACTTATGGAGTCATTTATTTCTTTTTATATATTTAAATAGAGAGCAACAAATTTCTAGATATTAAAGATATCAAGTGATATGGGGATAGTGTGGGAAGATGGCATTGAGCTAGATCAGCCATGATCTAGTTGAATGGCAGAGCAGTGTCGAGGGGCCAAATGGCCTACTCGTGCTCCTATTACCTATGTTTCTATGACCTATGGTCAATTTAAGGGACGCATCTATTTGGTGGGCAGTGCTTGGTACATGTGGAGCGTGCAGAGAACTGGCATGCATGATACATGTGCAGCTACCAACAATTAGTGGTGCCAACAACGGGATGCGGGTGTTGGCGGAAGGGGAGCCTAACAACAGTTACCCTGGCTGGAGAGATTGTTTCTGGGATGGGATGGGATTGATGGAAGGGATGGGGATGGCAAGAGTGGGATGGGATTGGTTAAGTGTGGCAAAATGGCATGAACAATTAGTTGATACAACTTATTAAAAAGCCATTCTTTGTACTAAAAATGAAGATTCACTAGATTTGAATGAAAAAGTTTTAGAAAAGCCTGTAAGTGAATTTAAAAAATACATCAGTGTTGATTCGGCGAAGATGATAACAGTCTGTACCCTCCAGAGTTTCTACACAGTCTAATTCCAAAGAGCATACCACTGCACAAACTTAAACTCAAAGGAGCAGTATGCTGCTATGGAACATGATTGATACTTAAGAAGCTGTTTCCTCCGATGAGAGATGCTTAAATTATAACAAGCAGGCCTCAAGGAAACAGTGCTTATTCTCTCGAATAACACTGGGCCCATCAGATGTATCCCTGCCTTCTCAACACAGGAGAAAACAATTCCCAATTAGACTTTATACTTTACAACTATAAACAAGGCAAATGGCCAGACTCTTGACAAAATCTATATTAATATTCCTACACCTGTTTTTACACATGGACAGCTTTATGTAGTGTTTTGCAAAGTGAAATGTTATGATCAGGTGAGGAGGGGGTCGAAAGGTTCCCTTCTTGTACCTCTCCTTGTCCGGAATAGGATTTATTTCTTTTAAACAGTAGATATGCTTAGCAATTCAGTGAGTGTTTAACCCTTTATGTGAAAAGGTTTATATACCTTGGGCAGCTTATCGCAGATGATGGGAGACCTGACTGTGAGATCCAAAGATGAACTGAGATAACCAAGACCAGCTTTGTCAGAATGAAGGGCTTGTTATCAAAAAACTGACCCTGAATCTTAGGAAAAGAATGCGGAGGTACTTCATTTTGTCATCTATGTTTTATGCCTCGGAGATATGGACAACAAATAGAGAGACTATTGATATGCTGAGTGCATTCAAAATGTTCTGCATATCTTACACAGACAGAAAGACTAATAAGGAAGTGCTGGAAATGGCTGGAGAAAAGAGGAAATTAGTACATATCAAACAGAGAAAGAGACAATACTTTGGTCACATCATTTGAGCAGAAGGTAGACAGAAGGAAAGATCAATGGAAAACATAGGAGACAGAAGCAGAGAGGAAAACAGATGACAGATATAATGGACTGGATGCAGTTGATCTACACAGTATGTGTAAGGACAAATGAGATGGCTTTCCATGACAGTCAACCTTCTGGGAAGAAGATGACACCAACGAACGAACCCTTTACGTGCTATGATCATAAAAAAGGACCACTTGAACAGGTTTTCTCAAGTTTAATCGATGTTACGACCGAGGTGGGAGGAGTGCACTGTCTTTTCTAATTCCACTTCTCCACAGGTCACAAGATATATTTAAATGTTTACCCCGTAACTGATAGTCAATCACAGACTCTACTCTTTAACCCAGAATAAAATACACCAACCAGGTTTCTTTAATAAACAAAAATATCAGATTATAAAACAAGATATAACCAGTAATGAAGCAAAGCATCAACACACAGATTGAAATATGAAAGTTCCCTTTTACCTTCGCCCCTCACACTCTCTCACACACACACAGGTTAAATGAAAAATAAAGAGATTTTCTCTTTAGAGCTCCATTACAAAAAAAAAACAGAAAAAGAATACTTTGGCCAAATACTTGCTAATTCTTGAAGAAAAAAGAGAGATAGAAAAACTGGCAGACTTTTCAAAGAGATAGAATAGGCCGAGCTGAGGTGACTGCTCTCCTGGCTGATTTTTAAAACTCCAACTAACTGTCCAAAGCAAAACCAAAAACAATATCTCAAGTGTCAAGCCTCCTGGCCCCTTTAAATCTTGACCTGTCACTTCTCTGTGAACATCTTCAAGTCAAAAAAACACCTGCTGGGTAATTATCTGAAGACAGGTGACTTCCAGTAAGGGCTGTTTACAAACCAAGTCCAAAATACCTTACAATGACATCTTTAAAACAAAAACACGAAGTCCAGCAACTATGGAATCCTTTTTTCAGGTTTAAAACACAAGTCCTCAAAATTTAACAAAAAATGGAAGTACTTTCATCACAAGAGGTTAGTTTATTGTACTTAAAACCAAACCCTGATCCAAGTAAAATAGTAAACTACAATCCAACTTTCACACACACAAATAGGTTGCAGAGTGAAGAAGAGAAGACTGATTGGATTAGAGTCCAGAACAAATATAAGAATATACAGTCTGTGGAGTCTGGTAATTCAGTGGTCTTCCTGCTGAACTTGTGGTCCTGAAGTTCCTGGCTGATAGAGGTGGCCACCTGTTTAAGGGTTTTCTTAGAGACAGTGATGTAGATGGTTTTCTCCCTGGGGTCTCTGTCTGAAGCAAAGCTAGACTTGGATGTTTTGTAGTCCGCTGGCAGAGAGGACAGAGAGAGAGAGACCCACTTGGGTCCTGCACTGGTCAAAAGCAGATGCTCGTCTGCTGTAGCGAAAAGAAACTGCATGTTTTCACACAGATGGAGAGACTGTCACACGATTGTCCAGTGTATTCTCTCCTCTGCATCTGAATTAGTTCAAGTCTAAGAATTTCAATCTCTCTTAGGTCCCATTGTTTCAGTGTTTGCCCTTTAAGGTTCTTCTCTATCAGTGTTAATGTTGCAATGTGGCTTTGGATGTCTTGTTCGTGGAGATGAAGCAGGTTGCTCATTCAAAATGCAGAAGCCATTGTTCTGGTGGGAGATTAACCAGACATTTGTCTCCACCTCGTTACCTTGGTATGTGAGGTATTTCAATGCAAATTGTGGTGGCCATTTTAGCTGCTTTATTTTTAAAAGTTTAATTCAAGTTCTTTGTCTCCTGGTTTATCTTTAAAGTTTAATTTAGGTTTCCAATCGATGAATTAAAAATCATCATTCAGCATAGCGTGTGCTCATGAGGGAGAAGTTTAATACTGTTAGTCTTTGGCAAGAGAATAACTAGAAATCCTATATTTAAAAAGTACTGTTGCAATAAAAATACTAATACTCTGCCAATAAGTACTATAAAACCAGCTACAGTAGAATACCCATCACAAAGGCTAGTATGTGAAGCTAGTCACAAAAAATGACTAGCTTCATAGAATCATAGAGAGTTTACAACACAGAAAGAGGTCACTTGGCCCATCGTGTCTGTGCCGGCCAAAAAACAATCCACCGATTCTAATCCCACCTTCCAGCATTTGGTCCATAACCCTGCAGATTACGGCACTTGAGGTGCAAATCCAGACTCCTTTTAAAAGAGTTGAAGGTCTCTGCCTCAACTACCCTTTCAGGCAGTGCGTTCCAGACCCCCACCACCCTCTGGGTGAAAGAACTTTTCCTCATCTCCCCTCTAATCTTGCTACCAATCACTTTAAATCTATGCCCCCTTGTCACTGACCTCTCTGCTAAGGTAAATAGGCCCTCCACTCTATCTAGGCCTCTCAAAATTTAGTACATTTCAGATCTCCCTTCAGCCTTCTCTATTCCAAGAACAACCCCAGCCTATCCAATCTTTCCTCATAGCTGCATTTTCCCAGTGCCGGCAACATCCTCGTAAATCTCCTCTGTACACTCTCTAGTGCAATTACATCCTTTCTATATTTTCTGCCCATCTGATCAGACCCTCAACATCTTTCCTGCAGCCTACAGGTATCCTCCTCTCTATCTACCACACAGCCAATCTTTGTCATCTGCAAACTTCTTGATCATGCCTCCTACATTTACGTCCAAATCGTTAATATATACCACAAAAAGCAGGGGACCCAGTACTGAACCCTCCAGTACTGGACACAGCCCTCCAGTCGCAAAAATGCCCATCAACAATTACCCTCTTTCCTGCCATTGAGCCAATTTTGTATCCACCTTGCTGCATTTCCCTGGATCCCATGGACTTTTATCTCTTTAACTAGTCTGCCATGTGGTGCCTTGTCAAAAGCCTTGCTAAAATCCACATCAACTGCACTATCCTTTGTTACTTCTTCAAAAAATTTGATCAAGTTGGTCACACAAAATCCTCCCTTAACAAATCCATGCTGACTATCCTTGATTAATCTGTGCATTTCTAAGGTGACAGTTTATCCTGTTGCTCAGACTTGATTCTAATTATTTGTCTGCTACTGAGGTTAGACTGACTGGCTTGTAATTATTCGCTCCCTTTTTAAACAAAGGTACAACGTTAGCAGTCTTCCAATTCCCCCAGCACCACACCTGTATCCAGTGAGGACTGCAAAATGCCATTTCCTCTAGTGCTTCTTTTAACAGCCTGGGGTACATTTCATCTGGCCCTGGTGATTTATCAACTTTCAAGGATGCTAATCTGATTAATAGAAACATAGAAAATAGGAGGAGTAGGCCCTTCGGGCCTGCTCTGCCATTCAAAAAAAGATCATGACTGATCGTCTAATTCAATACCCTGTTCCCGCTTTCTCTCCATATCCCTTGATCCCTTAATACTTCCTCTCTTCCTGTTTATCATATCCAATACTTCACACCCCTCCTCCTTAACTACAATATCTGCATTGTCCCCCTCTTTTGTGAAGACAGATGCAAAATATTCATTACAAACAATGAGCCTGTAGGCTCCTTAGCATCCATGGGGCTCTCGATTTGGCAGCCTCACCCTTTTTCTTTGTGGGAAAAGGTTTAGTCTGAACCCCTTGAATCTCCTCTTTGAATGCCTCCCACTGCTGTTTCCAGTCCACTTTCGCTAAATTACTCCTCAGTTTAGTAAAATTGGTCTTGTCCCAATTAAGAACTCTAACTCCTGTTCTATCGCTGTCCTTCTCCATAATTAAGTTAAACTGACTGAATTATGATCACTATCACCAAAATGCTCTTCCACTGCCACTCCTTCCACCTGCCCATCTTCATTTCCTAAAACGAAGTCAAAAACTGCACCCATTCTTGTTCGACTTGCTACACACTGCCAAAAAAGTTCTCCTGAATGCACCTCAAGAATTCTGTTCTCTCAATTCCTTTCACACTAAAACTATCCCAGTTAACATTGGGTTCGTTAAAATCCCCTACTATTACTACCCTATTGTTCTTGCACTTCTCAGAGATTTGCTCTTCTATCTCCCTGGCTGTTTGGGGGTCTATAGTACACTCCCAGCAGTGTAACCATCTCCTTTTTTGTTCATTAGCTCGATCCATATGGCCTCATTTGATAAACCTTCCAACAGATCACCCCAACTCACAGCTGTAATTGTTTCTTTGACCAAAATTGCCACTCCCCTTCCTTTCATATCCCCCTCCGCATCACATTTGTAAAACCTGTAACCAGGAATGTTGAGCTGCCATTCCTGTCCCAACTTAAACCATGTCTCTGTAGTAGCTATGATATCATACTGCCACATGTCTATCTGTACCCTCAGCTCATCTGCTTTATTTGCTATACTCCTTGCATTGAAATAGATACGCTTGAACGCTGCCAAACTTTTTTTTTAAACTTTCTAACTTGGTTTCCTCTGTCTTCCAGACTCATCCATTAATTTTTTGCCTTCCATTTTCATTTCTGATTTTGTCCCAACTGAGTCTACCCTCAGGTCTCCAGTCCCGTGCCAAACTAGTTTAAACCCTCCCCAACAGCACTAGCAAAATGTCGTGCAAGCAACTTAGTCCCGGCTCTGTTCAAGTGCAACACGTCTGACCTGTACAGGTCCCATCTCCCCCAGAGCCGGTCCCAATGTCCCACAAATCTAAAACCCTCCCTCCTGCACTATCTTTCCAGCCACGCATTCATTGGTCATATCCTTCCATTCCTGTACTTACTTGCATGTTGCACTAGGAGTAATCCGAAGATTACTACTTTTGAGGTCCTGCTTGCTAATTTGTTATCTAGCTCCCTAAATTCTGACTGCAGGACCACATCCCTCTTTCTACCTATGTCGTTGGTTCCAATGTGGACCACGACTGCTGGCTGTTCACCCTCCCCCTTCAGGATGCTCTGCAACCTCTCAGTGACATCCTTGACCCTGGCACCAGGGAGGCACCATCCTGGATTCATGTCTGCAGCCACAGAAACTCTTGTTTGTTCAAAAACAAGAAATGCTGGATTCACTCAGCAGGTCTGGCAGCATCTGTGGAAAGAGAAGCAGAGTTAACGTTTCGGGTCAGTGACCCTTCTTCGGACCCTGTTCCGAAGAAGGGTCACTGACCCGAAACGTTAACTCTGCTTCTCTTTCCACAGATGCTGCCAGACCTGCTGAGTGAATCCAGCATTTCTTGTTTTTGTTTCAGATTTCCAGCATCCGCAGTATTTTGCTTTTACTCTTGTTTGTTCTCCTGACTATCGAATCACCTATCACAATGGCTCTTCCAGTCTTCCCTGTACCCCACTGTGTAGCTGAGCCACCTGTGGTGCCATGGACTTGGCTCTGGCTGCACTCCCCAGATGATCCATCACTCTTATCAGTATTCAGAACAGGGGTCTCCTGCACTACCTGATTATTTCTTTTTGATTGCCTGCCAGTCACCCATTCCCCCTCTCCCTGCATACTCATAAGCTGTAGGGTGACCACCTCCATAAATGCGCAATGCATGTAGCTCTCATGCTCACAAATGCACTGCAGTGTCGCCATCTGCCGCTCAAGTTCCAAAGTCTGGAGCTCAAGCTGCTGCAATTGACGATACTTCCTGCACAAATGGTTAGCCAGGATACGGGAAGCAACCTGGAACTCCCACATAGCACAGGAGATGCAATCTTGAGGCTGAAGCAACCCTGCCATTCCTTTCATTATTGTTGGACCCTTGTTACTGCTAAAAAAAAATTTTTACCAATACTAAAACGCCTTAGAACTAATAATAAAACCTTACCAGTACTGATAAATCCTACTACTAATCAATACAGTTCACTAGTTAAAATAAACCTTACTCAAAAAAAAACTCACCAGCTATTCACTTGTTCATTATTACTTAATTTTTTTTCTCATTTTTAGTCTGCCAGTTGTTGAGTTGCAACCCCTAAGCTGCAGTACTCACCAGCCAATCATCTACCTGTTTCCTCGTGACGTCACACCTTTTTTTCTCTTTCCCAATGCAGGCTCCGACTGGTTACAGGCGATGGCGAGCCCCGCTAGTCTCACTAATTCGCGCTGCTCCGCCGGAGCTCTCCCCTGCCTTCTCCCTGCTGTTTACAGTCACGCTAGTCTCACTGATTCGCACTGCTCCGCCGGAGCTCTCCCCTGCCTTCTCCCTGCTGTTTACAGTCACGCTAGTCTCACTGATTCACGCTGCTCCGCCGGAGCTCTCCCCTGCCTTCTCCCTGCTGTTTACAGTCACGCTAGTCTCGCTGATTCGCGCTGCTCCGCCGGAGCTCTCCCCTGCCTTCTCCCTGCTGTTTACAGTCACGCTGGCCTCGCTGATTCGCGCTGCTCCAACGGAGCTCTCCCCTGCCTTCTCCCTGCTGTTTACAGTCACGCTGGCCTCGCTGATTCGCGCTGCTCCGCCGGAGCTCTCCCCTGCCTTCTCCCTGCTGTTTACAGTCACGCTGGCCTCGCTGATTCACGCTGCTCCGCCGGAGTTCTCCCCTGCCTTCTCCCTGCTGTTTACAGTCACGCTAGTCTCGCTGATTCACGCTGCTCCGCCGGAGTTCTCCCCTGCCTTCTCCCTGCTGTTTACAGTCACGCTGGCCTCGCTGATTCGCGCTTCTCCGCCGGAGCTCTCCCCTGCCTTCTCCCTGCTGTTTACAGTCACGCTGGCCTCGCTGATTCGCGCTGCTCCAACGGCGCTCCCGCCTTCCTTCTCCTTAGTTTATAGCCCTGCTAGTTTTGCTGATTGGTGCTCTCATACTCTGTTACATAAGGATGGGAACTTGAGTATGTATTTATCCAGCTCTAATTTTCTCAATGTTGTATTTGCCCTTAAAAATACTATGGACTTTAGGGTGTTTCATTGTAGTACTTAACTCCAACACATCAAAACTAGCATAAGATTCAGTCTGACTGTACAACCAGTTCAACTGACCACTCCAGCTTCTCGAACTCGCTCTGTCTCTTCTTTAGATATAACACTATCTTTCTGTGATGACCTGGGATGATTAACTGGGAGAGGAATAACACTAGCGAAACAGGATTGTTGATTTAAAGCTATTCCAGGCCTACTCTGCTTAATATGTAAACGGAGATATTTCAAAGCCCCACAAGTCTGACTGCCAATTTTAAATTCTACTCGAAAGGCCTGCTCGGGTCTGCAAAAAAAAATCCCGACCGGAGTCCGACAGAAGCACATCCGACTCTGGCCCGACCCAGCCAGAGTCCTTCCATTTTTTCCTGCACCCTTCCATTTTTACCCGCACACAACCCGACCATCTGTTAACTTACCTTCCATTTTTCACTTTGTTGCTGAACTGCACAAGCTTAAAATAACAAAACCACCTCTCTCGTCCAAAAATTAAATTAACAGTGGAGCCACTTACCTGTGATAGAGCATGTCCAACCCGGCCCAAGCCAAGGCCGAATGCCGGACCCGGAAGTGCAACCTGACCCGAACCCGACACGTCGTCGGGTCCCACCGGGTTCGGGTTGAGTAGCCGGCCTTTACTCTAATCTTTTCTCAAATTCTGCAGTATCACCCCATGAGAAATCAGTTTCAATTCAATTGCAGTTTATTGTCTATACTGTTACAGTCAAGTCATAGTCAGAGAGTCGTACAGCATAGAAACAGGCCCTTAAGTGAAGAGGGGTCGAAGGGCTTCCTTGTTTCCCCTCTCCTTGTTTGACCACAACAGGTTTAATTCTTTCTTGAAGCGAATGTACTGGCCAATTCAGGAGGTGTTTGATTACTTACTTGCTTTGACCTTAACAAGAACCAATTGGACAGGTTTTCTTCAGTTAACAAAGAAAACTGTTAACTTTATTGTACCTAAACTGAATAAAATAATAAAGAACGTGCCAAAGTTGTCCCATACATACGCACGCACACTAGAGGTTTACACACACAAATAGGTTACAGAGTGGGGAAAGGAAGATTAGTTGAGTTAGAGTTGATAAAACAAAAGGGTATACTGTCTGTGAGGTTTGGTGATTTGGCTGGCTTCTAGCTGAATTCAGTGGTCCAGAGGCTTTTATTTTGAAGAGGTAGATGACAGTCCCTTGGAGACAGCGATGCGGATGATTTCTTCCAACAGGGTTTCCAATAGTAGCTGCAGTATGCAAATGTGGTCAGTCAACAAGCAGGATTTGAGAAAAAAAAATCTTAAAACCACAGGACAGTCACTCAGTGATTCAAACATAGCAGCGAGCAGGTATTTCTCTGCTTGCTGAAAAATCTTTAAACTTCCTGGGTCTTGGTTCTTGCTGGGAAACGCACAGACATTTCATCTTCCTCCTCACAGTCCTTTGCAATGTAGGTTACAGTGTAGCATACTATATTAACTTAAGCTGCCAGCAGTCATCCTTTTTTAAAATGTCTTTTAAACTTCTTCCAAAAAAAATTCAGATCTCCAGTCAGTGGATCGAAGAAAATCATCATTCAAAAAAACACAATGGCATAACAATATAAAAATTCATTTTGAGTACATTACTCATTCATTAAAATTACCTATGAATAATAGAAAGAAAATTACCTTATCACAAAAAGTCTAACTTGAATAAAAATGTTAAAAATTAATTCAAGTGCTTTAAAATAATCAATGTGTCCCATGAGTGTGTATCCTCATCAAGCTTGTGTTAAAAGTTCCTCTAGAGAAAGGCATGAACGACTTCACGAACTGATTTGGCCTGCATCTAAGGGATTGTAGCCTTTTTCCTGAATGCATCCAGCAGTAATACGGTGACAAGGGGGTGATTCTCACTGTTCATAACATTCTTTACTTTCTTCAAAATTCTTCGAGAGCAGACTTTGTCAAGAAATCACCCTTCCTACCTGATTCAACAATCTTCGTACTCTTAAAGAATCTCCATTCCCCAGACAGCAGTACCAGAAGAGACATCCAAAAAGGATAGCGCTCTCAAATACAGCCATATAGAAGCGTTTCATAATCGTGGGATCTACTCGAAAGGATTTTAACTCTAATATAATCGTGCATGTCCCCTGGCCATCACATCACTATACTGTTCCCTCCAATTCAACTTATCATCTACTTTAATATCTAAATACTTATAGCTGGTGAATATTTCAATGTCAACATCATGAATCTTTACAGGAACAATATTAGCTGACTTCCTAAAGTCTATAACTAGTTCTTTTGTCTGGTTTCCATTCAATTTAAGGGAATTGCCATCACACCATTTTACAAACCCCTCCACCAAGTTCCTATAATTTACTTCATTATCCATGATCAGGCCCACAAGTACTGTGTCATCAGTATACTTCAGAATCGTTATGTCCTCGTGTTCTGATCGACAATCATTCGTGTAGAGGATGAAAAGCAAGGGTGAGAGTACACAGCCCTGAGGAGATCCAGTATTCATTTATATAGACTGAGTAAATCCTGGAGACTAACATCCGTTGGGTCCTGTTGTGAAGAAAGTCACTAATCCAAAGTAGGAGAGTAGTATTAACATCAAGGTTTTTCAGTTTGTCAATAAGTTTGAATGGTTGTATAGTTTTAAAAGCTGAAGAGAAATCAACAAAGGTGGCACGTGCTGTTGGGTCAAAAGAACCAAGGTTAGAACAGCATCGTCCACTGACCTAAAGTTGATAACTGATCAATATGTGGAACAAGAGGATCTAAAAGACGCTGTGACACAATATGCTCAAAGCACTTCATGACTATTGATGCAAGAGCAACTGGTCAATAATCATTCAGCTCCACAGGCCGCAATTTCTTGGCAACCGGAATGATGATGGCTGATTTCCAACAGCAAAGAACAATATGCGTATCAAATGATTTCTGAAAGACCAACATGCATCATGAAGACGCCTAGAAGTTTTCCTTCGTGATACCATTAAATCATTGTAGGATCCACTTTTAGTTGAAGAAAACCTATTTTCATCCAAACAGATCTCACCGAAAAATGGCACACCCTGGAAGCATCATTCAGACTATAGACAGAATTGTTCAGATTCCATATTTTCCCTTCTGCATCTGCTGCCTCTTTGGGAAGTTTCAGAAACATTTCTCTGAAAAGTATTGCACAGCTTTTTATTTCGACTGACCTACACTCCCAAGAATATGTGGTCAAAAGAGCTAAAAAGATTTTTAAGAATACTTTTCCAGATGTGGGAGAATACACTAACATCTGTATTACCCAGTCGCTCTTCAAAACCCCTCGCAACTAGCCTTGCTTTAGCCTTAAGTCCCATCTATAAGAATTTTTTAAGTACAAATTCACCTGTGTGACAAAGCTGGTACCTCAGAATAAACTCCAAACTCTCTCCAACTAGCTAATTCCCTTTGTTTTGCTTTTCTTATTAGTTTATCCTCAAGTTTACTGGCAGCCACCAAAACTGCACGGTCACGAGGATTTCCGCTTCTAGTTCTGATCTGAGACTGTTCTGTGTTCTTTATTTCATCCTTTAATCGATTCAAGCTATGGCCTCTACTTGCATTTTTGTGTCCGTCAAGACTACTACTGCACAATCACCCTCTTGCACTATTGGAGGATTTTCTCCCTCTGGTAGATGATTGTTTTCTGTCACTTACTGCACTTTCTTACTCTCCACTCTTTTACCCCATTTCTGCTAGTCCATGGGCCTCACTCCTTGGCCATAATCCTGAACACTCAACTAATATTTAAACTTGCCACTAGCTTTCCTGCGCGCCCCACAATTGTCCATCCCTCCAATCACTGGACCCTCTCTGGAATATATATCATCTGATTACCCACTCTGGGCAATTGGCCTCTGGATGTGATAGCTCTGTCCTGTGTGTCATGATCATTCATATTACCACTAACCAGCCCTTACTGCATTCTGTTCCTCAGGACCCTCATCACAAAACACATGAGCACTTGAGGTACAAGGTGCCTCATTTACTTCTATCAGCTACTCAGAGTCTGAGGTTTTGTAATTAGTTCTGATTAATCATGAAAAATGTTTGTGTTTCACAAATACTGTCTTGATGTCTCAACCTACTACCTTACCAGGGCCTTTCAATTCCCTATAGCCCTCTTTTTTTATAGTACGCCAATTCTCCTGAATTAAACTCAGTCTTGGACGATCTTATACGATGCCTCAGCGCTCTCAAAATTTCCTCCAGCACTTAATGAAAACCTGTTTCCCTGCATGTAAAGCATTTAAAATGCTCAGAAAAGAATGGTACTACCTTCTATAGCAGGAGAACCGAATAGAAGGCAATTTGGGATTCTGCCCATGGACTAATTGATAGGGACTATATCCTTCAACCATCTGGAGTGAATTCTTTGCATGAATCACCCATGCCAGGGAGGCTGTCAACTTGCATCCTGGTTGATCAGCTAAAATTTTACGCTGAAAGAATTTTCAGCTGCAGTTTTCATAAACGCAATGTTCATATTTTCACACGTCTCTCAATTAGTCATTGGCAAATACCCCTCAATTATCAGTCAGAACTAAATCTGGTCACCAGGTCTACAATATGTAGAATGAAAATATTTCAGTATTTGTTTCATACTGTACAATAATATCCTGACTGGATAAACTGCAGATCTACTGACTTTGCAAAAATAATTGCCTTATCCATGTTAAGTTTCATTTTTGCCTTTTTCATAGAAGGTTTACTCAACAGTAAAGGTATCTCACTCAAGACTACATCAGTACTTAAAAAATAGCTTACTGCAGCTATTTTACATGGAATTGCAACTGTCTTCAGTGACGTTAATGTGTTGTCATCACCAAATCTAAAGCAAGGAGTACTTTTATATTCTTTAACCTAGTGCCGACCCTCACAACTTAGTGAATCAAGACAACACTTTAAAAATCTGGCCCACATACTGTTGAAGTACAAGCACTATATGGCACTGCACAGTTAAAGGAATCTGCAAATAATTCATCACAGGACTAAAAACTCCTTGTGATCAGTATAATTTGTTTGGATTCACCATTATCTTCACCCTTCTTCTCAGAACTCTTTTTGTCATGTCATTTCAATGACCCTACCTCTTCCCTTTGGATAGTTCACTACATAATGATACTTTGAATCCCACTTGAAGCATGCATTAACTGTTCCTTGGGCATTCCTGTGATCCAGTCACCCATTATTTTTATTCCAATTTTGTCTTCTACTGTAATGGCTAGATTTGCTAAAAGGTGCTTTTATCCTCACTCTGCCTATCTTTAATCCTTCCATTGTACTGATGCCTGTGTCCAGTATTTGGACTATTTCATAATATTTGAATCCTCTGTGCTCTGCGTCACCGCGCAATGTCCCATTTGTTCCTTGAAGGTTGAAGGAAATAACTTTCTCCAGGATTTTTTTTTCAAGGCAGCTGACATCTGATCCAACTGGGTCTCGCTCTTCAAGAACAGACACCAGTTAAAACCAGTAACCTGTCCATACAAGACACCTTAGCACAATCCAGGAATTTAAACACTAGTATTGAGCCAGGGATCCCCAAATAGACTTTTGTCAATCTTTTATACAATCTGTTAAAGTCCATAATATAGTCTTCCATGGAATGACCATCTGTTTTCCAAAATCTATCAAGTTCTGATCGTGTCTCTGAGGCATTTAACAGATCATCTTCCTTGTAGATTTCATCCAAGAACTCTAATAGAAGGTCCAAACCTTCATCACTATCCAACTTTACATAGAAATACTTTACTTCTGATTTTACTTCTTGTAGAAAGCAGTAACGCCAAGGCCATACCTTATTATCTTTTGGTTGGGACATAACCCATGTCCACGTATCTACTTCATTCTTCCACTGGCCATATGGTTCAGACTCTGAGATCATCAGAGTAATTGTACCCAGCCAATTTACACTTGCTTTCTCCCATTTTCCGCACTGGCTATTAGGATTTGTTTTCTGTCTGAATTTTCTTTTCCTTTGATTCCAACTTCCACTTTCAGGCATCCATTCTCTGCTATCATATTATATTCCAGAAAGCCAATTGGTGAAGGATAGAACTGGACCCAATCTTTACACACTTTTAGAAGCATCTATTTAACAGTTACAAACATGCACCTCCTCATCCAACCCCCATAGTTTCAGTCTGTTTCAAATGAGCACAAGTCAATCCCCAGTTAATGTCCATCATGTGCCTACAATTAAACAAAATACACAATGTACAAATCCCCTCCCCTTTATCCACCAGTACCTATTACCCACACCCCCTCCCCCAGTACCCCTCCCTCCACACCCCTTCCCC
Organism: Heterodontus francisci; assembly: GCF_036365525.1. Taxonomy (NCBI): domain Eukaryota; kingdom Metazoa; phylum Chordata; class Chondrichthyes; order Heterodontiformes; family Heterodontidae; genus Heterodontus; species Heterodontus francisci. The sequence continues at coordinate 70,105,589 of NC_090393.1, read as the reverse complement.
ATCCACCCCCCCCCCCCCCCCAAGTGTTTACCTGTCCACTGGGCAGCTCCAATCGCCGAAACAACCTGTAGGAATACAGCCAGCAACTGCAGCCCCGGGACTACCCTACCCCGAGATCCCGGGCCCGGGCCCGGGCCCCGGCTCTCCCGCTGTCCGCCGCCCCGCTCCATCGCAGCTCCACTCTTTGGTAAACAACCTCGTTCCTGCAGCAACTCAGCTCTCAGCTCCCACCAGGCCCTAGAGCCCGCCAAGTTCCATCTAGTCGAGACACCAGCGCCCTGAGCCAATCCAGGTCTGGAGTTCCTCAGCCAGTCTGGAAATCTCAACCAATCCAGACCCAGAGTACCTCAAATGATCCATATGGCAGAGATTCATCAGCAGTGGTCTGATATTGCTCTTGCCCTTCTTCCTTAGGCTCCTGTGGCTGGGCTGGTGGCAGTTCTTGGGTGCCCACAAGCAGAAAATCAGAAGGGGAGGGTTAGAAACCATAGGAATGTTATGGCACAGAAAGAGGTCATTCAACCCATCATGTCTGCACCGGCTGAAAAAACTAGCCGCCCATTCTAATCCCACCTTCCAGCACCTGGTCTGTAGCCTTGCAGGTTACAGCACTTCAGATACAGGTCCAGGTACCTTTTAAATGAGTTAAGGGTTTCTGCCTCCACCACTGATCCGGGCAGTGAATTCCAGATACCCACCACCCTCTGCATGAAAAAGTGTTTCCTCATGTCCCCTCCACTTCTACCAATCATCTTAAATCGACCTCTCCGCTAAATGAAACAGGTCCTTCCTGTCTACTTTATTAAGTCCCCTCATAATTTTGTATACCTCAATTAAGTCACCCCTCAGCCTCTTCTGTTCCAAGTAAAACAACCCTATCCTATCCAATCTTTCGTCATAGTTGCAATTTTCAAGCCTTGGCACATTCTTGTAAATCTCCTCTGTACTCTTTCCAGAGCAATTATCTCCTTCCTGTAATGTGGTGACCAGAACTGTACACAATACTCCAGCTGTGGCCTAACCAGTGCTTTTTTGGTGAGGAAAGTGGGGTGGGGTGGAAAGCAAGTGTTCCATGGTCATACCATTAGCAGCTTGCACTTAGAAACATAGAATCTAGGAGCAGGAGTAGGCCATTTGGCCCTTCGAGCCTGCTGCGCCATTTATTATGATCATGGCTGATCATTCACCTCAGTAGCCTGTTCCCGCTTTCCCCCCATATCCTTTGATCCCTTTCACCCCAAGAGCTATATCTAACTCCTTCTTAAAAACATACAATGTTTTGGCCTCAACTGCTTTGTGGTAGCGAATTCCACAGGCTCACCACTCTCTGGGTGAAGAAATTTCTCCTCATTTCAGTCCTGAAAGGTTTACCCTGTATCCTTAGACCATGACCCCTGGTTCTGGACTCCACCATCATTGGGACCATACTTCCTGCATCTACCCTGTCAAGTCCTGTTAGAATTTTATAGATTTCTATGAGATCCCCCCTCACTCTTCTGAACTCCAGCGAATATAATCCTAACCGACTCAATCTCTCCTCATACGTCAGTCCCGCCATCCCAGGAATCAGTCTGGTGAACCTTCACTGCACTCCCTCGATAGCAAGAACATCCTTCCTCAGAGAAGGAGACCAAAACTGCACATAATATTCCAGGTGTGGCCTCACCAAGGCCCTGTATAATTGCAGCAAGACATCCCTGCTCCTGTAGTCGAATCCTCTCGCTATGAAGGCCAACATACCATTTGCCTTTTTTACCGCCTGTTGCACCTGCATGCTTACCTTCAGTGACTGGTGTACGAGAACACCCAGGTCTCGGTGCATATTCCCCTCTCTCAGTTTATAGCCGTTCAGATAATAATCTGCCTTCCTGTTTTTGCTACCAAAGTGGATAACCTCACATTTATCCACATTATACTGCATCTGCTATGCATTTGCCCACTCACTCAACTTGTCCAAATCACCCTGAAGCCTCTCTGCATCCTCCTCACAACTCACCCTCCCACCCAGTTTTGTGTCATCTGCAAATTTGGAGATATTACATTTAGTTCCCTCATCTAAATCATTAATGTATATTGTGAATATCTGGGGTCCTAGCACCGATCCCTGCAGTACCCCACTAGTCACTGCCTGCCATTTGCAAAAAGACCCGTTTATTCTTACTCTTTGTCTCTTGTCTACCAATCAATTTTCTATCCATCGCAATACACTACCCCCAATCCCATGCACTTTAATTTTACCCGATAATCTCTTATATGGGACTTTGTCGAAAGCCTTCTGAAAGTCCAAATAAATCACATCCACTGGCTCCCCCTCATCAACTTCACTAGTTTCATCCTCGAAGAATTCTAGTAGATTTGTCAAGCATGATTTCCCTTTCGTAAATCCATGCTGACTCTGTCCGATTCTACCACTGTTCTCCCAGTGCTCTGCTATAAAATGTTTGATAATGGACTCTAGAATTTTCCCCACTACCGATGTCAGGCTGACTGGTCTATAATTCCCTGTTTTCTCTCTACCTCCCTTTTTAAATAGTGGGGTTACATTAGCTACCCTCCAATCTGTAGGAACTGTTCCAGAGTCTATAGAATCTTGGAAGATGACCACCAATGCATCCACAATTTCTAGGGCCACTTCCTTAAGTACTCTGGGATGTAGATTATCAGGCCCTAGGGATTTATCGGCCTTCAATCCCATCAATTTCCCCAACACCATTTCTCTACTAATACTGATTTCCTTCAGTTCCTCTCTCTCACTAAACCTTGTGTTCCCCAACATTTCTGGTATGATATTTGTGTCCTCCTCTTGTGAAGACAAAACTAAAGTATGCATTTAGTTGGTCAGCCATTTCTTTGTTCCCCATAATAAATTCCCCTGTTTCTAACTGTAAGGGACCTACATTTGTCTTCACCAATCTTTTTCTCTTCACATACCTTTAGAAACTTTTACAGTCAGTTTTTATGTTCCCCGCAAGCTTACTCTCGTACTCTATTTTCCCCTTCTTAATCAATCCATTGGTCCTCCTTTGCTGAATTCTAAACTGCTCCCAATCCTCAGCTCTGTTGTTTTTTCTGGCAAATTTGTATGCCTCTTCCTTGGATCTAATGCTATCTCTAATTTCCCTTGTAAGCTATGGTTTGGCTACCTTTCCCATTTTACTTTTGCGCCAGACAGGAATAAACAATTGTTGCAGTTCATCCATGCGCTCTTTAAATGTTTGCCATTGCCTATCCACCGTCATCCCTTTAAGTAACATTTCCCAATCCATCATAGCCAACCCGCGCCTCATACTTTCGTAGTTTCCTTTACTAAGATTCAGGGCCCTAGTCTCAGAATCAACTACATCACTCTCCATCTTGTGAAGAATTCTATCATATTATGATCGCTCATCCCCGAGAGAATTCACACAACTAGATTGTCAATTATTCTTCCCTCATTACACAAATACCCAGTCTAGGATTGCCTGTTCTCTAGTTGGTTCCTCATCGTATTGGTCCAGAAAACCATCCCTTATACATTCCATGAATTCCTCCTCTATGGCATTGTGACTAATTTGGTTTGCCCAGTCTATATGCAGATTAAATTCACCCATAATTACAGATGTTCCTTCATTGCATGTGCCTCTAATTTCCTGTTTAATGCCATTCCCAACATCAGCACTACAGTTTGGGGGTCTAAATACAACCCCCACTAACTTATTTTCTCCTTAGTGTGTCTTAGCTCTACCCATACAGATTCCACATCGTCAGAGCTAATACCATAGAGTCATAGAGTTTTACAGTACAGAAACAGGCCCTTCGGCCCAATGCGCCTGCGCCAACCATCAAGCACCCAACCTAACTAATCCCATTTTCCCGCACTTGGCCCGTAGCCTTGTATGTTATGGCGTTTCAAGTGCTCATCTATATATTTCTTGAATGTCATGAGTGTTGCTGCCTCTACCACCCCTTCAGGCAGTGTGTTCCAGATTCCAACCACCCTCTGGGTGAAAAAATTTCTCCTCAACTCCCCTCTAAACCTCCTGCACCTTACCTTAAATCTATGCCCCCTAGTTATTGACCTCTCCGCTAAGGGAAAAAGTTTCTTCCGATCTATCCTATCAATGCCCCTCATAATTTTGTCTACCTCAATCATGTCCCCCCTTAGCCTTCTCCGCTCCAAGGAAAACAACCCCACCCTATCTAGTCTGTCTTCATAACTGAAATGCTCCAGCCCAGGCAACATCCTGGTGAATCTCCTCTGCACCCTCTCCATTGCAATCACATCCTTCCTATAATGTGGTGACCAGAACTGTACACAATAGGTAAATTGGCCATTGTAAATTGCCCCTAGTGTAGGTAGATGGTAGGGAATATGGGATTACTGCAGGGTTAGTATAAATGGGTGGTTGTTGGTCAGCACAGACTCGGTGGGCCGAAGGGCCTGTTTCAGCGCTGTATCTCTAAATAAATAAATAATCCGACTGTGGCCGAACCAGCATTTTATATCCTTCCTCACTTACGGTTTGTCTTTTTAACATTACTTGTTCCCTTCCCACTGTGGCCCCGTTTGATTCCTACGCCTATCACATTTCATATTCCTCTTACTGTCTTTTGTTCTTGTCTTTGATCACCCCTCTCCTCTGACTCCTTGCAAAGGTTCCCATCCCCCTGCCATTTAAGTTTAAACCATCCCTAACTACTCTAGCAAATCAGTCCCAGTCCTGCCCAGGTATAACCTATCCAGTTTGTACTGGTCTTACCTCCTCCAGGACTGGTCCCAATGTCCCAGGAATCTAAAACCCTCCCCCCTCGCACCATCTATTCATAGAGTCATGGAGAGATACAGCACTGAAACAGGCCCTTCGTACCACCAAGTCTGTGCCGACCAGCAACCACCCATTTATACTAATCCTACATTAATTCCCATATTCCCTACCACATCCCCACCTATACTAGGGGCAACTTATAATGGCCAATTTACCTATCAAACTGCAAGTCTTTGGCTGTGGGAGGAAACCGGAGCACCCGGCAGAAACCCACACAGTCACAGGGAGAACTTGCAAACTCCACACAGGCAGTACCCAGAACCGAACCCGGGTCGCTGGAGCTGTGAGGCTGCGGTGCTAACCACTGCGCCACCCTATTCATCTGCTATATCTTGCTATTTCTACTCTGACTAGCACGTGGCACTGGTAGTAATCCTGAGATCCACTACCTTTCAGGTCCTACTTTTCAACTTACTTCCTAACTCCCTATATTCTGCTTTTAGGACCTCATCCTTTTTGTTTTTACCTGTGTCGTTTGTACCAATGTGTACCACGACCACTGGCTGTTCACCTTCCTCCTTCAGAATGTCCTGTAACTGCTCTGAGACATCCTTGACCCTAGCACCAGGGAGGCAACATACCATCCTGGAGTCTCTTTTGCAGCCACAGAAATGACTATCTATTCTCCTTACAATTGAATCCCTTATAACTATTGCATTCTCACACTTTTTGCTCCTCTCCTGTGCAGCAGAGTCAACCGTGGTGCAACGAATTGGGCTGTTGCTTTCCCCTGAGAGGCCATTCCCCCCAACAGTATCCAAAGCAGTATATCTGTTTTACAGGGGAATAGCCATAGGAGATTCCTGCACTGCCTGCCTAGTCCTCTTGCTCTGCCTGATGGTCACCCATTCCCCTCCTGCTTGTGGAGTCTGAGCCTGCGGTGTGACCACCTCTCTATACGTGCTATCCATGATACTCTCCGCCTCGCGGATGCTCCACAGTGTCCCCAGCCACCGCTCCAGCTCTGAAACCCGGGCTTCCAGGAGCTGCAGCTGGTGACACTTCCTGAACACATGCTGGTCCCGGTCACTGGAATTGTTCCTGGCTTCCCACATAGAGCACGAGGAGCACACCATGGCTTTGAGCTTTCCTGCCATGACTTAACCCTTTAAATTAAACCTTTTGGAAGATGCTTAATATCAAATAACATCAATTACTCTGGGGTCCTTCTTCCCTGGTCCTTATTACTACAGAACTCCCGAAAAAACACTACTTACTATATATAAAAATAAACTATGGCTGAATAGTATATTCATATTCCCTGAGGAAATTTATCAAGTCCTCCTTAATACTTTCTGTCACAATTATCGTTTCAGTCTTTTGTTTATATATGTCTACCAACTCCATCTTTCCTCCTCTGGTTGGTATTTGTGGGTTGAAACAAAACGTACTGTTGCTCACCGGACATGTCCGGTTATGTCCATACTGGTATTCTTTCGCCGTGGTGGTTAAACAATATCTCCCCTTTCCCATATAGGCCACTTGGGTTAACCCTGACAATGCTTTACTAGTCTCCATGGTGCAATTTATAGTGGCATTGAATCCACATTTTGACTCTGCTGTTTTTTATATAGGATGAGGACATATGACAAGCTGATTTTCCAGACTACACTCAGACAATGTTGTTCCAACTATCTCTTATCCAATTTTTTGTAATCTTTTGCCCTTATCACCCCATATTTTCTACTTTGTCTAATTGCATCCCTAACTTATCTCTTGTAATTACAAGTATTCCCAATATTACTCCAATGTTCATAGATCCTGTATTTACACACTCCTGGCCTTTCCATACCTTAACAAGTTTTCTGAGTTGGCACCTGGTAATTTTATCATTTGTGTGACTGGTAACTACTCCAACTGGTGTCATTTATCCAAATTGGCACCTGTCCCTCATCAATTTGCCTCAAACTTTCCCGAGTTTGTTCTAACATCCACGAATGTATGAACTACAAACACTTTCATTATTTGAAATATAAAATTTCATTATTTGACCTCCTTTGCCTTTTCTATGATATCATTAATAGTATGAGCATGACCTTCCCGTACTCTCACCAGTCCTGTCACTGTTTTTTGCCAGATCCTGTCCTACTTTAGCTACACCACTCTGTCCCTTTTGTTCCTTTTTCAAAATATCCTTTACTAGCTGGCTGAGAGTTCTAACCTTCTGGTCCACTCTTTCCAGATCTATAGTATTGACAATTGAAGTTCCCGTATTAAAGACTGTGGCTGCATCATTCACTAAACTACATTTACGTCTCTTTCCCTTTATTATTCCCTCATCAGCAAATTCTTGTCCCAGCAATTGTTGCAGTAACACCTTGTACAACTCTCGGGTATTCTCAAGGCACTAGTCAGGTAGCTGGATATCTGAGATATTCAATATTACCGGTACCAACTCATGCTGTTTATTATCATATACAATTTTATGAGTTTTTATTATCCGAAGTCCATTTTCTGGTCCTGCAGTTAAAGCAGGGCAAGGGAGACCAGTCACTTGTGGCTGCGGGGTGGTAACCCTACTCATTGGTAATCCGGATGGGGAGGTAACCTGGAATAGGAACGGTCCTTTTTTTTATTTTCCCCAACACAATACATCCAATAGCCCCTATCATTATGTGGTTTCACACATACTGACTGGTTTCTGCGGTCCTAGTTTCAGTAAGGGGTTAAATCTGGTTTCCAAGACCCTCCCCTTTGACTTACTCATAGGGGTCTGGTATAATGACATAATGATAATTCCTTATTTGGCTCAGTGAGAACCTGGTTCATTTCTTTACAGTTTCCCATTGTCTACTGTGAGTCTAATCGTATCTCATGCCCATAGCGACACCTTTATCTGGTACGTGCAAGGACACTGAGTCTGCTCGCATCTTTGCTGTTCCCATTTCTACCCAACCCCCCTATGTTTCGACACACTGTGTAATTATGTGTAACTAGCCATTTGTTTCAACTAAGTTCTTATATGTTTTTACTGTATGTATTTTTACTGAGTCTACACCCTGGAACCAGCTAGGAAGTGGGCGGCACATAGAATTGCGACGGGGGTGGAGGGCCTGTCGCCTCCTCGTTGCACCACAATTTAGTCATAAATGAAATAGTCAGACAACGGCCTTACAACTCAGAGGCCAATTGAGGCCCTTAAGAGGCCTATTATCAACCACTTATGGCCTCTTCCCACCACTGCGGGGGGCCTCCTCCATGCAGGGAGGTCAACCAGTAAAACGAGGTGACCTCCTTTTGGGCTTGGTTGAGGGGGCGGTTGGGGGCCCTCCTCTGTGCGCAATCTGTGGCCCACAGAGAGACCCCGCCAGCAAACAAAACACCTACCTGAACCAATCTCCCTCTGCACTCAACCCCCAATCCTCCCACCCCTTCACACAGGCCTACCAGTCTGGCACTGCTGCCAGTGATGCTGCCAATACTACTGAGCTGCCAGTTCTCTGATTGGCTGGTAGCACTAGGACTAGGATCCCTGTCAAGGGACAGGGATCTCAGCACCAAGATGTTAATTGCCCAGGCACCATTAAATAGAGCTAGGGGATTCCGAAAGGCCAAGGCGGGGTTCCCCTCGCCTTTTCAGCCTGGCACCGGGAGCCCTGACAGCTCCACTAAATTCTTCCCATCAGGCTGGATTTTGTTGCATTGGTGAGACTCCCAGCGACTGGCTGAAAAGGTGAGGGGAACCCCACTTCAGTCTTTCAGAGCCCCCCCGCCCAGCGCAATCTATCAGTGCTCAGGTACTTAAGTGCCTTGCGCCAGGATCCCCACCCCTTTAAAGACAGGGATCCCGCCTCTAAGAGCTGCCATCTAATCAGAGGCCTGGCAGCTCAGTAGTATCGGCAGCACCACCGGTACTACAAGAGGCCTTGGACCCAGGCCCAGCACTGGAACCCCAGACTTCAGGTAAGTGAGGCAGGGTCACTGGTGCCAGACTGGCAGGCTCTGATAAGGAGGGGGCAGAGGGTGGGCGTTCAGTTCAGGGGGACGGGTGTTAACATACGTGGAGTTTTTCCGAGTGGGGTCCTCCATGTGCCACAGATTGTCCATGGAGGAGGGCCCTTCAAATCTGCCCCAATTCTGGTTAAATCCCAGTGGCGGCAGAAAGAGGCTCTTAAATAGCTGGAAATACGCCACGTAAGGGCCTCAATTGGCCTCTGGGCGGAAAGGCTGTCTTCGGCTTATCCCTCCCCCGACTAAAATCCAGTGCAACAGGAAGGCAATAGGCTCTCAATTCCCCACTGCAATTCTATGGGCTCCCCCGCCTGTAAACCGATCTCCTGGGGGCCCATTAAATTCAGCCCACCCTGTGCAGTAACCTCTTATGTGGCACCTTATCGAATGCCTTTTGGAAATCCAATTACACTATATCTACTGATTCCACTTTATCCACCCTGTTTGTTACAACCTCAAAGAATTCTAATAAATTTGTCAAACACAATTTCCCTTTCACAAAACCATGTTGACTCTGTCTGATTGTATTATGATTTACTAAATGTCCTGATACTACTTCCTTAATAATGGATTCCAGCATTTTCCCATAGGTTAACTGGCCTATAGTTTCATGCTTTCTGTTTCCCTCCTTTCCTGAATTTTCCAATCCACTGAGACCTTTCCAGAATCTCGGAAATTTTGGAAGATTACAACCAGGTATCCACGATCTCTGCAGCCACTTCTTTTAAGACCTTTGGATGCAGGCCGTCAGGTCCAGGGGACTGTCAGCCTTTAAGAACAAAGAACAGTACAGCACAGGAACAGGCCATTCAGCCCTCCGAGCCTGTGCCGATCTTTAGTCCCATTAGTTTTCCTAGTACTTTTTCTCTACTGGCAATGATTGCTTTTAGTTAAAGGTAGACAATTTAAGGTATACAATGGACCCTAGGAAGTACAGAGGGTCAGAGGGACCTTAGTGTACTTGTCTATAGATCACTGAAGGCAGCAGCACATGTAGATAAGGTGGTTAGGAAGGCATATGGGATACTTGCCTTTATTAGCTAAGGCATAGAATATAAGAGCAGGGAGGTTATGATGGAATAAAAACAAGAAATGCTGGAATCACTCAGCAGGTCTGGCAGCATCTGTGGAAAGAGAAGCAGAGTTAACATTTCGGGCCAGTGACCCTTCATGGGAGTTCCGATGAAGGGTCACTGACCCGAAACGTTAACTCTGCTTCTCTTTCCACAGATGCTGCCAGACCTGCTGAGTGATTCCAGCATTTCTTGTTTTTATTTCAGATTTCCAGCATCCGCAGTATTTTGCTTTTATTTTAGAGGTTATGATGGATCTGTATAAAACGCTAGTTAGGCCACAGTTGGAGTACTCTGTACAGTTCTGGGCACCACACTATAGGAAGGATGTGATTGCACTGGAGAGGGTGCAGAGGAGATTCACCAGGATGTTGCCTGGGCAGGAGCATTTCAGCTATGAAGAGAGACTGAAAAGGCTAGGGTTGTTTTCCTTAGAGCAGAGAAGGCTGAGGGGGGACCTGATTGAGGTATACAAAATTATGAGGGGCATCGACCCTTCTTCGAAGGGTCACTGACCCGAAACATTAACTCTGCTTCTCTTTCCACAGATGCTGCCAGACCTGCTGAGTGGTTCCAGCATTATTTTGTTTTTATTATGGTATAGATTTAAGGTTAGGGGCAGAAGGTTTAGAGGGGATTTGAGTAAAAATCTTTTCACCCAGAGGGTGGTTGGAATCTGGAACACACTGCCTGAAGGGGTGGTAGAGGTAGGAACCCTCACAACACTTAAGAAGTATTTAGATGAGCACTTGAAACGCATACAAGGCTACGGGCCAAGTGCTGGGACATGGGATGAGAATAGATAGGTGCTTGATGGCTGGCACAGACACGATGGAATGAGAACTTTGATGGGGCAGTGTACAGGAGAAGAATGATGAGCATGCACACACACATGATGGGGCATTGGCAGGCCTGTGGTCACTATCAAGGAGCATGGAGGAGTTAAGGGGTGATGTGATCAAAGTTTTCAAGTTATTAAGCGAAACAGGGTAGATACAGGGAAACTATTTCTGCTGGTTGGGGAGTCTAGGACCCCTAAGACATAGTCCATAAATTAGAGCCAGAGCTTTTGTGAAAGAAATTAGGAAACACTTCTTCACGCAAAAGGTGATGATGGATGTTTGGAACACTCTTCCACAAATGGAAACGTAATGCTAGATCAATTGTTAATTTTTTTAACCAAAATATATTAAAGGTTATGGGTATATGGAGTTAAGTCACAGATCTACCATGATCTCATTGCAAGGTGAAACAGGCTCAAAGGTTTTTTTTATTCATTCATGGGATGTGGGTGTCGCTGTCTAGGCCAGCATTTATTGCCCATCCGTAATTGTCCTTGAGAAGGTGGTGAGCTGCCTTCGTGAACCACTGCAGTCCATTTGCGGTAGGTACACCCACAGTGCTGTTAGGAAGGGAGTTCCAGGATTTTGACCCAGTGACAGTGAAGGAGTTCGAAGTCAGGATGGTTTGTGACTTGGAGGGGAACTTGCAGATGGTGATGTTCCCATGCATCTGCTGCCCTTGGCCTTCTAGTGGAGGTCATGGATTTGGCAGGTGCTGTCTAAGGAACCTCGGTGTGTTGCTGCAGTGCATCTTGTAGATGGTACACACTGCTGCCACTGTGCTTCGGTGGTGGAGGGAGTGAATGTTTGTCGATGGTGTGCCAATCAAGCGGGCTGCTTTGTCCTGGATGGTGTCGAGCTTCTTGAGTGTTGTTGGACCTGTACCCATCCACACAAGTGGAGCGTATTCCATCACACTCCTGACTTGTGCCTTGTATATGGTGGGCAGGCTTTGGGGGGTGAGGAGGTGAGTTACGCACTGTAGGATTCCTAGCCTCTGACCTGCTCTTGTAGCCACAGTATTTATATGGCTACTCCAGTTCAGTTTCTCTTCAATGGTAGCCCCTAGGATGTTGATATTGGGGGATTCAGCGATAGTAATGTCATTGAATGTCAAGGGGAGATGGTTAGATACTCTCTTGTTGGAGATGGTCATTGCCTGGCACTTGTGTGGCGCGAATGTTACTTACCACTTAACACTTGCCATGGTTTTACAAAGAACAAAGAACAAAGATAATTACAGCACAGGAACAGGCCCTTCGGCCCTCCAAGCCTGCGCCGATCCAGATCCTCTCTCTAAACATGTCGCCTATTTTCTAAGGTTCTGTATCTCTTTTCTTCCTGCCCATTCATGTATCTGTCTAGATACATCTTAAAAGACTCCATCGTGCCCGCATCTACCACCTCCGCTGGCAATGCGTTCCAGGTGCCCACCACCCTCTGCGTAAAGAACTTTCCACGCATATCCCCCCTAAACTTTTCCCCTCTCACTTTGAACTCGTGTCCTCTAGTAATTGAAACCCCCACTCTGGGAAAAAGTCTCTTGCTATCCACCCTGTCTATACCTCTCATGATTTTGTACACCTCAATCAGGTCCCCCCTCAACCTCCGTCTTTCTAATGAAAATAATCCTAATCTGCTCAACCTCTCTTCATAGCTAGCGCCCTCCATACCAGGCAACATCCTGGTGAACCTCCTCTGCACCCTCTCCAAAGCATCCACATCCTTTTGATAATGTGGCGACCAGAACTGTACGCAGTATTCCAAATGTGGCCGAACCAAAGTCCTATACAACTGTAACATGACCTGCCAACTCTTGTACTCAATGCCCCGTCCGATGAAGGAAAGCATGCCGTATGCCTTCTTGACCACTCTATTTACCTGCGTTGCCACCTTCAGGGAACAATGGACCTGAACACCCAAATCTCTCTGGACATCAATTTTCCCCAGGACTTTTCCATTTACTGTATAGTTCACTCTTGAATTGGATCTTCCAAAATGCATCACCTCGCATTTGCCCTGATTGAACTCCATCTGCCATTTCTCTGCCCAACTCTCCAATCTATCTATATTCTGCTGTATTCTCTGACAGTCCCCTTCACTATCTGCTACTCCACCAATCTTAGTGTCGTCTGCAAATTTGCTAATCAGTCCACCTATACTTTCCTCCAAATCATTAATGTATATCACAAACAACAGTGGTCCCAGCACGGATCCCTGTGGAACACCACTGGTCACACGTCTCCATTTTGAGAAACTCCCTTCTACTGCTACTCTCTGTCTCCTGTTGCCCAGCCAGTTCTTTATCCATCTAGCTAGTACACCTTGGACCCCAAGCGCCTTCACTTTCTCCATCAGCCTGCCATGGGGAACCTTATCAAACGCCTTACTGAAGTCCATGTATATGAAGGGGAGGTCGTGTCTCACTAATTTGATTGAGTTTTTTGAGAAAGTGACACAGATGATTGATGAAGGAAGGGCAGTGGATGTTATCTATATGGACTTCAGTAAAGCCTTTGACAAGGTCCCTCATGGCAGACTGGTAAAAAAGGTGAAGTCACACGGGATCAGAGGGGAGCTGGCAAGATGGATACAGAACTGACTCGATCATAGAAGACAGACGGTATCAGTGGAAGGGTGCTTTTCTGAATGGAGGGATGTGACTAGTGGTGTTCCGCAGGGATCAGTGCTGGGACCTTTGCTGTTTGTAGTATATATAAATGATTTGGAGGAAAATGTAGCTGGTCTGATTAGTAAGTTTGCGGATGACACAAAGGTCGGTGGAGTTGCGGATAGTGATGAGGATTGTCAGAGGATACAGCAGGATATCGATCGGTTGGACTCTTGGGTGGAGAAATGGACGATGGAGTTTAATCTGGACAAATGTGAGGTAATGCGTTTTGGAAGGTCTAATGCAGGTGGAAAGTATACAATAAATGGCAGAACCCTTAGGAGTATTGACAGGCAGAGAGATCTGGGTGTACAGGTCCACAGGTCACTGAAAGTGGCAACGCAGGTGGATAAGGTAGTCAAGAAGGCATACGGCATGCTTGCCTTCATCGGTCGGGGCACAGAGTATAAAAATTGGCAAGTCATGCTGCAGCTGTACAGAACTTTAGTTAGGCCACACTTGGAATACTGTGTGCAATTCTGGTCGTCACACTACCAGAAGGATGTGGAGGCTTTGGAGACGGTACAGAGGAGGTTTACCAGGATGTTGCCTGGTCTGGAGGGCATTAGCTATGATGAGAGGTTGGATAAACTCGGATTGTTTTCACTGGAACGACGGAGGTGGAGGGGCGACATGATAGAGGTTTACAAAGTTATAAGCGGCATGGACAGAGTGGATAGTCAGAAGCTTTTTTCCCAGTGTGGAAGAGTCAGTTACTAGGGGACATAGGTTTAAGGTGAGAGGGGCAATGTTTAGATGGGATGTGTGAGGCAAGTTCTTTACACAGAGGGTGGTGAGTGCCTGGAACCTGTTGCCGGGAGAGGTGGTGGAAGCAAGTACCATAGAGACGTTTAAGAGGCATCTTGACAAATACATGAATAGGATGGGAATAGAGGGATACGGACCCCGGAAGTGCAGAAGGTTTTAGTTTAGGCAGGCATCAAGATCGCCGCAGGCTTGGAGGGCCGAATGGCCTGTTCCTGTGCTGTACTGTTCTTTGTTCTTTATCAGCCTAAGCCTGGATATTGTCCAGGTCTTGCTGCATTTCTACACGGACTGCTTCAGTATCTGAGGAGCCATGAATGGTGCTGAACATTATGCAATCATCAGTGAACATCCACACTTCTGACCTTATGATTGAAGGAAGGTCATTGATGAAGCAGCTGAAGATGGTTGGGCCTAGGACACTACCCTGAGGAACCCCTGCAGTGATGTCCTGGAGCTGAGATGATTGACCTCCAACAACCACAACCATCTTCCTTTGCACTAGGTATGACTCCAACCAGCGGAGAGCTTTCACCTGATTCCCATTGACTCCAGTTTTGCTCGGGCTCCTTGAGACCACACTCGGTCAAATGCTGCCTTGATGTCAAGGGCAGTCACTCTCAACCCACCTCTTGAGTTCAACTCTTTTGTCCATGTTTGAACCAAGGCTGTAATGAGCTGCAATGTTAAATGGTCTACTCCTGTTCCGATGTTCAAGTGAATTCCTGTCCCATCCGTAGGACACCTGGTCAACCCGTAGGATTTCTGCCCCACCTGTAGAGCTCTCCAAAATGCAGAACTTTTGTTCCACCCACCGCATTTCTGTCCTATGTGTAAGATTCTCTGCAGATGGCCTTCCCACTGATAGAATTCCTTTTCTAACTGTTGGATTTGTCTCCCACATATTATTCCCCTTGCATTAATAGAATAAGAATAGTACATATAACTCATTCACCTGTACGATTCCTGACCCACCTGTAGAATTCATCTCCCACCGATAAAATTGCTGTCCCACTCGTTACACGTCACACCTGCACAATTCCTTCTGTCTCAAATTTAGCATTCCTGCCATCTTTAGAATATCTATTCCACATGTACAATTCCTGTCCTGACCACATGTAGATTTTCTATCTCACTTGTAGAATACATGTCTTACCTAAAAGGATTTGTGCCTCAGCTGCAGAATCGAGATCGAGAGGGCACAGATTTAACGTAATTGGTAAGAGAAGCAAAAGCGACTTGAAGAAAACCTTTTTCACGCAGCGAGTGGTTAGGATCTGGAATGCACTGCCTGAGAGTGTGGTGCAGGCAGGTTGAATTGAGCACTAAAATAAAAGCAAAATACTGCGGATGCTGGAAATCTGAAATAAAAACAAGAAATGCTGGAACCACTCAGCAGGTCTGGCAGCATCTGTGGAAAGAGAAGCAGAGTTAACGTTTCGGGTCAGTGACCCTTCTTCGTAACTGACAAATATTAAAAATGTCACAGGTTATAAGCAAGTGAGGTGGGGTTGGGGCAAGAGATAACAAAGGAGAAGGTGTAGATTGGACCAGGCCACATAGCTGACCAAGAGGTCATGGAGCAAAGGCAAACAATATGTTAATGGTGTGTTGAAAGACAAAGCATTCGTACAGATTAGGTGTTAACGGACTGAATATTGAACAGCAGCAAGTGCAAACATGAAAAAAAAACAGTGGGTAAGCAAACTGAACAAACGAAGATGAAATGAAATAAATGCAAAAAAAGGTTGTAAAAAATGTAAAAAAGAAAAAAAGGAAAAAGAAAAAACAACTAAAAATGAAAGTAAAATGGGGGGCTGTCATGCTCTGAAATTATTGAACTCAATGTTCAGTCCGGCAGCCTGTCGTGTGCCTTTTCGGTAGATGAGATGCTGTTCCTCGAGCTTGCGTTGATGTTCACTGGAACACTGCAGCAATCCCAGGACAGAGATGTGAGCATGAGAGCAGGGGGGAGTGTTGAAATGGCAAGCAACCGAAAGCTCAGGGTCCTGCTTGCGGACTGAGCTGAGGTGTCCCGCAAAGCGGTCACTCAGTCTGTGCTTGGTCTCCCCAATGTAGAGGAGACCAGATTGTGAGCAGCGAATACAGTATACTACATTGAAAGAAGTACAAGTAAATCACTGCTTCACCTGAAAGGAGTGTTTGGGGCCTGGGATAGTGAGGAGAGAGGAGGTAAATGGGCAGGTATTACAGCTCGGCTTTCATAAGGGAATTAGACTGTTGTAAAAGAACAAAGAACAGTACAGCACAGGAACAGGCCATTCGGCCCTCCAAGCCTGCGCTGATCTTGATGCCTGCCGAAACTAACACTTTCTGCACTTCCGGGGCCCATATCCCTCTATTCCCTTCCTATTCATATATTTGTCAAGATGTCTCTTAAACGTCGCTATCATATCTGCTTCCACCACCTCACCTGGCAGCAAGTTCCAGACACTCACCACCCTCTGTGTAAAAAACTTGCCTCGCACATCCCCTCTAAACTTTGCCCTTCTCACCTTAAACCTATGTCCTCTAGTAACTGACTCTTCCACCCTGGGAAAAAGCTTCTGACTGTCCACTCTGTCCATGCCGCTCATAACTTTGTAAACCTTTATCATGTCGCCCCTCCACCTCCGTCATTCCAGTGAAAACAATCCGAGTTTTTCCAACCTCTCCTCATAGCTAATGCTCTCCAGACCAGGCAACATCCTGGTAAACCTCCTCTGTACCCTCTCCAAAGCCTCCACATCCTTCTGGTAGTGTGGCGACCAGAATTGCACACAATATTCCAAGTGTGGCCGAACTAAAGTTCTGTACAGCTGCAACATGACTTGCCAATTTTTATACTCTATGCCCCGACCGATGAAGGCAAGCATGCCGTATGCCTTCTTGACTACCTTATCCACCTGCGTTGCCACTTTCAGTGACCTGTGGACCTGTATGCCCAGATCTCTCTGCCTCTCAATACTCCTAAGGGTTCTGCCATTTGCTGTATACCTCCCACCTGCATTAGACCTTCCAAAATGCATTACCTCACATTTGTCCGGATTAAACTCCATCTGCCATTTCTCCGCCCAAGTCTCCAACCGATCTATATCCTGCTGTATCCTTTGACAATCCTCATCACTGTCCGCAACTCCACCAACCTTTGTGTCGTCCGCAAACTTACTAATCAGACCAGCTACATTTTCCTCCAAATCATTTATATATACTACAAACAGCAAAGGTCCCAGCACTGATCCCTGCGGAACACCACTAGTCACATCCCTCCATTCAGAAAAACACCCTTCCACTGGTACCCTCTGTCTTCTGTGACTGAGCCAGTTCTGTATCCATCTTGCCAGCTTACCTCTGATCCCGTGTGACTTCACCTTTTGCACCAGTCTGCCATGCGGGACCTTGTCAAAGGCTTTACTAAAGTCCATATAGACAACATCCACCGCCCTTCCCTCATCAGTGATCTTCGTCACTTCCTCAAAAAACTCAATCAAATTAGTAAGACACGACCTCCCCTTCACAAAACCATGCTGCCTCTCGCTAATAAGTTTGTTTGTTTCCAAATGGGAGTAAATCCTGTCCCGAAGAATCCTCTCTAATAGTTTCCCTACCACTGACGTAAGGCTCACCGGCCTATAATTTCCTGGATTATCCTTGCTACCCTTCTTAAACAAAGGAACAACATTGGCTATTCTCCAGTCCTCTGGGACCTCACCTGTAGCCAATGAGGATGCAAAGATTTCTGTCAAGGCCCCAGCAATTTCTTCCCTTGCCTCCCTCAGTATTCTAGGGTAGATCCCATCAGGCCCTGGGGACTTATCTACCTTAATGCTTTGCAAGACACCCAACACCTCCTCCTTTTTGATAATGAGATGACTGAGACTATCTGCATTCCCTTCCCTAGGCTCATCATCCACCAAGTCCTTCTCCTTGGTGAATACTGATGCAAAGTACTCATTTAGTACCTCGCCCATTTCCTCTTGCTCCACGCATAGATTCCCATCTCTGTCCTTGAGTGGACCAACCCTTTCCCTGGTTACCCTCTTGCTCTTTATATATGTATAAAAAGCCTTGGGATTTTCCTTAATCCTGTTTGCCAATGACTTTTCATGACCCCTTTTAGCCCTCCTGACTCCTTGCTTAAGTTCCTTCCTACTTTCTTTATATTCCTCAAGTGCTTCGTCTGTTCCTAGCCTTCCAGCCCTTACAAATGCTTCCTTTTTCTTTTTGACTAGGCTCACAATATCCCGTGTTATGCAAGCTTCCCGAAACTTGCCAAACTTATCCTTCTTCCTCACAGGAACATGCTGGTCCTGGATTCTAATCAGCTGACGTTTGAAAGACTCCCACATGTCAGATGTTGATTTACCCTCAAACAGCCGCCCCCAATCTAAATTCTTCAGTTCCTGCCGAATATTGTTATAATTAGCCTTCCCCCAATTTAGCACCTTCACCCGAGGACTACTCTTATCCTTATCCACAAGTACCTTAAAATTTATGGAATTATGGTCACTGCTCCCGAAATGCTCCCCCACTGAAACTTCGACCACCTGGCCGGGCTCATTCCCCAATACCAGGTCCGGAATGGCCCCATCCCTCGTTGGACTATTTACATACTGTTTCAAGAAGCCCTCCTGGATGCTCCTCACAAATTCTGCCCCATCCAAGCCCCTAGCACTAAATGAGTCTCAGTCAATATAGGGGAAGTTAAAATCACCCACCACTACAACCCTGTTACCTTTACATCTTTCCAAAATCTGTCTACATATCTCCTCCTCTACCTCCCGCTGGCTGTTGGGAGGCCTGTAGTAAACCCCCAACATCGTGACTGCACCCTTCCTATTCCTGAGCTCCACCTATATTGCCTCGCTGCATGACCCCTCTGAGGTGTCCTCCCGCAGTACAGCTGTGATATTCTCCTTAACCAGTAATGCAAATCCCCCACCCCTTTTACATCCCCCTCTATCCCGCCTGATGCTTCTAAAGCCTGGAACATTTAGCTGCCAATCCTGTCCTTCCCTCAACCAAGTCTCTGTAATAGCAACAACATCATATTTCCAAGTACTAATCCAGCTCTAAGTTCATCTGCCTTACCTGTTATACTTCTCACATTGAAACAAATGCACTTCAGACCACCAGTCCCGCTGTGCTCAGCAACATCTCCCTGCCTGCTCTTCCTCTTAGTCCTACTGGCCTTATTTGCTATGTCCTCCTCATTTACTTCACTTGCTGTCCTACTGCTCTGGTTCCCACCCCCCTGCCACACTAGTTTAAACCCTCCCGAGTGACGCTAGCAAACCTTGCAGCCAGGATATTAGTGCCCTTCCAGTTTAGATGCAACCCGTCCTTCTTGTACAGGTCCCATCTGTCCCTGAAGAGAGCCCAATGGTCCAGATATCTGAAACCCTCCCTTCTACACCAGCTGCTCAGCTGTTTAGCTGCACTATCTTCCTATTTCTAGCCTCACTGGCATGTGGCACAGGGAGTAATCCAGAGATTACAACCCTAGAGGTCCTGTTTTAACTTACTACCTAACTCCTATCTGAAAAGGAAGAATGTGCAGGGTCACAGGGAGAAGTTGGGGGACTGACATTAGGTGAATTGCTCATTCGGAGAGCCGGTGCAGACACGAGGGGCCGAATGGCCTCCTTCTGTGCTGTGACAATTCTCTGAATTCCTGTCCAATGTGTAGGATTCGTGACTAACATATAACAGTCCATTTGCACCTGTCGAATTCCTGTTGCATTTGTATCTTCCATGTCTCAGCTGTAGAAGTCCTGTTCGACTGCTGGATTCCTGTCCACCCGTAAGATTCCTGTCTCACCTGCAGAATTCCTCTCTCCCCTGTCAAATTCCTGTCCCAATGTAGGATTCATGTCCCACCTGTATAATTCCTTCTCATCTGTCGAATGCCTGTTCCCCTGTAAAATTCCTGTCTCCCTGCAGAATTCCTGTCTCACCTGCTTCTAGAATTCCTGTTTTCCTGTAGCATTCCTGTGTCACCGATTTAGAATTTTTGTTTCCCTGTAAAAAGAGAAAACAAAGATTTGCATTTATATAATGCCTTTCATGACCACTGGACGTCTCATATAAAATGCTGGAAATACTCAGCACGTCTGGCAGCATCTGTCGAAAGAGAAGCAGAGTCAACGTTTCATGTCAATGACCCTTCATCAGAACTGGAAAAAGTTATAAATGTAAGAGATTCTAAGCAAGTGAAAGGGGAGGGGCAAAAAGAATGAAAAGGAATGTCTGTGATAGGGTGGAAGACAGGAGAGATTTAATGTCAAATCACCATAAACGCCCACCTTCACCCCATCACCCTTGCCAGGGCCTTGAGGACTGGCCCCGGCAACCCCAACTCACTTATCTTGGATCGGAGCTCCAACATTGGGCCTTAGTCCAAGGCTTCTGCAGTATCGGCAGTGGCCACTACTCCCAGTGGTGCTGCTAATACTGTTGAGCTAAGGCTCTCTGGTTGTCTGGCAGCTCTTTGAGTGCTGGGCTGTTCTTTGGCCTCGCACCATAGAATCGTACCAGGGAAGGGCTCTAGCTGGCCGAGGTGGGATTCCCCCTGCCTTTTCAGCCTCGCCATGGGCAAATCGTTTAACCCATTAACTCTGTTTCGCTCTCCACAGAGGCTGCCAGAACTGCTGAGCATTTCCAAGATTTTCTGTTTTTATTTCAGGTTTCCAGCATCTGCAGTAGTCTGCTTCTGAACTGGACATTTCAAAGTGCTTTACAGCTATTGAAGTACTTTTTGAAGTGTAGTTACTCTTGTTGGAAATAGCAGCAAATCTGCACACAGCAAGATCCCACAAACAGCAATGTGATAATGACCAAACAATCTTTTCTGGGATGTTGATTCGGGATAAAGATTGGCCAGGACATCAGGGATAAATCCCCTGCTCTTCTTCAAAATAGTGCCATGGGATTTTTTTTAAGTCTGCCTGAGAGGGAAGACAAGGCCTCAGCTTAACAGCTCATCTGAAAAGCAGCACCTCTGACAGAGCAGTACTCCTTCAGTATTGCTCTGGAATGTCAGCCTTGATTTTTGTGCTCAAGACCTGGGTCTGGATTTTAAGGAGCCCTCGATGATCCTCCCAGCGGTGGTGAGGCACCGGAGCAGTGCCCCCCCCACTGCTTGGCGACGGGACCACAATCAGCATCTGCAAATTAATAAAATTAATAGAAACGTAGAAAAATAGGAGCGGGAGTAGGCCACTCGGCCCTTCGAGCCTGCACCGCCATTCAATACCATCATGGCTGATCATCCAAACTCGTCCCTGCTTTCTCCCCGTATCTCTTGATCCCTTTAGCCCTAAGAACTATATCTAACTTTTTCTTGAATATATTTAATGATTTGGCCTCAACTGCTTTCTGTGGTAGAGAATTCCACAGGTTCACCAGTCTCTGGGTGAAGAAATCCCTCCTCATCTCAGTCCTAAATGGCTTACCCCTTATCCTTAGACTATGGCTCCTGGTCCCGGACTCCCCGCCATCGGGAACATCCTTCCTGCATCTAGTCTGTCCAGTCCTGATAGAATTTTGTCGGTTTCTATGAGATCCCCTCTCCTTTTTCTAAACTCTAGCGAATACATAATCAACCCAATCTCTCTTCATACGTCAGTCAGGGCACCTTCCCAAGACAGTAACATCATCGTGGGGCACAAGGGTGAATCTGCAGCGATGAAGTCATGCTGCTCATCAGGCGTCCAGTGCCGACAGGGGTCTCTAATGGAGGGGTATGTGATGTGTTGTGGTGCGAGGCCCTTGACCCTTACATTTCACTGTTCTCTCACGCACGTCACGTGGTGTTTACTCAAGGAGCCTCCAAGACTGCGGGAGAACCTGCCACCTGTAAGGGGGAGGACAGAATCTCAGAGGATCCAGCATCACCTCACACCCCTGCCCCCTCCACCAATGGAGAAAGTCGCATATCAGTGGGTTTGCGATTGCGATTAGAACTCCTGTCCTACTTGCAAAATACCTTTCCCACCTGTGGAATTCCTATCCCACATGTAGAATTCTGTGTCACCAGCAAGATTCCCATCTCCCTTGTTAGAATTCCTGTCCCATCTGTAAAATTCCTGTCCGTTCTGCATTATTCCTCCAATGTATATTTTGTGTTCCACCTGTAGAATTCGTGTCTCACATTTTGACTTCATCTCCCACCGATGTATTCCAGGCTCCCTGCAGAATTCCAGTTCCACCTGTAGGATTCCTTTCTCCCTGTCGAATTCCCATTTCCCTATAGAGTTCTTGGCCTAACTGCAGAATTCCTGTTCTACCTGTAGAATGCCTCTCCCACCTAGATGATTTCTTCATCTCTGTAGGATTCAACTCCCACATCTAGCATTCCTGTCCCATCTGTATATTACCTGTCTCCCTGACAAATTGTTACCTGTCTGTGCAATTTCTATCCCACCTGTTGAATTATGTCTCCCTGTAAAGGTCCTGTCCCATCTGTAGAATTCCTGTCTCAACTGTAAAATTCCTTTCCCATCTGTACAATTCCTTTCCCTGTAGAATTCCTGTCCACTGATAGAATTCAAGTCCTACCTGTAGGATTCCTATCGCACCTGTAGGATTGCTGTCCCATCTGTAGAATCCCGTTCCCACCTGCAGAATTTAGTTTAGTTTAGAGATACAGCACTGAAACAGGCCCTTCGGCCCACCGAGTCTGTGCCGACCATCAACCACCCATTTATACTAATCCTACACTAATCCCATATTCCTACCACATCCCCACCTGTCCCTATATTTCCCTACCACCTACCCCATACTAGGGGCAATTTATAAAGGCCAATTAACCTATCAACCTGCAAGTCTTTGGCTGTGGGAGGAAACCGGAGCACCCGGAGGAAACCCACGCAGACACAGGGAGAACTTGCAAACTCCACACAGGCAGTACCCAGAATTGAACCCGGGTCGCTGGAGCTGTGAGGCTGCGGTGCTAACCACTGCGCCACTGTGTCTGTTCTCATCCATAGAATTCCTCTCTACCTGTAGAATTCTGGTACAGCCTGTAGAATTCATGCTTTCCTATTGAATTCCTGTTTGACTGTGGAATTCCTGAATCCTTGTAGAATTCCTCTCTACCTACAGAATTTCTCTCCCACCTGTACGATTTCTCTTCCCCCCCCACCAAGAAATTGATTTCATTCTTTTGTGGGATGTGGGCGTCGCAGGCTAGGCCAGCATTTATTGCCCATCCCTAACTGCCCTTGAGAAGGTGGTAGCGAGCCGCTTTCTTGAACCGCTGCAGTCCATGTGGGGTAGGTACACCCACAGTGCTGTTAGGGAGGAAGTTCCAGGATTTTGATCTAGCGACAGTGAAGGAACGGCGATATAGTTCCAAGTCAGGATGGTGTGTGGCTTGGAGGGGAACTTGCAGGTGGTGATGTTCCCATGCATTTGCTGCCCTTGTCCTTCTAAATGGTAGAAGTTGCGCGTTTGGAAGGTGCTGTCGAAGGAGCCTTGGTGAGTTCTGCAGTGCATCTTGTAGATGGTACACATTGCTGCCACTGTGCATCGGTAGTGGATGGAGTGAATGTTTAAAATGGTTGATGGGGTGCCACTTTAGTGGGCTGCTTTGTCCTGGCTGGTGTTGAACTTCTGGAGTGTTGTTGGAGCTGCACCCATCCAGGCAAGTGGAGAGTATTCCATCACATTCCTGATTTGTGCCTTTTAGATGGTGGACAGGCTTTGGGGAACCAGGACTCGCCACAGAATTCCTAGCCTCTGACCTGCTGTTGTAGCCACAGCATTTATGTGGCTGGTCCAGTTGAGTTTCTGGTCAATGGTAACCCCCAGGGGATTCAGCGATGGTAATGCCATTGAATGTCAAGGGGAGATGGTTAGATTCTCTCTTGTTGGAGATGGTCATTGCCTGGCACTTGTGTGGCACGAATGTTACTTGCCATTTATCAGCCCAAGCCTGGATATTGTCCAGGTCTTGTTGCATTTCTACACGGACTGTTTCAGTATCTGAAGAGTCGCAAATGGTGCTGAACATTGCGCAATCAGAAAACATTCCCACTGCTGACCTTATGATGGAGGGAAAGTAATTGATGAAGCAGCTGAAGATGGTTGGGCCTAGGACACTACCCTGACGAACTCCTGCAGTGATGTCCTGGAGCTCAGATGATTGACCTCCAACAACCACACTAGCTTTGTGCGAGGTATGACTCCAACCAGCAGAGAGTTTTCCCTCTGATTCCCATTGACTTCAATTTTGCTAGGGCTCCTTGATGCCATATTCGGTCAAATGCTGCCTTGATGTCAAGGGCAGTCACTCTCACCTCACCTCTGGAGTTCAGCACTTTTGTCCATATTTGGACCAAGGCTGTAATGAGGTCAGGAGTTGAATGGCACTGAGCATCAGTGAGCAGGTTATTGCTGAGCAAGTGATAGCACTGCTGTTATCCCCTTCCATCACTTTACTGATGATTGAGAGTAGACTGATGGGGCAGTAATTGGCCAGGTTGGATTCAAAAGAACAAAAAAAGAACAAAGAACAGTACAGCACAGGAACAGGCCATTCGGCCCTCCAAGCCTGCGCCGATCTTGATGCCTGCCTAAACTAAAACCTTCTGCACTTCCGGGGACCGTATCCCTCTATTCCCATCCTATTCATGTATTTGTCAAGATGCCTCTTAAACGTCCTACGTTTTGTGTACAGGACATACCTGGGCAATTTTTCACATTGCCGGGTAGATGTCAGTGTTGTAGCTGTACTGGAACAGTTTGGCTAGGAGTGCGGCAGGTTCAGTACTATTGCCAGAATATTGTCAGGGCACACAGCCTTTGCAGTATCCAGTGCCTTCAGTTGTTTCTTGATATCATGTGGAGTGAATTGCATTGGCTGAAGACTGTGATGCTGGGGACCTCAGGAGGAAGCCGAGATGGGTCATCGGAAGATGGATGCAAATGCTTCAGCCTTGTCTTTTGCACTGATGTGCTGGGCACTGCCACCGTTGAGGATGCGGATGTGTGTAGAGTCTTCCCCTCATGTCAGTTGTTTAATATTCCACCACCATTCACGGCAGGATGTGGCAGGACTGCAGAGCTGAGATCTGATCCGTTGGTTATGAGATCGCTTAGCTCTGTCTATCGCATGCTGCTTCCACTGTTTGGTATGCAAGTAGTCCTGTGTTGTAGCTTCACCAGGTTGACACCTCATTTTGAGGTATGCCTGGTGCTGCTCCTGGCATGCCCTCCTCAACTCTTCATTGAACCAGGGTTGGTCTCCTGGCTTGATGGTGATGGTAGAGTGCGATATGTTGGGCCATGAGGTTACAGATTGTGGTTGAGTCCAATTCTGCTGCTGCTGATGGCCCACAGTGCCTCATAGATGCCCAGTTTTGCATTGCTAGATCTGTTCGAAATCTATCCCATTTAGCATGGTGATAGTGCCACACAACACAATGGAGGGTATCCTCAATGTGAAGACGGGACTTCATCTCCACAAGGACTGTGTGGTGGTCACTCCTACCAATACTGTCATCAACAGAGGCATCTGTGACAGGCAGATTGGTGAGGACGAGGTCAAGTAGGTTTTTCCCTCTTATTGGTTCCCTCACCACCTGTCGCATACCCAGTCTAGCAGCTATGTCCTTTAGGACTCAGCCAGCTCGGTCAGTAGTGGTGCTACCGAACCACTCTTGGTGATGGACATTGAGGTCCCCCACCCAGTGTATATTTTGTGTCCTTGCTATCCTTAGTGCTTCTTCCAATTGGTGTTCAACAAGGAGAAGCACTGATTCAATAGCCGAGGGGGCGAGAGGCAGTAGGTGGTAATCAGCAAGAAGTTTCCTTGCCCATATTCTTCTAGTTTGGAGTCAATATTGAGGACCCTCAGGGCAACTCCCTCCAGACTGCATATCATATAGCTGCCACCTCTGGTGGGTCTGTCCTGCCAGTGGGACAGGATATACCCGATTCACTCGATTTACTCCGCGTGATATCAAGAAACGACTGAAGGCACTGGATACTGCAAAAGCTATGGGCCCTGACAATATTCCGGCAATAGTAGATTAGATTAGAGATACAGCACTGAAACAGGCCCTTCGGCCCACCGAGTCTGTGCCGAACATCAACCACCCATCTGAAGACCCGTGCTCCAGAACTTGACGTGCCCCTAGCCAAGCTGTTCCAGTACAGCTACAACACTGGCATTCACCCTGCAATGTGGAAAATTGCCCAAGTAGGTCCTGTACACAAAAAGCAGGACAAGTCCAACCCGGCCAATTACCGCCCCATCAGTCTACTCTCAAACATCAGTAAAGTGATGGAAGGTGTCATCAACAGTGCCTTCAAGCGGCACTTGCTTAGCAATAACCTGCTCAGTGATGCTCAGTTTGGGTTCGGCCAGGGCCATTCAGCTCCTGACCTTATTACAGCCTTGGTTCAAACATGGACAAAAGAGCTGAACTCAAGAGGTGAGGTGAGAGTGACTGCCCTTGACATCAATGCAGCATTTGACTGAGTATGGCATCAAGGAGCCCTAGCAAAACTAAGGCCAATGGGGGTCAGGGGGAAAACCCTCCGCTGGCTGGAGTCATACCTAACGCAAAGGAAGATGGTTGTTGTTGTTGGAGGTCAATCATCTGTGCTCCAGGACATCACTGCAGGAGTTCGTCAGGGTAGTGTCCTAGGCCCAACCATCTTCAGCTGCTTCATCAATGACCTTCCTTCAATCATAAGGTCAGAAGTGGGGATGTTCGCTGATGATTGCACAATGTTCAGCACCATTCGTGACTCCTCAGATACTGAAAAAATCCGTGTAGAAATGCAGCAAGACCTGGACAATATCCAGGCTTGGGCTGATAAGTGGCAAGTAACATTTGCGCCACACAAGTGCCAGGCAATGACCATCTCTAACAAGAGAGAATCTAACCATCTCCCCTTGACATTCAATGGCATTACGATCGCTGAATCCCCCACTATCAACATCCTAGGGGTTACCATTGACCAGAAACTGAACTGGAGTAGCCATATAAATACCGTGTCTACAACAGCAGGTCAGAGGCTAGGAATCCTGAGGCGAGTAACTCACCTCCTGACTCCCCAAAGCCTGTCCACCATCTACAAGGCACAAGTCAGGAGTGTGATGTAGTACTCTCCACTTGCCTGGATGGGTGCAGCTCCAACAACACTCCAGAAGCTCGACACCATCCAGGACAAAGCAGCCCGCTTGATTGGCACCCCATCTACAAACATTCACTCCCTCCACCACCGACGCACAGTGG
The DNA here is from genome assembly GCF_036365525.1 of Heterodontus francisci. Classification (NCBI taxonomy): domain Eukaryota; kingdom Metazoa; phylum Chordata; class Chondrichthyes; order Heterodontiformes; family Heterodontidae; genus Heterodontus; species Heterodontus francisci. Next base: position 70,078,232 of record NC_090393.1, on the reverse strand, counting down.
CAGCAGTGTGTACCATCTACAAGATGTACTGCAGCAAAGCACCAAGGCTCCTTAGATAGCACCTTCCAAACCCGCGGCCTCTACCAACTGGAAGGACAAGGGCAGCAAATGCATGGGAACACAAACATCTGCAAGTTCCCCTCCAAGTCACACACCATCCTGACTTGGAACTATATCGCCGTTCCTTCACTGTCGCTGGGTCAAAATCCTGGAACTCCCTTCCTAACAGCACTGTGGGTATACCTACCCCACATGGACTGCAATGGTTCAAGAAGGCAGCTCACCACCACCTTCTCAAGGGCAATTAGGGATGGGCAATAAATGCTGGCCTGGCCAGCGATGCCCACATCCCCATGAATGAATTTTTAAAAATGATGGTGTCTGGGACATTGTCAGGTATGGGTCCATGAGTGTGATTATTTCTGGCTGTTGCTTAACTAGGTTGTGGGACAGCTCTCCCAATTTTGGCACAAGCCCCCAGATATTGTCACGGACATGTATTATTTTTTCTCCCAAATTAAAACTGCATGTGTGCCTTTAAGACTGGTAAAAACAGTGTACCTTTAAGAGGGAGAAGATTCTACAAATCTGGAGACACAGTATACCACAGCTGGATTTTTGGTTACCCTCAGCAACAGCAGGTCACATGGTACGATGTGCCCATTTTGACTCTGTGGGGAACTGGCAGAAACTGGTTTGAAGCAGTTGGTTCTGAGAAACTTGCCAGTGAGGAACTGAAGAGAAAGGAGCTGTTATATTGTCTCTCAAGAAAAAAGCTACAAGCTGAGTTAATTGCCCGAGCAAGGAAGAAAAGCTTTTCTTTTTCAAGAATTATTTGTATTGCTGTGCTTAGCGTAGAAGGAACTGTTAATGCTACTGCAGCCAAACTGTTTACCAATCAAGAATCATGTATTTACATCAAATCCAGATAAAGACTTCAAGTGAACTTTGATTATCTTCACCTTCGAAGACTTCATTCATTGGGAATGTAAACACAAAGACTTTCTCATTTTTATTTATTCTTAACAGACAGATAATCTCAAAAACTATCTTTTTAAAAAAAACAATTAATGGTTATTTTTGAATATATGTGCGTGCATGCAGGAGTTAGATTAAATTAAGAATTCATAAGATCTTTTGACATAGGTTTATCTTAATAGTGTTTAAGATTTAGTTTTTTTTCAAATAAATAGTTAATTTGTTGTTGTCTAAAGATACCTGGTTTGATCTGTTTCATTCTGGAGATATTAGAGTGTTTAATTTGGCTGCTTTTCTAATTTTGGTAAAAATTAATAAATATGCTGTGACCTGTGGATTGACGGGACTGAATTAACAGTGCATTGCTCTCGCCGCGGTCATAACAATGTTAGTAAGGAGGATTTTGCAGGGTTGACAGGGCTGGGTTTGCTGTAGTCAATTCCACTGCCTAGGTCGATGCTGGGTGGTCCGTCCAGTATCACTCCTTTTCTTAGACTTCATGGTGGTTTAATACAACTGAATGGCTTGCTAGGCCATTTCAGAGGGTATTTAAGAGTCAACCACATTTCTGTCCCATCTATAGGTTTCCAGTCCCACCTGTCAGATTTCCTGTTTCACTGTAGAACATCTGACTCCCTCTTTAATTCCTGTCCCAGCGGTAGAATACCTGTCTCCTGCAGAATTCCTATATCACTTGTAAAATTCCTGCTCCACCTGTAGAACTCTTGTATATATCATCTCCCACCTGTCGAACTCTTGTATATATCTTCTCCCACCTGTAGAACTCTTGTATATATCTTCTCCCACCTGTAGAACTCTTGTATATATCATCTCCCACCTGTAGAACTCTTGTATATATCTTCTCCCACCTGTAGAACTCTTGTATATATCTTCTCCCACCTGTAGAACTCTTGTATATATCATCTCCCACCTGTAGAACTCTTGTATATATCTTCTCCCACCTGTAGAACTCTTGTATATATCATCTCCCACCTGTAGAACTCTTGTATATATCATCTCCCACCTGTAGAACTCTTGTATATATCTTCTCCCACCTGTAGAACTCTTGTATATATCATCTCCCACCTGTAGAACTCTTGTATATATCTTCTCCCACCTGTAGAACTCTTGTATATATCATCTCCCACCTGTAGAACTCTTATCTCACTATAGCATTTCTCTCCCACCTGTACAATTCAGGTCTCCTTGCCGAGTTCCTGTCCCACCTGTGAAATTCCTTTTCCAGCTGCAGAATTCCTGTCTTCCTGTAGAATTCCAGTCCCACCTGTACTATTTCGGTCTCCCCTTAGGATTCCTGTCCTGTCAGTAAGTTTCCTGTCCCAGATTTAGAATATCTGTCTGCCTGTAGAATTCCAATCTCACTTGTAAAATTCCTGCCCCACCTGTAGAATTGCTGTCCCACCTGTAGAACTCCTGTTGAACCTGCAAAATTCCTTTCACACCCATGGTATTCTGATCTCCCAGTCAGAATTCCTGTTCCCCATGTAGAATTACAGTCTCAACCGCAGAGTATCTATCCCATCTTTTAAACTCTTGTCCGATCTGTAAAATTCCTGTCCTTCCTTTCAAATTCCTTTTCTTCCTGTAGAATTCCTGTCCAATCTGTAAAATTCCTGCCTCCTTATAGAATTCCTGTTCCACTTGTAAAATTTCTGTTGCAACAGTAAAATTCCAGTCCCACTTGTGGAATTCCTATTCCACCTGTAGAACTTCTGCCCAACCTGCAAAATTCCTTTCCCACCTGTGGAATCCCCTTCCCATGTGTAGACTTCCTGTTCCACCTGTAAAATTTTTGTCCCAACTGTAAAATTACTGTTCCTCTTGTCATGGGAGTTTTTTTCCTTCTGTTTAAAAATTAAGGGGGACTGTGTACCTTTAAGTTAGAGAGAAGCTTTTAGATTCTCTGTGCCAGCAGCAAGCCTGTTTCCTAGGCAACCGCAGGAAAGAGAAGCCACATGCTGTATTGTATTAGTTAACTGTGTGTAACGATTGGCTAGAACCAGTTTGATCTGGAGACCAGTGAAGCGTGCTACTCTGAAGAAGATGATGTCTCTCTCTCTCTCAGCAGAAAAATCTACTTTGGTCTACAGGCTGTGTTTCACCTGCAGAGGGAAAAAACCCTGGAAAGGAAATCTTGTATTGTTGGAGGTATCAAATTCCTTTTTACTTCCAATCTCTAAGAAACCTTTGCCTCAGGAGTGACTTTCTGTTGCCTGTTTGTGTTTCTGGGAGTTCTGGAATTCTCAGTAATATTTCAACTGATAGACTGCCAATTTAAAAATCCAAATAGACATGTTGCTATACTCCTTATTGAAAGAACTGTGTGATGCCTACTGCAACCGAAGTGCTTTGAACGCCTATCCATTAAAGACTGTTCATCAAATTCACCTGGAGACTTCAAATGGCATCTGACTATTTGACTCTGGGACAGCTCACTGAATCAGGAACGTAACCCACAAATACTTACAAACGAGCTATTTATTTATTCCTAAGAAACAGCTCTAATTTAAAACATCATTTTTAAAACTGGTTAACCATTGGTTTTTGAATGTATGTGTGTGTGCACGAAGGTTAGGAGAAATAAGAAGTTATAAGGTCCTTAGACATAGGTTTATTGCAATATTGTTTAAGATTTAGTTTATTAATAAATAGTTAATTTGTTGTTGTTTAAAGATACCTGGTTTGGCCTATTTTATTCTGGAGGTTAATAAAGTGTTTAATTTGGCTGATTTTTGGTAGCGGAGAAAACTTTAACAAAATTCTATGATCTGTGGAGTAATGGGACTGAATTGACAGTGCATTACCCCCGTTTCAGTCGTAACACCCGATAGAATTCCTTTCCCACCTGTGGAATTTCTGTCGACCTGTTGAATTCCTGTCCCACCTGTAGAATTCCTATCTCCCTGTAAAATTCATTTCCCACCTGTAGCATTCCTGTCCCACTTCTAGGACTGATGTCCCATCTGTAGCAGTTCATTTCCACCTGTAGAATTCCTGTCTCAACTGTAAAATTCATGGTTCTCTGTAGAATTCCTGTCCATCTATAGAATTCTTGTTTCACCTGTAATATTCCTTTCCCACATGTAGAATTCCTGTCCTAATATATTGAAATCATGTTCCTCCTGTAGATTTCCTGTCCCACCCATAAAATTCCTCACCCATCTGTACAATTCTTTTCCCGACTGTAGAATACCTTTCCACCTGTAAAGTTCCTGTCTTCCTGCAGCAAATACATGGGAACATCACCACCTGTTAGTTCCCCTCCAAGTCACACACCATCCTGACTTGGAACTATATCACCGTTCCTTCACTGTCGCTGGGTCAAAATCCTGGAACTCCCTTCCTGTGCATGTACCTACCCCACATGGACTGCAGCCGTTCAAGAAGGCAGCTCACCACCACATTCTCAATTAGGGATGGGCAATAAATGCTGGCCTGGCCAGCGTTGCCCACATCCCATGAATGAATAAACAAAATGTGTAAAACACCTGTAAAATTCCTGTCCCATCTGTAGAATCCTGTAAATGTCATGTCTCCCTCTAGAATTCCTGTTCCCTAGAGAATTCAAGTTGCATCTGTAGAATTCCTGTCTGACCTGTAAGATTCTTGCCTCAACTGTTGAATTCCCGTCTCAACTGTAAAATGCATGGTTCTCAGTAGAATTGCTATCCGCCTCTAACATTCTTGTTCCACCAGTAATATTCCTTTCCCCACAGTAGAATTTCTGTTCTTTCAGTAGAATTCCAGGAACCCTATACAATTCCTGTTTCAAGTCTGGAATTCCTGTTTGCCTATAGAATTTTTCCCTCATCTGTAGGATTTCTGTTTTCCCATGATTCCTGTCCCATCTTTTGGATTTCCAGCCACACCTGTAGAATTTCAGCCTCCCTATACAATTCCTGTCCCAGTGGTAGAATTCCTGTCCCAACTGTTAAACTCCTTTCCACCTGTAGAATTCGTGCCTCTCCTGTTGGAATCCTGTTACAGCAGTAGGAATCCTGTCCTCCTGTAGAATTCCTGTCTCACCTATTGGATTCCTTTCCTACCTGTCCAATTCCTGCCTCCCTGTAGAATTCCTGTCTCCTTGTGGAATTTACTCCACATGTAAAATTCCCTTCTCACCTTTGGAACTATTGTAGAATTCCTGTCGTAAATATAGAAATCCTGATCGATCTGTAGAATTTTCTGTCTCACCTGGAGAACTGCTTTCCCACCTGTAAAATACCTGTCTCCCTGCAGAATTCCTCTCCCACCTGTACATTTTCTGTCTCCCTGTAGGATTTCTGTCCCATCTCTAGGATTTCTGTCCCACCTATAGTTGTGAAAGCAACCATGAGGTGGGTGAAATGTTGCATAAGATTTTAGCTGATTGAACAGAATGTAAATTGTCAATTACCCGGGCATGGGCAGTTCATGCAAACAAATCTCTTCAGATGATTAGAGACTTTGTTCTTACCAAATAGTCTGCAGGTGCAATCCCAAATTACCTTCTTTGTGATATTCTTTGTGATAATCCTCTTGATCTAGAAGGTACTACAATTAGTGTCTTTTTTCCCTGGGCATTTAAATTTTTTACATGCAGGGAAACAGGCTTTTATCAATGTTGAGGCATCAAAGAAAATTCATACAATACTATGGAATCATATTAGACCATCTGAGAGAGGGAGCAATTCAGGAGATTTAATATACTCTCAAGGAAAGGCTCACAGGGAATAGAAAGGCCCTTGTAAAGTAATAGAGCATGATGGTAAGAGAGTAATTATCAAACATGACACTCAAAGTGTGAAAGTTCATTCATTATATTGATCAGAACTAATTATAAAATCTCAGATTCTGATCAGCTGATAGAAGTAAACAAAGCACCTTTAATCTCATGTTTTGATTATGAGGGTCCTGAGGAGAAGAATATGATAGATCAAGGGCTGGATAGTGACAATGTGAGTGATCGGGAGAGCTATCACATCCATAGGACAATTATCCAGAGTGGGGACTCAGATGGCATATTTCCAATGGGAAGGAATGAATGGAGGGATGTGACAATTGTGGGATGTGCAGGAAAAGCTAGGAACAAGTTTATACATTGGTTGAATATTCAGGATGATGGCCATGGAGCAAGGTCCACGGACTGGCAGAATGGGGTGAAGGAGTGGAGAGTAAGAAAGTGCAGTACCAAATACTGACAGTGGGTCAAGAAGTGACGGTCAAATCAGAAAATAATCATGGACAACAGAAAGAACATCCGATAGCGCAAGAGGGAAATCTCAAAGCAATAGTCATGACAGACATAAAAGTGGAACTAGAGGCCATTGCTTGAACAGATCAGACAAGAAATAAAGACCACAGAACAGTCTCTCAACGTAAGTCCTCACGATCATGAAGTTTTGGTGGCTGCCAAAAAACATAAGGATAAAAGAGTGAGGGAGGCAAAACAAAGGGAGTTGGAGAGAGTTTAGAGTTTATTCTGAGGTACAAGATAAGGGACACCAGCCTTGTCACATAGGTGGACACAAAAGATTGCATGACACTATTACAAAGAAGAGAAGGGGAGTTCTTCATGGTGTCCTGGACAATATTTGTCCCTCAATCAACATCACAAAGACAGATTAGCCAGTCATTATCACGTTGACGTCTGTGGGAACTTTGCTGCTGCCTTTCCATTACAACAGTGACTACACTTCAAATAGTACTCCACTGGCTCCAAAGCACTTTAGGACATCCCGTGGTTATGAAAGGAGCTCACCCCTGTTATTACTGTTGCCATGTCCCAGGCATGTGAGTGCATGGCTTCATCCATCGAGAGGTTGGCGACCCTCTTAGAAAGCCACATTCCACAGATGCACCATGACCTGCAAACCCTCGCCTTGGCCATGAGTTCAGATCAGCATTGGCAGAGCAAGAGGAGGAACAGGAGATGGAGATTTTTCCCACTCCTAGTCCTGCTCTGGTGAAGAGGGAAGTTCAAATAAGCCTTGAGAGGGAGGAGGAGAGGATGCGCTCCTCTGGAGTCTCCCCTTTGAGCGTTTCAAGTATGGACACCGGCTCCTCAGCCCCTCTGCCAGTGAGTCCAGCTCCAGCAGCTGCAATGCCTGAGGACAGTCCTGCACTGGTGCAGGAGGCCTTCAGGCAGCCGGGGCCCTCCAGGCCTCAGGCACCCAGAGGACGACCGCCGAAGTCATCCCAGGCCAAGGGGCACCCTAATCAGCAGCCTGCCTCCAGTCCAGCTGCTAATGCAGAGGTTACAACGTATAGGAGAACCTGCAAGCATATATAAAAATAAACTACACACACGAGTATTCAAGTGTGACACAACTATGTCATGTTTACTTTAATTAAATGTTCTTTTGTGCCAAACATTTGCCTTCATTGTTTGTAAATCAACTTCCAACATGCCTTAATTGTGACTCTCTAAATCCCAGCATAGCCCTTACGCAGTGCCAGTGTGACCACAGACATCATTATCATGACAATCTGAATGAAGAAGGAATCAACTAATGCTCTCCCATGGGCACTAGCACACATTGCTGGTGGCCTTCATTCAGGTGAGACAGATGGTACAGAGGCAGAAGCCAACATGCATGATGGTCAGTATATATTGCATTCTTATTGAGTAGACATCAGGGTTGATGAAATCGGGTCATTATAAGGTTGTTCCTTGCCTCGCTTACACGTTACTCACCATGTCTGGCCTCCATTGCCGTGCTGTGCTCTTCCATAGCTGCTTGTTCACGTCCTTCCTCTGCACCTCTTTGTCGGTGGGTGATGTTGCTCATGCATGTCTTCCTCGTGTAAGGCCTCCCCCCTCTGAAGTGCAAGGTTATGTAGAGCGCAGAAGACGACCACAGTATGGGCAACCCTCTCTGGGGCATACTGCAAGGCTCCACCAGATCGATCGAGGCAGCGGAACCTCATATTAAGTAGCCCAACGGCCTACTCGATGGTCACTCGTGTGGAGCCTTAGCAAGTATTGTCCCTTTCCTCCACATTATTGCGACGGTTCCTCACTGGCGCCAGAAGCCATTTCTTCAAGGCGTAGCCCTTGTCCCTGTGAATCCACTCCTGAAGGCGAGCTGGGGTGGGGGTGGCTGATGGTGGGGGGCGGGGGGTGCGGGTGGGTGAGAGAATGAAAATCTGTTGCACCTGGGACTGTCAAAGTACATAGGCATTGTGGCAGCTTCCCAGGAAGCGGGCACACACCTGCAGCAAACACTTTTGGTGGTTGCAAACCAGTTGACCATTGATGGAATGGAATCCCTTCCTATTGATGAAGGCTGCTGGTTGGTCTGTCGGAGCCTCGATGGCCTCATGTGTACAATCAATTAAGCCTTGCACCTGTGAGAATCCAGCTATGACCCAGAAACTGATGACCCTCTCGGCCTGACTGTCAGAGTCTGTCCGGTAGTGCACGTAGTCGCCAGCCCCTTGAACAGGGCATTGGTCACCTCCTTGATGTAGCAGTGTGCTAAGGCCTAAGAGACCCTACAAATGTCCCTGATGAACCCCTGGAATGATCATAGAAACATAGAAAATAGGAGCAGGAGTAGGCCATTCAGCCATTCAGACCTGCTCGGCCATTCAAAAAAGATCATGGCTGATCCTCTAATTCTGTTCCCTGTTCCCGCTTTTTCCCCATATCCCCTCATCCCTTTGGCATTAAGAAATATATCTATCTCCTTCTTGAATGACTTGGCCTCCACTGCCTTCTGTGGTGGAGAATTCCACAGGTTCACAGGTTTTGTGAAAGGGAAATCATGTTTAACCAATTTATTGGAGTTCTTTAACAAAGTTGTGTGTGCTGTGGGTAAAGGATGTAATGTACTTAGATTTCCAGAAGGCATTTGATAAAGCTCATGGTATAGGGGGTAACATATTTCCACGGATAGAAGATTGGCTGGTTAACAGGAAACAGAGAGTAGACATAAATGGGTCATTTTCTGATTAGCAAGATGTAACGAGTGGTGTGTCGCAGGGGTCAGTGCTGGGGCCTCAGCTTTTTACAATTGATATAAATAACTAGGATGAAAGGACTGAAGGTATGGCTACTAAATTTGCTGATGATACAAAGATAGGTAGGAAAGTAAGTTGTGAAGAGGATATAAGGAGGCTACAAAGGGACATAGATAGGTTAGTGAGTGGGCAAAGATCTGGCAAATGGAGTATAATGGGGGAAAATGTGAAATTGTCCATTTTGGCAGGAAGAATAAAAAAGCATATTATCTTATTATCACTACCAGAAGGATGTGGAGGCTTTGGAGAGGGTACAGAGGAGGTTTACCAGGATGTTGCTTGGTCTGGAGGGCATTAGGTATGAGGAGAGGTTGGATAAACTCGGATTGTTTTCACTGGAACGACGGAGGTGGAGGGGTGACATGATAGAGGTTTACAAAGTTATGAGCGGCATGGACAGAGTGGATAGTCAGAAGCTTTTTCCCAGGGTGGAAGAGTCAGTTACTCGGGGACATAGGTTTAAGGTGTGAGGGGCAAAGTTTAGAGGGGATGTGCGAGGCAGGTTCTTGACACAGAGGGTGGTGAGTGCCTGGAACTTGCTGCCGGGGGAGGTGGTGGAAGCAGATACGATAGCGACGTTTAAGAGACATCTTGACAAATATATGAATAGGATGGGAATAAAGGGATACGGACTCCGGAAGTGCGGAAGGTTTTAGTTTAGTCAGGCATCAAGATCAGCGCAGACTTGGAGGGCCGAATGGCCTGTTCCTGTGCTGTACTGTTCTTTGTTCTTTTTATCCTAAATGGTGAGAGATTGCAGAGCTTAGAGATGCAGAGGGATCTGGGTGTCCCAGTGCATGAATCGCAAAAGATTAGTATGCATATACAGCAAGTAATTAGGAAATCTAAAAGAATGTTATCACTTATTGCAAGGGGAATTGAATACAAAAGTAGGAAGGTTATGCTTCAGCTACACAGGGCATTGGTGAGACCACATTGGGAGTACAGTGTGCAGTATTCTCCTTATTTAAAGAAGGATGCAAATGCGTTGGAAGCAGTTCAGAGAAGGTTGACTAGACTAATACCTGGAATGGGCGGGTTGACTTATGAGGAAAGGTTGGATAGGCTAGGCTTGTATCCGCTGGAGTTTAGAAAAATAAGAGGCGACTTGATTGAAACATAAAAGATCCTGAGGGGTCTCGACAGGGTGGATGTGGAAAGGATATTTCCTCTTGTGCGAGAATCTAGAATAACGGGTCGCCCATTTAAGACAGAGATGAGGAGAATTTTTTTCTCTGAGTGGGTCGTGAGTCTTTGGAACTCTCTTCCTCAAAAAGCTGTGGAAGCAGAGTCTTTGAATATTTTTAAGGCCGAGGTAGATAGATTCTTGATAAGCAAGGGGGTGAAAGGTTATTGGGCGTCGGTGGAATGTGGATTTGAGGTTGCATGATTTTATTGAATGGCAGAGCAGGCTCGAGGGGCTGAGGGGTCTATTCCTGCTCCTAATTTGTATGTAAAAAGACAGCCAGAGACAGAGAGAGAGGGAGACCTCAAAGCAGAAGCCACTTGTAACAGCTTGAGTTCCAGCCAAGCCAGGCAGCACAGTGTCTTGCTGAAATCATCCAACATCTGCAGTATACAGCACTGAGAGCTAGAAGTAACCCACCATCTTCAACAAAACCTTCAATGAACAGAGAAATGTACAATCGTCTCAGGCCTGCATCCATTTAAAACTTGATTCTCAAGAGAATTCAACAGGTTTATTGTGACCTTACCCCCTCTAAAAACAACCTTTTTTCCCCCGTCTCTACCTGTCTCTTCTTGTGTGTGAGTGCTCGAGCAAATGCATGAGTGGATGCAGATGTGACAAATTTTAGGATAAGGTGTACTGATGAATAAACAATTGGCTTTGGTTTTTTTAAACAAGAAAACCTGTCGCTGTCTGGTTATTTGAGAAATAAAACACCAAGGGGCTAAACGCTAATACAAATACACTTACTGCAGTCAGGTGGAGAGTTGAACAGGGGAAACACCCACATCACACCATGTGGCCAGAACAAATTGGGGACTTGAAGCCAGATCTGAACCGCCAGACAAACAAGAGATTTAGAAAACAGGAGAAAAATTGACCTCTACAATTGTGGAACAATAGACAGGTTTTCATGTATTCATCTGTTTTTTCTTGATGGTGCGACAAACAAAAGAGAAAGCCATATTTAATGCTAAGAAGTTAGTAAAGCAGGGAGAGATATCTCATGATAAGTTAAACCAATTAGGTGTTGAAGATTTAAAAAGCTTAGCTACAGAAGTGGGAATCACTTTCAGACAAAAAGCAAAGAAACCTGAACTGGTAAAAAGTCTAGCCAACCATTTAAAACTTACCACTGAGCTGGAGGAAGAAAGCCTAGAATCAGAGTCCGAGAAAATAATTCTAGCTAGAATCCAGTTACAGATGAAAAAGGAAAAGAGAGAAAGAGAGTTTCAGCTTCAAAAGGTAAAAGAGGAAAGGGAGATGCAGTTGAAAAGGGAAAAGATGCAATTTCAGAAGGAAAAAGAGGAAAGAGAGATACAAAGAGAGGAAGCATCAAGAAGGTTTGGGTTGCAGAGACTGCATACCCAAAATGAAAATGCTGCTCACCACGCACACTGGAAGTGTGATGATACAATAATCATGGATTAACTCTGAAGAGTTATGAAAAACAGACATTGTCTTTTAAAAAATGAACTTTTGTTTTAAAAAGTGAACAATGGTCCAAAATGGCTGCCAAAGAAAAGGGGATTGGCCTTTTGCACATTGGAACAGTTTAACAAAGAAAAAGGACAAATCTTCAAAGCCAAAATGTGTTAATGGAAACCATCCTAAAAACATTCCAGAATTGAATGTCTTCTTCTGAAACAAAGGAAGGGTGAAGTAGCCATGTCCTGGGCCATGGTGTGATCACCGTGGGGAAGAGAGGAGAATGTCTCCTACCAGGAGGTGAGAGGTGACACAGCTTTACCTTAAAGAAAGACAGCCTGAGGCTGAGAGAAAGACAGACCAAGATGGTGAAGCTACTTGTAATAACTTGAGCTCCAGCCAAACCAGGAAGCACAGTGCCCTGCTGAAATCAGCCAACATCTACAGTATACAGCACTGAGAGCTAGAAGTAACCCACCATCTTCAACAGAACCTTCAATGAAGCATGAAATGTACAATCACCTCATGCCTTCTCAAGATTCTCAAGAGAATGCAACAGGTTTATCGTAACCTCCCCCCCACTAAAAACACCTTCATCTTTCCCTTCTCCATCTGTCTCTTCTTCGCTGTCTGTTTATTTGAGAAATAAAACACCAAGGGGCTAAACGCTAATCCAAATACACTAGCTGCAGTCAGGTGGGGAGTCGAACAGGGGGAAACACCCATGTCACACCACGTGGCCGTAACCCCATGGAGAATGGATGAGAGAACTACAGGTCCCCCATGCTTTTGTTAAATGCAAAAAAGGTGCAATACCCAGAATTTAACAAAAGTGTGGGGGATAGTAGTTTCCTGGTGCATTCTCCATGGCAGCACCTCGATCAATCAGAGTTGACTTTTCAGCCAATCAGCATCTTTTTCTCATGCAGCATGAAATGTTGCTCCCTTTGAAATTTGGTGCGATTGCGTCTGTCTTGATGAGTGTGTTATGATTGAGGTGGGAGGAGTGCACTGTCAGTTCAGTCCCATTTATCCACAGGTCACAACATATCAATATATTTTCCCACTTACTGAAACAGCCAATTAGATACTCTATTTGTCCCCAGAATAAAGCACACCAACCAGGTTTCTTTAATAAACAACATTATCCGTTTATTATAACCCAAGTCTCAACCAATAATAAAGTAAATATACGCGTGAATTAAAATATTAAAGCCCCTTATCTTAGTGCACACACACACACACACACACACAAAGGGATTTTTGTTTACAGCTGTTACGAAGAAATAGAAGGAATAATTTAAAAAACATTAGACTGCAGAGAAGATATGGAAGGAAGTCCTTTGTTTTGGTGAGGTGTCCCAAAGTTGAATAGATGTCTGCCACTAGGAAGCTTTCCAGGTGAGGTTGATGAACAGTCTGTTTGGCTAGGTATTCAAAGAAATTCAACTTCAGAAGGCGTCACATAGGTCTCCCATCAGGTTTGCAGCAACAAAGGTTTCAGTTCTCACACATTTGATGCAAAGTTCTTTTAAAGATGCAAGATTTCTGCAAACATTCAGGATTTATTCAAAATTCGGGAGGCAACAGTACAACTTCATATAGGCTTTTGCTTTTCAAGAGCAGGAATTCTTCAAAGAGAGATCACAGTTGTCTGGATTTTCTTCTGATCTCCTGGCAGGTCTATAGGCAAATTCCAACTGCCACTTTAGTCCAAAAATTAGCTGGCTTTTCACAGTTCAAAAATGAAACCAACTTTTTTCCAGACAAGTTCTATGATAATCATAAATTCTGACTTTCAATAAGCTCTGAAGTCAAATCCCCTGCTATGTTTACTTGAAATCCTGTGCCTTCCAGTAAAAACATGTTTACTGGTCAACATTTTGTTGACCTTCCTTTAACCACCGCCCCCCCCCCCCCCCACCCCAACAAATTTCAGCAATCTCCAGATGATTCAATGTCCATGAACTCCTTTTCAGTTTTTAAAAATATAGATTCTCAAGTTTTAACAAAAAATGGAAACCTTGTAACACCTGCGCCCTTGGAGAAATGAAACACCATTTTTGAATGCGTTTCATTACAATGATTAGAGAAAGCAGAAGTCGAAAACATTTTAAACACATTCTGACACTCATGCCCCCATTCACCTTTTACCTGTAGCTAATACAATTTTGCTTTGTACCATCTTTACTCATATAACTCAGAGTTAGATTTGTGACAACGCATCTGCAATGACATTATTTTTTCCCCGAAATGTGGACAATCTTAAAGTGATAGGGCTGCAACAGTAAACTCCATCAGAATTTTGAGAGATTCTAGGTTTTAAATTTTTCCACAAAGGTTAGCCAAATCAGCCAATTGCAACCTTCAAAACAGAGCCCTCCAGTTGTTCCAAGTGTTCTTTCCAAGTGTCACTGCAGACTAGCACATCAGGAAGGTAAACTACACTGTTAAGAACACTGGCTACCAGTGGGTTCACTAGTCTCAGAGAATTTTCTGGAATACCCCCAAGGTATCACTTGGCACTGGAAAACCCCATATAGTGTGACAAAATTTGATACTTCTTTAGCTCAATGTGTTAAAGGAACCTGTCAGTATCCCTTTAACAAATCTAGCTTTGTAAGAAACATGGCACTGCCCACTCTGTCAATACAGTCTTCCAAGTGAGGAATTGGGTAGGAGTCTGCCTTTGTTACAGCATTAACATTTGCGTAGTCTATGCAAAGTCTGGTTGAACTGGCAGGTTTAGGCACTAATAATATTGGTGAGCTCCAGCTGCTTTGACTGAGTTCAATTAGGGGGTTTTCCAGCATGTATTGGATTTCTACTTTTACTTGGGCCTGTTGTCTGGTCTTAAGTGGTAAGGATGCTGTTTTCTCGGAAAGGATTCCCCTACATCCACATCATGTGCAGCTAAGGTTGTACATCCTGGTTTATCCCTACAGACTCTTTTAAATGCTGTGAGTAGCCTTGTTAGGTTGTCTCCTTGTTCTGCATCTAAATATGGAAGTATAGTGTCCAATCTTCCAACTATTCAGTGTTAGCTCAGCGAATAGTAGGAGGTTCAATTTGAGAATTGTCCAAGCCTCCTTCTGCCTCATCCCTATCCCTTTCATCCTTCACTGTCCCTACTACCTGACATACCTGTGCTTGCTTATCCTCCTCCAGCAATAATGTTGTTTTAACATATTGATATAACACAGCCGACTCTTTTTCCAGTGATCTGAGGTATCAATCAAATAATTTACCATACCAATTCTTTTGACCACTTTATACAGACCACTGACCTGTGCTTTTAATGTTTTACCCTGTACAAGTAGTAATACTAACACTTCATCCCCTGGTTGAAATGTTCAGGTCTTAGCATGCTTGTCTGCCCATTTTTTCATGGTTGTTTGGGATGCTTTAAGGTGTTCCTGAGCCACATTGCAATATCTTGTGAGCCATTCCCAGAACATGGATACATAATCAAGTACAGAAGATTCATCCCTTTGTTCTAAAAATCTTTCTTTAATTAGTTTTAGAGGACCTCGTATCTCATGTCCATAAACTAATTCAAAAGGACTAAAACCGGTAGACTCATAGGTGACTCTCTTGAGGCAAACAAAAGAAATACTAGCCCTTGATCCCGATCATGCAGATATTCATGACAATATGCCCTGATCATTGTTTTGAAGGTTTGATGGTACCTTTAAAAGTTCCCTGTGTTTGTGGATGGTATGCTGAAGACTCTATCTGTGTTATACACAAATTACCAAATTGAAACCTTGATCCGACTGAATTTCCATTGGTAATCCATATCTAGTAAAGAACTGGGTTAACTTCTCTACCATTACCTTATCAGTAATTGGCCTCAAGGGAATGGCTTCTGAGAAACGAGTAGCCATATCCATGATAGTGAGTATATATTGGTGTCCCGCATTTGTTTTCAGTAATGGTCCTACACAGTCTACCAACACTCTACTAAACGGTTCTCCAGTAACTAGTATGGGAATTAGAGGTGCCGGTTTTGTGGCAGGTTGCAGTTTTCACACAATCTGGCACATTGGTATGTTTTACAAAACTGCACCGCGTCCTTGGAAAGGCCTGGCCAGTTAATAATGTTACATGATTTGGCCTTCCAGATCCCCAGATATCCTGCTATAGGAATTTCCTGCGCTAACCTTTATAATTCCAGATGATATTTAGGCAGTTGAACAACTCTTCGTCTGCAGGTCTGTGCGGCAGTCTCTACTTCCTCATCAGAACCTAATCTTTAACATAACAGCCGTCTGGAACTCTTTTTGCCTCAGCTTCTGTCAGAGCTGATTCTGCCACTTTATTTAAGTCTGGATCAGATTGTTGAGCTGTGATCAGAGAAGATTTATTAAATATTTCATTTGGATTATCTAAATCCCCAAAGAAAGTTTCAGATATTCGGCTGTCAGTGGTGCCAATTTTACTTCTGGCAATGGAACTTGTTTAGCCACTGTTTGGGTTACTACACATGAAGGAAAAATACCGGAATCCTTTTCCTGCAACTGTTCTGTTTCTTTAACTTTACTTGGTTTCTCTGTCACTATGGGAGAAGGTAATACTTTTGCTCTGGCCAAATCAGTTCCTAGGAGTAGATCAATTCCATCTACTGGCAAACTATGGATAACTCTTATCTTCCTGGAGCCGAGTGAAGTGGAGTGGACCTGCGGGGAGAATCACCGACTGAGGAGAGGATAAATAGAGGCTGAGGATCGCTGCCTGGTTACTTACCTTCCGACAGCCGAGCAGACCTGCGGGGAGAATCACCGACCGAGGAGAGGATAAACACAGACACAGTCCAGGCGCGCCGGAGTGTTTGATAAAAACATCAACAGTGATATCACAGGAAAGCTGCAAGGTGATTGGTTGGTGAGTAACTGCTGTTAGAGAATAGTTCTAAATAGCTGGCTTAGTAACTAAGGTAAGAAAGCTCTGCATTTTATTTTCATAGTGTTTTTTTTTAGGGAGTTCTGTAGTGAAGAGCACCAGGGAAGAAGGACCCTAGAGTAATTGACATTATTTGATATTAAGCATCTTCCAAAAGGTTTAATTTAAAGGGTTAAGTCATGGCAGGAGAGCTCAAAGCCATGGTGTGCTCCTCGTGCTCTGTGAGAGAGGCCGGGAACATTTCCAGTGCCGGGACAGGCATGTGTGCAGGGAGTGTCTCCAGCTGCAGCTCCTGGAAGCCCGGGTTTCAGAGCTGGAGCGATGACTGGGGACACTGTGGAGCATCCGTGAGGTGGAGAGTATCGTGGATAGCACGTATAGAGAGGTGGTCACACCACTGGCTCAGACACCACAAGCAGGAAAGGAATGGGTGACCACCAGGCAGAGCAAGAGGACTAGGCAGGCAGTGCAGGAATCTCCTGTGGCTATTCCCCTGCAAAACAGATAAACTGCTTTGGATACTGTTGGGGGGAATGGCCTCTCAGGGGAAAGCAGCAACAGCCCTATTCGTTGCACCAGGGTTGGCTCTGCTGCACAGGGGAGGAGTAAAAAGTGTGGGAATGCAATAGTTATAAGGGATTCAATTGTAAGGAGAATAGATAGGCATTTCTGTGGCCGTAAAAGAGACTCCAGGATGGTATGTTGCCTCCCTGGTGCTCGGGACAAGGATGTCTCAGAGCAGTTACAGGACATTCTGAAGGAGGAGGGTGAACAGCCAGTGGTCGTGGTACACATTGGTACAAACGACATAGGTTAAAAAAAAGGATGAGGTCCTAAAAGCAGAATATAGGGAGTTAGGAAGTAAGTTGAAAAGTAGGACCTCAACGGTAATGATCTCAGCAGGATATATCAGATAAATACGTGGCTGAAGAGATGGTGTGAGGGGGAGGGTTTTAGATTCCTGGGACATTGGGACCGGTTCTGGTGGAGGTGGGACCAGTACAAACTCGACGGGTTACACTTGGGCAGGACTGGGACTGATGTCCTAGGGGGAGTATTTGCTAGAGTGGTTGGGGAGGGTTTAAACTAAAATGGCAGGGGGATGGAAACCTTTGCAAGGAGTCAGAGGAGTGGGGGTCAAAGACAAGAACAAAAGACAGTAAGGGGAATAAGAAAAGTGATAGGCGGAGAAATCAAGGGCCAGAATCAAACAGGGCAACAGTGAAAAATAGTGGGAAGGGAAAAGTAATGTTAAAAAGACAAGCCTTAGGGCTCTGTGCCTTAACGTGCAGAGCATTCGCAATAAAGTGGATGAATTAACTGCGCAAATAGATGTAAATGGGTATGATATAGTCGGGATTACAGAGACATGGCTGCAGGATGACCAAGGATGGGAAATGAACATCCAAGGGGATTCGGCATTTAGAAAGGACAGACAAAAAGTAAAAGGTGGTGGAGTTGCATTGCTGGTTAAAGAGGGAATTAACGCAATAGTGAGGAAGGATATTTGCTGACGATGTGGAATCTGTATGGGTAGAGCTGAGAAACACTAAGGGGCAAAAGATGTTAGTGGGGGTTGAATATAGACCCCCCAAACTGTAGTGGTGATGTTGGGAATGGCATTAAACGGGAAATTAGAGACACATGCAATAAAGGAACACCTGTAATTATGGGTGACCTAAATCTGCATATAGATTGGACAAATCAAATTAGTCACAATACCGCAGAGGAGGAATTCATGGAATGTATACAGGATGGTATTCTGGAATACATTGAGGAACCAACTAGAGAAGAGGCTATCCTGGACTGGGTATTGTGTAATGAGAGAGGAATAATTGACAATCTAGTTGTGCGAGACCCCTTGGGGATGAGCGATCATAATATGATAGAATTCTTCATCAAGGTGGAGAGTGACAAAGTTGATTCTGAGACTAGGGTCCTGAATCTTAATAAAGGAAACTACGAAGGTATGAGGTGCGAGTTGGCCATGACGGATTGGGAAACGTTACTTAAAGGGATGACGGTGGATAGGCAATGGCAAACATTCAAAGAGCGCATGGATGAACTGCAACAACTGTTTATTCCTGTCTGGCGCAAAAGTAAAACGGGAAAGGTAGCCAAACCATGGCTTACAAGGGAAATTAGAGATAGCATCAGATCTAAGGGAGAGGCATATAAATTCGCCAGAAAAAATAAACAGACCTGAGGCTTTGGAGCAGTTTAGAATTCAGCAAAGGGGGACCAAGGGATTGATTAAGAAGGGGAAAATAGAGTATGAGAGCAAGATTGCGGAGAACATAAAAACTGACTGTAAAAGTCTCTACAGGTATGTGAAGAGAAAAAGATTGGTGAAGATAAATATAGGTCCCTTACAGTCAGAAACAGGGGAATTTATTATGGGGAACAAAGAAATGCATACGTTGGTTCTGTCTTCACAAAGGAGGACACAAATATCACACCAGAAATGTTGGGGAACACAGGTTTAGTGACAGGGAGGAACTGAAGGAAATCAGTATTAGTAGAGAAATAGTGTTGGGGAAATTGATGGGATTGAAGGCCAAAAAATCCTCAGGGCCTGATAATCTACATCCCAGAGTACTTAAGGAAGTGGCCCTAGAAATAGTGGATGCATTGGTGGTCATCTTCCAAGATTCTATAGTCTCTGGAACAGTTCCTACAGATTGGAGGGTAGCTAATGTAACCCCATTATTTAAAAAGGGAGGTAGAAAGAGAACAGGGAATTATAGACCAGTCAGCCTGATGTCAGTAGTGGGGAAAATTCTAGAGTCCATTATCAAACATTTTATAGCAGAGCACTTGGCAGTGGTAGAATCAGGCAGAGCCAGCATGGATTTACAAAAGGGAAATCATTCTTGACAAATAGAGTCATCGAGAGATACAGCACTGAAACAGGCCTTTTGGCCCACCAAGTCTGTGCCGACCGACAACCACCCATTTATACTAATCCTACATATTCCCTACCACATCCCCACAATGCTCCTACCACCTATCTACACTAGGAGCAATTTATAATGGCCAATTTACCTTTCAACCTGCAAGTCTTTGGTTGTGGCAGGAAACCGGAGTACCCGGCGTAAAACCCACGTAGTCACAGGGAGAACTTGCAAACTCCGCACAGGCAGTACCCAGAACTTAACCTGGATCGCTGGAGCTGTGAGGCTGTGGTGCTAAGTCTAAGGATACGGGGTAAACCTTTCAGGACTGAGATGAGGAGAAATTTCTTCACCCAGAGAGTGGTGAACCTGTGGAATTCGCTACCACAGAAAGCAGTTGAGGCCAGAACATTGTATGTATGCAAGAAGGGGTTAGATATAGCTCTTGGGGCAAAAGGGATCAAAGGATATGGGGGGAAAGCGGGAACAGGTTACTGAGTTGGATGATCAGCCATGATCATAATGAATGGCGGAGCAGGCTCGATGGGGTGAATGACCTACTCCTGCTCCTATTTTGTATGTTACGCCTGCAGTTACCGTCCTAGACACTAGATCACACTCTAGGTGCATTTGATACAAAGGTATGGGGTATTTACTCCCCGCCAATACCATACACTGATACCGTAGCATTCAGTGCGCTCTCTGGTGGAAATTTTATACATTTATCCAACGAATGAAGTTGGGTTGCTCCTATATCCCTAAGTATAACTGTAGGTTTGCCTGCCTCACTTGAGGGATAAGGAATTACTTTTCCTTTCGACAAGAATTTCCTATAACTCTCAGGTATTTTATTCTCAACCCCTACATTTACATTGGCTTTTTATTTAGCTTTACAGCTGCTGTCAAAACTACAGTGATCTACTGTACTCAGAGTCAGGGCCCCTTTCTCTGCATTAGCTGTGTACTCCAGTAAGTCCCATGGGTTTACCTCCCAACTTCCAGCATTCTGCACCAAGATGTCCCACCTTGTGACAATGATAAAACTTTGGCTTGCGGACCTTACTTCCACCTCAGCACCTTCTTTTCTGGCATCAGGAGGTGATCCTGGGCCATTCCCAGCTACTTGCCTTCCTTTCACTCTCCCACCTCCTATCCTTCTCGGGTTTGTGGGGTTGACGGACAATAGGTTTGGACTTACACACAAGCTCAAAATCATCAGCAATTTCCGCTGCCTGTCTGGCCCTTGAAACCTTCTGGTTCTCTATGAATTCTCACTACTAGAGGGAGTGAATTTTTAAATTCATCCAGGCGAATCAGTTCTCTAACGTTCTCACACGTGGCTTCCATCTTTAGCGCTCGTATCCAACGATCAAAATTAATTTGCTTTACCCTCTCATTTTCTATACCAGTCTGTCCAGACAATCTCCGGAAGTTCCGAAATTTCTATCAGTAAACTTCAGGGAATAACTCACATGCAAGCGAGAGTAGCCTTTTTTGCCATCTCATAATCTGCAGAAGCCTCCTCAGAAAGCATGAGCTCTGCCCATCTACCTGCTTTGCAAAAGCAGTGTCCAGCTTTTCTTTTGCCATTTCATTTGTTTAGCTGTCTTTTCAAAAGAAATGAAAAATGCCTCTATGTCCCTTGCCTCAAACTTAGGGAAGGCTTGCAAAAATGTAAACAGCTCTCCACTGGACCCTGGACTGGCGACGGATCTTTCCCCACAAGAACTTTCACCGGAGTCAAGACCATCCTTTTGTCTTAGTTCCATCTTTTTAAATTCGAATTCCCTTCTTTCTTTTTCACTGTCTCTTTGAAATTCAAGCTTAAGTTTTTCCAATTCTATTTCCATATCAAGTTCAAGCTGCCTCATCTGTAACTGAATTTTAGCTCATTCAACTGCACTGCCCTCTGATTTGCTGCCTTCTTCCAATTTCAAATGTTTGGTTATTACGTCAATTATCTCTGCTTTTTTAGCACCTGATTTCAATTCTATCCCCAATTGTGCTGCCAAATCCTTTAGTTTAACCTTGGTTAAATTTTGCAAGTCACTGAGGAATACATCCTCCTTCCCCAGAAAAGTTTCAGCAACTGCTTAAAGACATTCAGGTGTAGACTTTACCCTATTACACAAGAAAATCTGGTTCTTTTATTTTCCTTTTAAAATGATTATTACCCTACTTACAAGCGAACGTTGCGGTGTTGGGTTTAATTCTGACAAGAGCGCCCGATTAATATGTTACGACCGAGGAGGGAGGTGTGTACTGTTAATTCAGTCCCACTTCTCCACAGGTCACAGCATATCAATACATTTTTCCACTTACCAAAACAGTCAATCCAATTCTCTACTTATCCCCAAAATAAAGCACACCAACCAGGTTTCTTTAATAAACAACATTATCCGTTTATTATACCCCAAGACTTAACCAATAATAAAGCAAATATACACGTGAATTGAAATATTATAGCCCCTTATTTTTTATCTTAGCCCTCACACACACACATATATACACAACCATTAACCGAGGGGGGGTGGCGGGAGGGATTTTTGTTTACAGCTGTTACAAAGAAATAGAAGGAATAAAAAAAAACTTAGACTGCAGAGAAGATATGGCAGTCCTTTGTTTTGGTGAGGTGTCTCAAAGTTGAATAGGTGGCTGCCACTAGGAAGCTTTCCAGGCGAGGCTGATGAACAGTCTGTTTGGATAGGCATTCAAAGAAATTCAACTTCAGAAGGGCGGCACAGTGGCGCAGTGGTTAGCACCGCAGCCTCACAGCTCCAGGGACCTGGGTTCGATTCCGGGTACTGCCTGTGTGGAGTTTGCAAGTTCTCCCTGTGTCTGCGTGGGTTTTCTCCGGGTGCTCCGGTTTCCTCCCACAAGCCAAAAGACTTGCAGGTTGATAGGTAAATTGGCCATTATAAATTGTCACTAGTATCGGTAGGTGGTAGGGAAATATAGGGACAGGTGGGGATGTTTGGTAGGAATATGGGATTAGTGTAGGATTAGTATAAATGGGTGGTTGATGTTCGGCACAGACTCGGTGGGCCGAAGGGCCTGTTTCAGTGCTGTATCTCTAATCTAATCTAAAGAAGGCTTCATGTAGGTCTCCCATTAGGTTTGCAGCAACAAAGGTTCAATGCAAAGTTCTTTTAAAGATGCAAGGTTTCTGCAAACATTCAGGATTTATTCAAAACTCAGGAGGCAACAGTACAACCTCATACAGGATTCTGCTTTTCAAGAGCAGGAATTCTTCAAAGAGAGGTCACAGTTGCTTGGATTTTCTTCTGATCTCCTGGCAGGTCTATAGGCAAATTCCAACTGCCTCTTTAGTCCAAAAATCAGCTGGCTTTTAACAGTTCAAAAATGAAACCAACTTTTTCCAGGCAAGTCCAATGATAATCATAAATCCTATCTTGTCAGTAAGCAAAAATAGCTCTGAAGTCAACCCCCCTGCTATGTTTACTTGAAATCATGTGCCTTCCAGTAAAAACGTGTTTACTGGTCAACATCTTGTTGACCTTCCTTTAAAAAAAACACCCACTAAGTTCAGCAATCTCCAGATGATTCAATGTCCATGAACTCCTTTTCAGTTTTTAAAAATATAGATTCTCAAGTTATAACAAAAATGGAAACCTTCGGATAACTTTTACCGCCCCTCGACGCTGCAGGTTACAGCCGGGGGCTGGTAAAATGTGGCGGGGAGAGGCAGTGGGGGGAACCTCAGTGCAGCCCCTGCCACCGCCAGGCGGCAGGCCCTTCATCTCTATATTAAAATGAACCCAAATGACATTTAAATTAACGTACCTGCAGGTGGCGGCCATCCCATGCTGATTTTACAGCCTCCATGCACCTTCGGAACTCCGTACAGAGTCCTGGGTGAGAACCTGGTGGGGAGGGGGGAGAAATAAAATATTCAGGGTAGGAGGGGAGGAGGAGCGGGGAAAACACTTTTGATTGGATGTGGGGATGGGAAGGGGGTGAGGGCGAAAGATTGAAGGTTGGGGGGGAAGTTAGGGTGTTTGAAAAAACCAATTCGGGCAATGAAATGACTGTGGTGGGTTGGGGAGGGGCCTCCATCATAATGTTTTTTATTTAATAATGTGTAACACGTATAGCTGTTTAAATATTAAAATTTTGCTGAAGGGCTTCAAGCCCTTTAAAAATGGTGGTGATGCTGGACAGCTGTTGCTGGGGACACGGAGGCCGCCCCCTCTATGTCATTAGGGGCAGCTGTTCCGCCCTCTATTTAAACAAGCCCCCGCACATAATATCGCGGGGGCTTAGGGACAGCACATCTGCGTGGGTTGCACGCCGTTTTTAGAGTGCGCCACCGTGAACTAAAGGCCTGCTTCCCGACGCAAACCCAACAGGACCCAAAGACATGTGTTGGGTCGCTCTTCCGGGTCCAGCTTTCGGGCTGGACACACACAGTATGAATTGGACTTGAAAGGTTGTTTAAAAAGATGAAGATTGGAGCCACAAAGTCAGTGATTGTTTGGTCACGAGTTAAACAGAAACCATGTAGTTGTGCCCTCGATTAGTCTCGAGCCTGTAATTCATTCACGGATATCTGTTACTCTAAACATAAACGTTCCTGCACCCCAAGATTCCCATCAGTAAAGCACGCCCAGGCATCTGTTATTCGATATGAAACCTACGCGAACCACTCAATTAGATTCCAGTCTGCAACCAACTCCCAGGCATGCTCGAGGAATAGCATCTCATTTACCGATTAGGCACACTACAGCTTGCCGGACTGAACATTGAGTTCAATAATTTCAGAGCATGACGAGCCCCCCATTTTACTTTTATTTTTAGTTATTTTTTTTTTACATTTTTTACAATTTTTTTTCTTTGGTTCATTTCATCTTAGTTTGTTCAGTTTGCTTACCCACTGTTTTTTTTCATGTTTGTACTTGCTGCTGTTCAATCTTCAGTTCGTTAACACCTTTTCTGTACTAATGCTTTGTCTTTCAACACACCATTAACATATTGTTTGCCTTTGCTCCATGACCTCTTGGTCAGCTATGTGACCTTGTCCAATCTACACCTTCTCCTTTGTTATCTCTTACCCCACCCCCGTCTCACTTATAACCTTTGACATTTGTTATATTTGCTAGTTCCGAAGAAGGGTCACTGACCCGAAACGTTAACTCTGCTTCTCTTTCCACAGATACTGCCAGACCTGCTGAGTGGTTCCAGCATTTCTTGTTTTTATTTCAGATTTCCAGCATCCGCAGTATTTTGCTTTTATCCCAGGTATTTGTTGTTCAATATAAACTACCCATACCCCTTGATTAGATTCCAGCCTGTAACTCATTCACAGGTATCCGTTATCCTCTACATAAACCATGCATACATCTAGATTAGGTTCCAGTCTGTAACTCTCTCTCTGGAATCCATTATTCTATATAACAAAACTCCGAACCCCTGGATAACACTCCCGCCTGTAACCCCTAGCAGATAATTGTTCCATATATAAACTACCATAACATCTTCATTAGTTTCCATCCTGTAATTCACTCCCAGGTGTTATTCTATACATGAACCACCCGAGCTGCTCAATTGCTTTCCAGCCTCATTCCTAGGTATCAACTATTCTATACAAAGCCCTGGGTTAAATTCCAGCCTGGGTATCAGTTATATATAAATCCTTCAAACCCCAAGATTATATTCCAGTCTCTAACTCTCTCCCAGTTAACTGTAATTCTTTATATGAACCATTGAAAGTTTAGATTGAAATCCAGTCTACAACTCTCTTCTGGATATCTGCTATATGCTTTACATCCTGTGGAGCAATGTTCCCTGTAAACTCAGTACTGCGCACGTTACTCTTAATTTGTCCCTTTGCAGATAATGCACGGAAATGGCCAGGCAAAAAATTTTTAAGAATGCACTGAAATGAACAGGCCACAATGATGATAAAAATTGAGGCGGCATTGCTCCGGAGCCCTTGATTACATTTCAGGCAGTAACTCATTCCTGGGTATCCGTTATTCCCAGGTATAAGTCACTCAAACCCCTTGATCAGATTCCAGCATGTAACTCACTACTGGGTATCTGCTTTTCTATATGTACACCACCAGAGCTCCTGACTTAGATTTCAGCTGTAACTGACTCCAGGGTGCTGTGATTCTACATAAAAAATGCCTGAACCACTTGAATAGATTGCAGCCTGTTAACTCATTCCTGGTTACCCATTAATCAATATGCAAACCACCCATACTTGTCGATTAGATTCAAGCCTGGAACACTCCTGGGTACCCATTATTCCAGAAGCGGAGGTACGGAGCGAACTTGCAGCTGGGAGGTCAGTTTCAGTGTAAGTTAAAAGTTAATTCCCTTTTGTTTTCAGAGGACCAGGAACTGCTGGGTAAGTAAAAACTATATATTTGGGCGGTGGCTGTTAGGGAACTGGAGCTGGAGCTGGATGAACTTCGGATCATTCGGGAGGCGGAGGGGGTTGTTGAGAGGAGTTATGGGGAGGTAGTCACACCTTAGGTAAAAGATGTAGGTAGATGGGTTACCATCAGGGGAAGGAGAGGGAACCAGCAGGCAGTGCAGGGATCCCCTGTGGCCGTTTCCCTCAACAACAGGTATACCGTTTTGGATACTGTTGCGGGGGACGACTTACCAGGGGTAAGCAATGGGGTACAGGTCTCTGGCACAGAGTCTGTCCCTGTTGCTCAGAAGGGAAGGGGGAAGAGGAGCAGAGCATTAGTCATTGGGGACTCCATAGTTAGGGGAACAGATAGGAGGTTCTGTGGGAACGAGAGAGACTCACGGTTGGTGTGTTACCTCCCAGGTGCCAGGGTTCGTGATGTCTCGGATCGTGTTTTTGGGATCCTTAAGGGGGAGGGGGAGCAGCCCCAAGTCGTGGTCCACATAGGCACCGACGACATAGGTAGGAAGTGAGATGGGGATTTAAGGCAGAAATTCAGGGAGCTAGGGTGGAAGCGTAGAGCGAGAACAAACAGAGTTGTTATCTCTGGGTTGTTGCCCGTGCCACGTGATAGCGAAGCGAGGAATAGGGAGAGAGAGGAGTTGAACACGTGGCTGCAGGGATGGTGTAGGAGGGAGGGTTTTGGTTTCCTGGATAATTGGGGCTCTTTCTGGGGTCGGTGGGACCTCTACAAACAGGATGGTCTTCACCTGAACCAGAGGGGTACCAATATCCTGGGGGGGAGATTTGCGAGTGCTCTTCGGGGGGGTTTAAACTAATTCAGCAGGGGAATGGGAACCTAAATTGTAGTTCCAGTGTACAGGATGTTGAGAGTAGTGAGGTCAGGGATAAGGTTACAAGGACGCAAGAGGGCACTGGCAAGCAAGAACTTGGTTTAAAGTGTGTCTACTTCAATGCCAGGAGCATCCGGAATAAGGTGGGTGAGCTTGCAGCATGGGTTGGTACCTGGGATCTCGATGTTGTGGCCATTTCGGAGACATGGGTAGAGCAGGGACAGAAATGGATGTTGCAGGTTCCGGGATTTAGATGTTTCAGTAAGAACAGTGAAGATGGTAAAAGAGGGGGGTGTGTGGCATTGTTAATCAAGGAGAGTATTACAGCGGCAGAAAGGACGTTTGAGGACTCGTCTACTGAGGTAGTATGGGCCGAGGTTAGAAACAGGAGAGGAGAGGTCACCCTGTTGGGAGTCTACTATAGACCTACGAATAGTTCCAGAGATGTAGAGGAAAGGATAGCGAAGATGATTCTCGACAGGAGCGAGAGTAACAGGGTAGTTGTTATGGGGGACTTTAACTTTCCAAATATTGACTGGAAATACTATAGTTCGAGTACTTTAGATGGGTCAGTTTTTGTCCAGTGTGTGCAGGAGGGTTTTCTGACACAGTATGGAGAGAGGCCAACCAGGGGCGATGCCACATTGGATTTGGTACTGGGTAATGAACCCGGCCAGGTGTTAGATTTAGATGTAGGTGAGCACTTTGGTGATAGTGATCACAATTCGGTTAGGTTTACCTTAGCGATGGGCAGGGACAGGTATATACCGCAGGGCAAGAATTATAGCTGGGGAAAGGAAATTATGATGCGATTAGGCAAGATTTAGGATGCGTAGGATGGGGAAGGAAACTGCAGGGGATGGGAACAATCGAAAATGTGGAGCTTATTCAAGGAGCAGCTACTGTGTGTCCTTGATAAGTATGTACCTGTCAGGCAGGGAGGAAGTTGTCGAGCGAAAGAGCCGCGGTTTACTCAAGAAGTTGAAGCGCTTGTCAAGAGGAAGAAGGCGGCTTATGTTAGGATGAGACGTGAAGGCTCAGTTAGGGTGCTTGAGAGTTACAAGCTAGCCAGGAAGGATCTAAAGGGAGAGCTAAGAAGAGCAAGGAGAGGACACGAGAAGTCATTGGCGGATAGGATCAAGGAAAACCCTAAGGCTTTCTATAGGTATATCAGGAATAAAAGAATGACTAGAGTTAGATTAGGGCCAATCAAGGATAGTAGTGGGAAGTTGTGTGTGGAATCAGAGGAGATAGGGGAAGCGTTAAATGAATATTTTTCATCAGTATTTACAGTAGAGAAAGAAAATGTTGTCGAGGAGAATACTGAGATTCTGACTACTAGGCTAGATGGGATTGAGGTTCACAAGGAGGAGGTGTTAGCAATTTTGGAAAGTGTGAAAATAGATAAGTCCCCTGGGCCAGATGGGATTTATCCTAGGATTCTCTGGGAAGCCAGGGAGGAGATTGCAGAGCCTTTGTCCTTGATCTTTATGTTGTCCTTGTCGACAGGAATAGTGCCGGAAGACTGGAGGATAGCAAATGTTGTCCCCTTGTTCAAGAAGGGGAGTAGAGACAGCCCTGGTAATTATAGACCTGTGAGCCTTACTTCGGTTGTGGGTAAAATATTGGAAAAGGTTATAAGAGACAGGATTTATAATCATCTTGAAAAGAATAAGTTCATTAGCGATAGTCAGCACGGTTTTGTGAAGGGTAGGTCGTGCCTCACAAACCTTATTGAGTTTTTCGAGAAGGTGACCAAACAGGTGGATGAGGGTAAAGCAGTGGATGTGATGTATATGGATTTCAGTAAGGCGTTTGATAAGGTTCCCCACGGTAGGCTATTGCAGAAAATACGGAAGTATGGGGTTGAAGGTGATTTAGAGCTTTGCATCAAAAATTGGCTAGCTGAAAGAAGACAGAGGGTGGTGGTTGATGGCAAATGTTCATCCTGGAATTTAGTTACTAGTGGTGTACCGCAAGGATCTGTTTTGGGGCCACTGCTGTTTGTCATTTTTATAAATGACCTGGAAGAGGGTGTAGAAGGGTGGGTTAGTAAATTTGCGGATGACCCGAAGGTCGGTGGAGTTGTGGATAGTGCCGAAGGATGTTGTAGGATACAGAGGGACATCGATAGGCTGCAGAGCTGGGCTGAGAGATGGCAAATGGAGTTTAATGCGGAAAAGTGTGAGGTGATTCACTTTGGAAGGAGTAACAGGAATGCAAGGTACTGGGCTAATGGGAAGATTCTTGGTAGTGTAGATGAGCAGAGAGATCTTGGTGTCCAGGTACATAAATCCCTGAAAGTTCCTACCCAGGTTAATAGGGCTGTTAAGAAGGCATATGGTGTGTTAGCTTTTATTAGTAGGGGGATCGAGTTTCGGAGCCACGAGGTTATGCTGCAGCTGTCCAAAACTCTGGTGAGGCCGCACCTGGAGTATTGCGTGCAGTTCTGGTCACCGCATTATAGGAAGGATGTGGAAGCTTTGGAAAGGGTGCAGAGGAGATTTACTAGGATGTTGCCTGGTATGGAGGGAAGGTCTTACGAGGAAAGGCTGAGGGACTTGAGGTTGTTTTCGTTAGAGAGGAGGAGGAGAGGTGACTTAATAGAGACATATAAGATAATCAGAGGGTTAGATAGGGTGGATAGTGAGAGTCTTTTTCTTCGGATGGTGATGGCAAACACGAGGGGACATAGCTTTAAGTTGAGGGGTGATGGATATAGGACAGATGTCAGAGGTAGTTTCTTTACTCAGAGAGTAGTAAGGGCGTGGAACGCCCTGCCTGCAACAGTAGTAGACTCGCCAACTTTAAGGGCATTTAAGTGGTCATTGGATAGACATATGGATGAAAATGGAATAGTGTAGGTCAGATGGTTTCACAGGTCGGCGCAACATCGAGGGCCGAAGGGCCTGTACTGCGCTGTAATGTTCTAATTCTAAAATCCCATCTGGCCCAGGGGACTTATCTATTTTCACACTTTCCAAAATTGCTGACACCTCCTCCTTGTGAACCTCAATCCAGCACTGTTGGGTGTAATCAATTAGCATGTGTATGTTTGTGGCACAAATATTATTCCCCTTATGAACTCCAGGTTGGCCAAACCAAAGATAACAAATTCTTAGATACTTAGAAAAAGATGGTGTGTGGGATACGCTTCCCAAAGGTGAGTTGCTGTTTTCACTTTTATCAATTATCTTCAGTTTATTTCTATTTCATCCCATGTGATATCAACTAACGACTGAGTGCATTGGACACAGCAAAGGCTATGTTATCATTGCTATCAAGTGGCACATACTCACCAATACTCAGTTTGGGTTCTCCTGGGGCTTTTCAGCTCCAGACCTTATTAGTTTTAGTCCAAAGATGGACAAAAGAGCTGAATTCCAGAGGTTAGGTGAGAGTGACAGCCATGACTGAGTGTGGCATTAAGCAGCCCCAGAAAAATTTGAGTTGATGGGAATCTGGGGGAAAACTTTTCACTTGCTGGAGTCATACCTAGCACAAGGGAAGATGGTTGTGGTTGTTGGAGGTCAATCATCTCAGCCCCAGGACATCACAGCAGGAGTTCCACAGGGTAATGTCCTAGGCCCAACCTTCTTTAGCTGCTTCAATGACCTTCCCTCCATCAGAAGCGGGAATATTCTATGATTGCATAACATTCAGCTCCATTTGCAGCTCCTCAGATAATGAAGGAGTCCATGCCCGCATACAGCAGGGCCTGGACAATGTTCAGGCTTAGGCTGATAAAAAGTGGCAAGTAATATTCACACACCACAAATGCGAGGCAATGACCATCTCCCACAAGGGTCAGTCATAGTGTCATTACGGCACAGAAAGAAACTATTCGGCCCATCAAGTCCATGCCAGCGCTCAGTAGAACAATGCAATCAGTCCCATTCCCCTGCTCCACCCCCATAGCCCTGCAAGTTTATTTCCCTCAAGTGCCACATGCCCTTGACATTCAAAGGTATTACCATTGCTGAATCCCCCATCAGTAAGAAAGACACGAACCAGTGAGGATGACACAAAGAGGCTACAAAGGGATAGACAGGTTAGATGCTGAAAGATGTCATAGGCTCAGGATAAGGGGTCAATCATAAGACTGAGATAAGAAGAAATTCCTTCACTCAGAGTTTTGAATCTTTGGAATTCTCTACCCAGAGGGCTGTGGAGAATACATTGAGTATATTCGAGGCTGAGATATATTTTTGGACACCAGGGATATGGGGATCATGCAGGAAAGTGGAGCTGAGATCAAAGATCAGTCATGATCTTACTGATGGCAGAGCAGGCTCAAGGACTGTATGGCCTACACCTGCTCCCATTTCTTACATTCATTAGATTTCAGACTGTAACTCACTCCCAGGAATCCATTTTCCATATATAAATTCCCAGAATCCCTCAATTAGATTCCAGCCTGTAATTCATACCCAGGTGACCATTATTCCATATATAAACCTTCCAAACCTCTCAATTAGATTCCAGCCTGTGACTCTCCTCCAGATATCTGTTATTCTCAAAATATACCATCATAAATCCTTGATTCTATTCCAGCTTGTAACACATCTCTGGGTATCTGTTAGTCCATATATAAACCCCAGAACACCTAGATTTGATTTCAGTCTGTAAATCTCTCCCAAGGTATACATCATTCCATATATAAACCTCCAGAAATCCTCAATTAGATTCCAGCCTGTAACTGACACCTGAGTATCTGTTATTCTATACATAACCCATAGCCCCAACTCCAAAAAAATTCTCAATTGGATTTTGGCCTGTGAATCGACTGCACTGGGCTCAGTCCAGGGAGACATGCCAAGATTCCACTCCTGACAACTGATGTCTTGGTGAATAAGGTTTTTTTTTTACTCTTTCATGGGATGTGGGCGTCACGGACAAGGCCAGCATTTGCCCTTGACAACTTGAGTGGCTTACTAGGCCATTTCAGAACGCAGTTAAGAGTCAGCCACATTTCTGTGGGTCTGGAATCACATGTAGACCAGACCAAGTGAGGACAGCAGATTTCCATCCCTAAACGACATTAGTGAACCAGATGCGTTTTTACGACAATTCATAGTTTCATGGCACCATTACTGAGACCAGCTTTCAATTCCAGATTTTTTATTAATTGAATGTATTAAATTTAAAATCCACCAACTGTTGTGGTGGGATTGGAACCTATGCTCCCAGGACATTAACCTGGGCCTCTAGATTACTAGTTCAGTGACATTACCACTGCACCACCATCTCCCCTAATGAATATGGTGAGAAGTAACAATGAAAAATCGTAACAGCAAGGAAGTTATCCCCACTTTGAATTTATTTGGCATTTCAATGAATGTTATTAACAGCAACATGAGAAATTGAACGTGCTGCCAAAAAAGTGAAAAATGGAAACTCGAACACACACATTGACCTATTAACAGTATCAAATTTAATCTCTAATTATTTCACTGAATATCAAAATCGTTCCACTGCCACAATAAGATCAATCACAAACTAAATACAAACATCTGGTAACTGCAGTATTTGAATAGATTGCATGAATGTGTGAATTGAGTATCGAGGGAAGAGATTGTGGCTGGATAAGAGAGAGGAAGTGCAGAATTCCGAAACACTCTGGCTGAATGGAGCTTTTTCCAACAAAAAGGCTGCAACCATGTCGACACAATGTCCAACATCCACATCAATATCACATTATTGATCAGTATCAACCAACCATATCGATACCAAAGATTAACATATTGATTGATATCTACCAACCATACCAGATCAATATTGAGCACATCAATATCATTGATCATATCAATATTATCAATACTATCGACTACATCAGTAACAATGCTCACCTTATCAATCATTATCAACACCACTGATAAATACATCGATCAATATTATCAAACAGAAATGAACATGATATTGACAATCTCCAGTGGGGAAGAGTGAGTGGGATAAGGGAACACAGGGTGTGGAAATGTGCTCTCGGACTCTGTAACCCTAAATTACACCAGACCAATTCTCCATCCCCCCACCATCCGCTCTGCCATTCAGTCTGGGCTAGGAGCACAGCTGAAGTATACAGGACCCACTCTCCCGCCAGTGCCCCATTCACAGCCTGCCTCCAGCTTACTGAACACATTGCTACTGTTACTGTTCTGGTTCGGTGTGATTTCTTTATGCCGAGACCTTCCACTGTTGTATAATATCCCTAATTCAGACCCTCAAAAACCTGCTCTCCAGTCCTAGTGAGATCCTGTAAACAATGCCCCCCTCCCCAACCTGCACTTTGAGAGACTGTAACCTCCCAACTGCCACGTGATTCTGTAATCCTCGAGACAGCCGGCAAACTCTTCTCCCCAAGGAGACATTGTAGCCAGCCTGTTCAGCATGAGTGCGCCTGTAACCCTCCTTGAGAGAGCTGCAACACTCCCAACCCAAGAGAGCCTGTAAGCATACCCCACTTTCTCACCCAGAGTCTGTAATCTCCCCCCTACCGCCCCCAGACCTAGTAACTCCCAGCCAATCCCCATCCATTACCCCGCCCCAACCCCGAGACCTTGTAACCAGCCCCCGCAACATGTATACCCCGTTACCCTTCACCCTAGTGTTGCACAGCTCACTCCCACCATTCACAGATCCCAGTGACAACATTGAATGGCGACAGCGAGCACACTTGTTTGTCTAGAAATATCACTCAGCTCTTTCCAACATAGGGCCCCCGCCAGTTCCTGGTCTGTGGCTCCTGGTTATGTGTGAGCTTTGTGAAGCCAGCATATGCAGCATGCAGAACCACTACCCCTCAAGCCTTTTCCAGCCCCTCAGTTCCAAGCCCAGCACCTTGCATTCATTTGCAAAGTTGATATTAAAAAAACCCACACAAAACAACTGCCCATTAGCTTCCTAAAGTCCTACTGTACCTGTCTCCAAGGGAACGTGCTGCATTCCACCATAGGTATTTACACAAAGGATCAACTCGCTGATTGAAACAGGAAATCTGACTGCTGGAAACCAGAACTAAAGCCTTTTTTAGTCATTTGTCTGGTGTTTGTCTGTACAACACTGTGCAAACATCTGCTGTTACTCCAAAAAACAATAATAAACCCTTCCCATTTATACAACAGTATTTACTGAGGAGTGACTGCTTAGTGCTCCACTCTCTGAGCATGTGTTGTGCGGCACTAGCAAGGTACTGCTGTCAGCTGAGTCTTCCAGCTCCTCTGTGACAGCTGTTAGGGTAAAGTTTGCTGCATCTGCCTGTTCTCCAACAGCACCCTCTGCCGTGGGAAGCTGGCTGCTCTGCTCCATCACCAGCCCAAGGCCGCCATCTAAAAGTAAAAACGTTTCACTTTATTTTCTGTATTGCACCAAAAAATACACACAATAGAAATAGCAGACTTCAAGTTGCTGGGAGCTCCTGATGCACACATTTCTCTCATTCCTTTATGGGCTATCAAATTAGGTTCTTTGTCAGATGTCAAGTGAAAGAGAATTGGAACAAGCATGAAACATGACATGCTGGGAAAAACTCTGGAGGCAGCATACAGGACAGAGGTCAATAGTTCAGCTGAAAAGCCACCATCAGATCTGACACAATCTGACCTGAAATGTGACCTTTAGCTTTTCCCTTTGGATGCCATGTAATTCTCTGATTATTTCAGATATCAAGTAACAATGTCATTTTTCTCCATCATACAATGTTCAAGGATAGAAACAGATTAAATATGTCACGAGTGTTGGTCCCCACAGAATCCCCCAGGTCTAATCCCACTCTCCTACTTACTCCCCATGCCCTATAGCAGCCCACTCAGTCTAATCCCACTCTCCTGCTCACTCTTTTTAGCCTTTAATATCTACCCAGTCTAAACACACTCTACATATATCCAAGCCAGTTTAATCTCTCAGTCTCACTGACTCCCTGTGCCCTTTAATATCCCATCTCTATCTAGGGGTCTCATTAACGTCTCGCCATCCTTTACAGATCATGAGGCTATAATAGTGGGACACCAAGTACAAACCCTCATGATTATATTGGGCCTGAGGTTGTATAGCAACAGATCGAGTAGGTTGGACATACCTGGGCTGACACAAAGCACGCTGTCTGGATTGATGGATGCCTCATATGGAGGTGGTGGGTCGTCAGGATGTTCTATGTTTGGGTATTTATAAGCTGTGTATGGAGGTGGGGGGTCATGGAAGTGGAATGCTCCTCCCTCACCATCGTCAGAAAGATGTAGAGGAGTTAAACCTGATCCAAGACTATCTGGGCCATAGTCGAAGCCTGGCATTCTACTTCGGGCAAGGTTAAAATGATGCACTGTGAAAGTAAAGCCAGAAGATTAACTCCACATATTAGTGACAGCTCACAGGTAGAAATGGCCTCACCAGTGACTGAGAGCATGGGTTGGAGAACTGACAACACTGGTTAACAACAGAACTCAATAAACCTTTAAAACAGGAGATGCTGGAAATACTCAGGAAGTCACACATCTGTGGAGAAACAGAGTTAACGTTTCATCAAAGCATTCCCACTTCATTCTGATCAATGCTTTATCCTTACATCTGAGATCAGATACACAGCCGGTGGTAATGACCTGGAACTCGCTGCCCACAAAGGTGATGGAAGCAGTGACAATCAATAACTTCAAGAGGAGGTTGAATGGCCACCTGAGAGAAATAGACTTGCAGGGCTATGGAGATCGAGCCAGGGAGTGGGACTGACTGCATAGCTCCATGGAGAGCCAGAATGGACTCAATGGGCTGAATGGCCTCTTTCTGTGCTGTAAATGACTCCATATTTAAGGAGACAGCTCTTCTTCCCCTCTTTATAAGGATATTTTTTTATTTATTTAGAGATACAGCAATGAAACAGGCCCTTCGGCCCACCGAGTCTGTGCCGACCATCAACCACCCATTTTATACTAATCCTACATTAATCCCATATTCCCTACCACATCCCCACAATTCTATCGTCTACCTTTTGTGAACTATACAGTAAATGGAAATGTCCTGGGGAAAATTGATGTACAGAGAGATTTGGGTGTTCAGGTCCATTGTTCCCTGAAGGTGGCAACGCAGGTCAATAGAGTGGTCAAGAAGGCATACGGCATGCTTTCCTTCATCGGACGGGGTATTGAGTACAAGAGTTGGCAGGTCATGTTACAGTTGTATAAGACTTTGGTTCGGCCACATTTGGAATACTGCGTGCAGTTCTGGTCGCCACATTACCAAAAGGATGTAGATGCTTTGGAGAGGGTGCAGAGGAGGTTCACCAGGATGTTGCCTGGTATGGAGGGCGCTAGCTATGAAGAGAGGTTGAGCAGATTAGGATTATTTTCATTAGAAAGACGGAGGTTGAGGGGGGACCTGATTGAGGTGTACAAAATCATGAGAGGTATAGACAGGGTGGATAGCAAGAAGCTTTTTCCCCAGAGTGGGGGATTCAATTACTAGGGGTCACGAGTTCAAAGTGAGACGGGAAAAGTTTAGGGGGGATATGCGTGGAAAGTTCTTTACGCAGAGGGTGGTGGGTGCCTGGAACGCGTTGCCAGCGGAGGTGGTAGACGCGGGTACGATAGCGTCTTTTAAGATGTAACTAGACAGATACATGAATGGGCAGGAAGCAAAGAGATACAGACCCTTAGAAAATAGATGACATGTTTAGACAGAGGATCTGGATCGGCGCAGGCTTGGAGGGCCGAAGGGCCTGTTCCTGTGCTGTAAATTTCTTTGTTCTTTGTACCTACACTACAGGCAATTTACAATGGCCAATTCACCTATCAACCTGCAAGTCTTTGACTGTGGGAGGAAACCAGAGCACCCGGCGAAAACCCACGCGGTCACAGGGAGAACTTGCAAACTCCACACAGGCAGTACCCAGAATTGAACCCAGGTCGCTGGAGCTGTGAGGCTGCGGTGCTGACCACTGTGTGGTTAGAGAGTTGTTTCACTCACAGAAAGTATGGAATGTTAACTTCATTCATCCTTACTTGGCATGAGAAGTGCAAAAACAGATAGTAGTATAGTGGGACACAACGAGGAATCCGAGTCACATCTATAATGTCTAGAAGTGAGAGTAGGGAATTGATGCTTCTATGTGTGTTGCAGTGTTTGCACACTTTCTGAAACATATCTACATCTCAGATTCTAACAGAGAACCAATCTCAAGGTGTTTCACAGAGGAAATACAGAAAAGAACATGGTGGGAAGCTTTTAAAATGTTGGGAGTAAATGTTTTAGCGAGAGAATCTCAAGAAAATGAGGTTGATGTGTTCTAGCACAAATGATGGAGCGAAGGGATGGGGAATGCGTAAAAAACCAGAGTCTGAGTACAAGAGGGTACAGGAGCGGACACAATGCTGGAGAAGGTCTGAGTGGGTGAGGCTGTTTAGTTTGAGGATGAGTATTTTAAATTCAATATGCTGGGGAACGTAAAGGCATGACTGCGGTGGGTTGGACAGGATATAGCCCGCTGAGTTTTGAACAAGTTGGAGTTTACGGAGTGGAGAGAATTGCAGGCCAACGAGGAGGACTTTGTAGCAGTGAGTCTTGAAATAGCAAAAGCATGAATGAGGATTCTTGCAACAGTGGGGTAAAGTAGGGACAATGACAGACAATCATTCAGAAATGAAAGATGATGGATAGGATGTGGGCTTTGAGACTTAACTCTGGGACAAACAAGCCACCAAGATTTCACATTGTCCAAATGTATGGCCAGATCTGGAAGTAAATCGGTGCAAGGGCAGATGGAAGAGTCCATGATTATCTCCTTTTTACTCATTACCTCTTGGGAATTTCGCTCTTGCCCATTCCATCACCTATCGTGCCACACTTCATTTCTCATCGGGCTCTTTGCCTTCAAAATCCTTATCCCACTGCTCTCCTGTTGCCTCCTTGCAGCAGCAATCTCAACTGGCAGATCTTATTGTTTAGTTTAGAGATACAGCACTGAAACAGGCCCTTCGGCCCACCGAGTCTGTGCCAACCATCAACCACCCATTTATACTAATCCTACACTAATTCCATATTCCTACCACATCCCCACCTGTCCCTAGATTTCCCTACCACCTACCTATACTAGGGGCAATTTATAATGGCCAATTTACCTATCAACCTGCAAGTCTTTGGCATGTGGGAGGAAACCGGAGCACCCGGAGGAAACCCACACAGACACAGGGAGAACTTGCAAACCCCACACAGGCAGTACCCAGAATTGAACCCGGATCGCTGGAGCTGTGAGGCTGCGGTGCTAACCACTGCACCACTGTGTCACCAACCTTCCTGCCCAATGTGTCTGCTGTGGGCTAACTTCACCAAATTCCTTCCTGTCGCACTCACCCCATCCACCACCCACCATGGACACTACCACCAGATCACCAATCACTGCCCCTCCATGAGTTTATTGTGGATGATTGCACTGATATCTGTATTTGCATGAAACTTGGTTCATGGATAGTGCCATCTTGTCCTTTAATGAAGATTCCCCAGCTGTCTATACCTTTCCCAGCACAGACTGCCTCACGCCTCCCCTTTGAAAACTCTGTCTACCATAACCCCCAAGCCCCACTCCAAGTTTCTCCCCAAGATATCCTCCCTGCTTTTTTCCCTTAGCTCCTGCACCAAACAACCTCATCTGAGTAATTTCAATCTTCTTTTAGCTCTCTTTTCCAACCTACTTCAGAATTCATTGCCTTCTGTCCTCCTCCTAAGCTCTTTGTTGCTCTATAAACTCTCCCACACATATTGATGGCTAGCCCCTCAGCCACATCAAGTCCACTGGCCTCTCTACTTCTATGTTCTCAATCACTGACCAGGCCATTTTCTGCTATTCCTCACCACTCAGCCACCTTTCCTCCTACAAGGACCCTTCCTCACTGTCCAGTGCAGTGGGATAGCCCTCACTTGGATTCTACTCTTGACTATTCGATTGTAGCCAGCATATCTCCAGCAAAAGCTTCCCTGCCTATCCCAGCACTTGACCAATGATTCATCCTGCACTCCCACCTCATTCTCATCCACAAGCTACTCCTTGTCGACATCAGGTCAGTTTATATATTCACATTGACGACACCCAACTCCACCTCCCCTCTCAGCTCCTCCACTGCCTCTGTATTATCAACCTGCTTGTACAACATCCAGTCCCGATGAGCCTTCCAGTTAAAAACTGGGAAGTCCAAATCCGTACTGCACGGTTCTTGCAACAAATGCTGTCATCCTCGGCTTAATCAGTCTCATTGCAATCGGATTGTCCTATTTGACCCTGAGCACAGATCCAGCCCCATATCACCCAAAACCACCATGGTCTCAGCCAATCTGTTGGTTAAACCCTCACCCCAGACTGGATTCCTTCAACGTCTCCCATCTTCCATCTCCATGAATTTCAGCACATCCAAAATTCTGCTACGCAATTCTTATCCTGCACTAAATGTTATTCAACCACCACTGTCCTTTTTGACTTGCTTTGGCTCCTAGCTCCCCAATGCCTTAGATTTAAAATGCTCACCATCGTATTTAAGTTCCTTCATGGCCTTGCATCTCCCTCTCTGTAACCTCTGCCAGCCCTAAACTCTCTGTTCTGCTGACTCTAGCCTCATGCATCCCTCTCTCCCTTCACCCTACCATTGGCAGCCACGCCGTTGGTCAGCTGGACCAACAGTTGAATTCGCTCCCTAAACAATGTCCCCGCCTCCTTCTCACCAGTACTTGGGACAAATTAAGATACAGGTGGCAGAGTTTGGGGATGAGCTCCAAATTCAAATCCAAATATGGACAGTAGAACGTGGGGGACAAGCCAGAGTTCAAGTAGTCAAGTCTCGAGGTAGCAAAAGCATGGATGAGGGTTTCAGCAGCAGATGAGCTCTGGCAGGCCCAGAGTTGGGCGTTGATACAAGGGTGGAAATAAGCAGTTTTAGTGATGGACAGGATATAGGGCCAGAAGTACAGCTCAGAGCAAGATTGCGAACAGTCTGGCTCAGCCTCAAACTGAGAGTCGGAGTCAGTGGCTAAGGAATGCGGCTAAGGGGCGGTACAGTGGCGCAGTGGTTAGCACCGCAGCCTCACAGCTCCAGCGACCCGGGTTCGATTCTGG
Source organism: Heterodontus francisci (assembly GCF_036365525.1). Classification (NCBI taxonomy): domain Eukaryota; kingdom Metazoa; phylum Chordata; class Chondrichthyes; order Heterodontiformes; family Heterodontidae; genus Heterodontus; species Heterodontus francisci. Next base: position 70,038,496 of record NC_090393.1, on the reverse strand, counting down.
GTACTGCCTGTGCGAAGATTGCAAGTTCCCCCTGTGACCGCGTGGGTTTTCGCCGGGTGCTCCAGTTTCCTCCCACAGCCAAAGACTTGCAGGTTGATAGGTAAATTGGCCATTATAAATTGCCCCTAGTATAGGTAGGTGGTAGGAGAATTGAGGGAAAAGTGGGGATGAGAGGGAAAATGGGATTAATGTAGGATTAGTATAAATGGGTGATTGAGGGTCGGTGCAGACTCGGTGGGCCGAAGGGCTTGTTTCGGTGCTGTATCTCTCTATGACTCTAATATGCTTGTAGTGGGGACTGAATGCAATAGTGCTGGATGTCAGACAAGCAGCAAAGGCAATGAAGGAGGTTGAGGAAGGTGACAATGGGTGTCAGTGTTGTCAAAAGCTCTTTGATAATAACATGATGCAGACAGTTGCTTTGCAATACAATACTTACAGTTGCCCCCAATGAGAGACTCAATTCGCTCTCTGCGTCTCTGCCGTAACCGGTGGACCATGAAGAGCAGCAATGACAGGATAAGGAAGGAGGAGATACAGCTTACGATCAAACGCATTCCACTCGCCATAGAATCAAAAATACTGCTGCCATCTGTGGGTACAGAGGGTACAGGAGGGCAGTTACACTCGACACATGATCCACAGTCACACATTCTCAGCTACTCTGACAGATGAAAGCACTGATCTGCTTCAGAAAACAGCCATTTTTAGGAAGATGCCCACTAGAACTCACCTCCTTCCTCTACCCAGTTCTAAACAGATTACACAGTACCATTAGTACGAAATGAAGAAAGAGTCAGGAGTTTGGGCAAGTGATACAAAGTAATACAGCCTCCACCACAAACACTATTCCCTAACCACCAACGCCATCCCTCTCATTTCGAGGCAGAACCAGACTTTTTACAACCTTTGGGTCGTATTTGATCCCGAGTTGAACTTATGACCACAAAGCCATCCCATCACTAAGACCGCCTATTTCCAACTCAGTAACATCGCCCAACTCCACCTCTGCCTTGAAACCGGCATCCATGCCTTTGCTACCTCTAGTCATGATTATTCCAACACTCTCTTCGCTGGTTCCTCAGTTCCAAACTGCAGAAATCTGAGGTCATCCAAAACTCTGCAGCCCAGAACTTACCTCGAACCAAGACCATTTCATCCATCACCCCTGTGCTCGCTAACCTACATTGCTACCTGGCCCAGCAACACTTAAATTTTGAAATTCTCAGCTCACTGTGAATGACAGAACAGTATATGAGCTGGGATGGCACTTGGAAATATGAGTGGGGTGGGGGAGGGGTTACCTGAGCACAGAGTAGCTACCTGACTGCATGAGGGTACTAGAAATAAAAAGAACTTGCATTTATATAGTGCCTTTCATGACCTCAGGATGTTCCAAAATGCTTTGCAGCGGGGGCAAGGAGGTAGGGGGCACGGGCAAAGGGGGGGGGGGGGGCGGGACAGGCACAGACAGGGCACCGGGGGCCCATGGCGTGGTGGGGGGAGGGGGGGGGGGGGACAACACAGGAGGTAAGGGAGGTGGGGAAAGAGTGTGAGCTAGAGGGAGGAGGGAGATAGACAGATGGACATATATATGGAATACTCCACATCTGTACATGTGCGCGGGCAGTTACTGGTTCTTTGTGCAAGGTAAAAAATGCCAGGTATCGCACAAAATCAATATCCAACGTACTGAAGAGAAAGTAAGCCACTAAATTATTCTTCTCATTTAAAGTTTCTTCACAAAAATGCACATTTGTTGTTGTTTAATTAATAGTAAGATAAACTTTTATTGGCTTTATCTTTCCGAAATTGTCTCACCAGCCCCCTATGTAAGACAAAAATTGTAATGTGCCTCCCCACCATGTGAAAAGGTTGCGCCCCTCTGCTCCAAGCCTTTAACCCTATGTTTTAAAATAACCGAGAAGCTAAGTTATTTTAAAAGGCAAGTTTAAAGGCTTGTGTAATGTAAACTTATTTTAAAATGGCAAAAGTCACTTAGAGATTGCCTAGATTTCTACGCTCTGGTATGCATTACTTCCACTTGGGGCACAAGCTCAGTGACGTGTTGAAAGTTGCTGGACTTTTACTCGTATATAAATGTCCGCTGCTATCCATTTGGAATCACATTGTTCTAGAACTTAAATTGAGGGGAAAACTGACAAGAAAATCAAAGGAATCTCCAGAGGTCAGCACTATAGGTTCCTCAAGAGTATGGTGTAATGGAGCTGAGTGATATTGGCAAAAACAGGATGCTGCTGACCCATATACAATAGTTTGCAAATACAATGTAACGGATAGCTTTAACAAACCTTAATCTATAACGAACTTTTGTTCCTTAACAAAATCCATACTGCATTTTCAGTTTTAAAAATAGTCAGGGAAGACATAGTAAAAATTTATTATGTTTCAATGACCATGTTAGAAATGATTAACTGATTTTTTTTTTTGTTGTGAACTGGATTAAAGGACAAGTTTTACAAGTATGTCAACGGTCAGTAACTGCAATGTGCATCATTTACAGCCCAGTTTGAAGGCCGATAACCTGAGTGGCTAATGTCATTTGAAAGTTGCCTTTGTCATATAATTACTTTACGTTAAAAGTGCACCTTTGTTAACAGGTAAGTGATTGGGCATGGACATAAATTGATTAGTCTGGAATACAATCTTACAGATAGTGACTAAACATTTCCTAATGACTGCTCAACCTTTTGCAGAAAAGCCTTTTGTTTCTAATTATCTTGTCACAGCTGAATCAGAATCAACAGTGATAGACTGAGATGTAGACACAAGTGAATTTAAGAGAATTGCTTTATTGGAGGAACTGAAAGGCACTCTTTATTTGTAATTATGTTTATCTAATTTTGTCACTAGCTTTGGTGAGTAAATGACATTTTGTCCATGAGAGATGCTGCTGTTCCTTATTTTATAATCCAGGACCCAGCTTAACAGCCTGCTAAGATAAATAAACTAGTCTTGGCTACCTACTGTTAAATCCCTCTGCCCCTTCCTGTCTCACTCTGCTTTTTCTGTACATGGCTCTTCTGAAGTACTATCTGCTCCATCCAATAAAATTCTCCTGATTTGGAGATCACTGCCCTTTTGTTGGATGCCGTCTTCAGACACATATTACAAGCAGATGGAGATGTTGCACAAAAATTGACCATCATGGGTTAAACTGTCTTGTGACAATAGCAGTGAGAAATGGTCTGTATTCCTATTGCTGATTTTTATGCTGCCTTACTTCAATAACCACAAACAGTCCTCTCCTTGAGTTTTGTGGTTGATTGGATGAATTTGCACTCCTGATACAGTGTGAATCCACAGAGGTCATCTGATAAGGTCCATCTACTGCCCTGTGACATGGTGTAGCTCGCTCTATTCTGTCAAAGTAATTCGCATTGGCATTGCATACTATTTTGCTTGCTATCTAGCTAATACAGTTGTGCTGCTCTCCATTGATGTTTGTATACTTAGCTACTTTATTTAAAGAGAGAAATGTGTTTTGATGGTATTAGATTGACTATACACTTTACATACAGGTTAATTGCTCCCATGTCTGTGGCTGAGTCAATAATTATGTCAAATGTCCGTGGTGCAACATATCGGTGCCTATCTCTGGATGCAACACGAGGTTGGTTTTGCTTGGACTCCAACATATCTGCTGCTTCTGGTTTACAAATATATTGTAGCACATGGCAAACCCCACCTGGGAATTCATATCCCATTGTGACCCACCCCAGTGCCCAAAGAATGTCGAGCTCCTCGCTTACGTCTCTCCTTCCTTCCCAACAACAATCTTCAGGCTTTAAACCCGAGTCAGTGCTCCCCACTGCACTCGACGACTTGCATTCACACAGCAATTATGTCTACGTGGTTGAACAATGGAGTGCATAATGGGACATTGCTGGCCTTGACCTGCCTTACCTGGGTCGAGGCAGGTGAATTTACAGCATTCTTTCGGGTCCTTCTCATAGTGTTGACAGCTCTGGGGCCGCTCGCACAGAGCTGCCACACACATTTCAGGTTCGCCATTGTGGCAGGTGCAGCTCAAGCATGGGTCATTTCCCTTTGGCGTGAAGTACTTTCCCTCGTCCACTACGTTATCTTTTATATCCATACAGGTTTGGCCTAGAACACAAGTACATGGTTAGACGCAGGCTCCCATGACAAGGCTGGAAGCCTGCCAAGTAAACATAGTCCCAAGTTCCTCACACGCATGAGAATAACAAGAGCCATGTAAGAGGTTAGAAGAGAGGCACTGTGCTCAGGTACCATTCTACAGCTTTGACTGCCCAGACATTAAGTTGCCAGCCCAGCCCTGCCGTGACCACTGAGAACACCAGCCCCTATCAGCCAGTTATAGGCTCAAAATATAGACATGCAGGAACAGGTGTTGAGTGCATAAGTTACGGAGGCTGGAACAGCAAGAAAATGTCAAAAAGCCTTAAAGTACAGCTAAAAATCTGCTAAATCAATCACAAGCTACAAAAAAACACATTACATACTATTTATTTTAACACATTTTCCATTTGCAGCTGTACATGTGTTCACTAGGTGCACTGGTCCGTTGTATTCAAAATCACATTGTTGAAGGAAGTCCAGAGTTCCTCCACTCTCCCAGCCAAATTCATACCTGCCAGGCCCAGAGAAGCCTTCTCAAGTGTTTAAAGTTTGTTCTCTCAAAAAGTTGCAATTTTGTCTGAGTTTGTGCATCCTATCCAATCCTTGTAATGTCAAATCTGATCACATTCTGATGACTGATATTCAAAGCCACACCACCTTTCTAATGGAGATTTGATCATGCCTATGATTCAATCAGATCCAGGATGTTTAACTCACCTTGTTGGCTTTTTTTTTTACAAACAGTTTTCCCATTAACTCTAGAAATCCCTTCCCTGTCTTACCAGCCAACAATGTTGTCCCAGTCAATTCCTAGTCAATTTCTGATTAAGTTGAAATCTGCATGTTGAACACCATTCCTGTTCCTACGTTCCTATTAATTTGCGCACGAGCAACAATAGTTGGGTTCTCTCCTGCTCCCTCGCACATTGACGACTCAGGACATCAGATTCTTCACTCGTGCTCCCAGAAGGCAGCACACCATTAGGTTCCCTGGGTCTGATTTACAAAGAAGTCTAACTGCAAACCCATTAATGAAATTCCTAATACCACAGCTTGTCTGATAGTCTCTCTCTTTTCCAGCCTTCCCCGACAAATTACTGGATTGCACAAGAGCAAGATTGAACCTCGACAGAGGCCAGAGAACATTATGTTGCCCCGACAAGCCCCTGACTGCCTGTATAAGCTGCTGCTGTCCAGTTCAGAGGCGGAATTACTGGACACAGTGTACTTGTGGAACTTATGCAGAAAACCCACATTTCAGCATCCAGCGAAGACTGGGACATACGTGGGAGCACGTCACCGATGTGATCCTTGCTCAGGTTGTGGGGTGGGGTATGGTACAGTGGATTTACATCAGCACCACTGGCCTAGGGAAGTGGAAAATAAACCCATCTCAGCTTTCTGATCCCTCTCCAGTGTCCCAACCAACACTCTTTGGGCAGGTACAGCAAAGATTTTGTCAATTGTTGGCCATCTCCAGTGTGATGGTACCTGCATATGAGAGATTCACCAGGAACACACTGTCTGGTGAGGGACTGAACCACACTGACTCGGAATAAACCCCCAGTTAGGGACTGAGCCACACTGTCCCAGAATAAACCCCCCCCTGAAGGACTCGGCCACACTGACCTGGTGTCTTCACTGATTTCAGCAGTGGTATACTTAGCTGAGAAGGAAGTATAAACAACGGAGATATGGTTCCCAGCTCCTGCATGTGAGCTTGGACAGAATGAGCTCATACTTGGAAACTAAATTTCAACTTGGAGTAGGAAAGGAGGAAAAGGGGATGCCCTGTGCCCTTTCCCGTACATGCTCCCTTCCACGGGTACTGCCTGTGTGGAGTTTGCAAGTTCTCCCTGTGTCTGCGTGGGTTTTCTCCGGATGCTCCGGTTTCCTCCCACAAGCCAAAAGACTTGCAGGTTGATAGGTAAATTGGACATTATAAATTGTCACTAGTATAGGTAGGTGGTAGGGAAATATAGGGACAGGTGGGGATGTTTGGTAAGAATATGGGATTAGTGTAGGATTAGTATAAATGGGTGGTTGATGTTCGGCACAGACTCGGTGGGCCGAAGGGCCTGTTTCAGTGCTGTATCTCTAATCTAATAACTAGGGAACATAACAAATCCTAACATTTTAAAGAGCACCTAGTAGGCTGGTAGGTGCCGATATGAGGGCACCCTTCCTGAGCATACTTACTTCTTTTGCAAAGAAATGCCGACTTCTCGTTGCAATTCTCTGCGTACCAGCTGTGTAACCCATGGTGCCGCAGGCTGGGGAAGTGGGAGCATTGCAGCTGAGCGCATAATACGTTTTCCTGCTCAGAGATGGTCATCCCAAAAAATGTCACCTTCTCTGGAGGAAGGAACACTTCTGAGGAACCTACAGTGAGAAAAAACAGCACTAAGCCTGTGAAATGAAAAGGGGGACCTGCATTTGCAAGAAAATTGGAGGGGGAGGGTGGGTAGACGCAGGGAGTGGGGGAGGGTGGCGAGGGGAGAGGACACTGAACCATTGGTCCTCCAACATACTTACTGCTCTTGTAGGCTACTTCCCACTGACCCTGCAGTGAGGTGTGGCTTCGGTTGGTTACCATGTACTGATAGCCAACCCAGAACCTGGAAAATAAACAATTTAGCAGATGGATAATGAATTCCTTACCTTCAATGACAGAACCATATAAAAGGCTGAACAAATTCGAGGTTCATGGAATAGGAGAATCAGTGTCAGCTTGCGTTAAAAAATTGGCTGAATGACTAAAAACAGTGAGTTGTAAATGGTTGTTTTTAATACTGGAGAAAGGTAGACAAGGGTGTTTCCCCAAGGGTCAGTGCTGGACAGGTGTTTTTAAAAAATAAAATATGACCTGGATCTTGGAATACAGAATAAAATTTCAAAATTTGCCAATGATACTAAATTTGGAGATTTGGCAGACAGTGAGGATGATACAATCGACTGCAACAAGATACAGATGGGCAAGGAAAATGGGCAGACAAGTGACAGATGGAATTTAAGACAGAGAAGTGTGAGGTGATGCAGAAAGGAAAGGGAATAGAGACAAAATGGCAGAGTTCTCAGTGCACTGGGGGGGTTCATGTCACCACTAGCCAAGCTGTTCCAGTACAGCTACAACACTGTCCTCTACACAGCAATGTGGAAAATTGTGGAAAACTGCCCACAAAAAGGAGGACAAATCCAACCAGTCAATTACAGCCCTATCAGTCTACTCTCAATCATCAGCAAAGAGATGGAAGAGGTCATTGACAGTGCTATCAAGCAACACTTGCTCACTGATGCTCAGTTTGGTTTCCGCCAGGGCCACTCAGCTCCTGACCTCATTACAGCCTTTGTTCAAACATGGACAAAAAAGAGCTGAACTCCAGAGGTGAGGTGAGTGACTGCCCTTGACATCAAGGCAGCATTTGACCGAGTACAGCATGAAGGAGCTCTAGCAAAACTGAGGTCAATGATAACCAGGGGGAAAAGTGTCCTCTGGTTGGAGTCACACCTGGCACAAAGGAAGATGGTTGTGGTTGTTGGTGGTCAAAGAACAAAGAGAACAAAGAAAATTACAGCACAGGAACAGGCCCTTCGGCCCTCCAAGCCTGCGCCGATCCAGATCCTCTATCTAAACATGTTGCATATTTTCTAAGGGTCTGTATCTCTTTACTTCCTGCCCATTCATGTATCTGTCTAGATACATCTTAAAAGATGCTATCGTGCCTGCGTCTACCACCTCCGCTGGCAACGCGTTCCAGGCACCCACCACCCTCTGCGTAAAGAACTTTCCACGCATATCCCCCCTAGGGGCGGCACAGTGGCACAGTGGTTAGCACCGCAGCCTCACAGCTCCAGGGACCTGGGTTCGATTCCGGGTACTGCCTGTGTGGAGTTTGCAAGTTCTCCCTGTGTCTGCGTGGGTTTTCTCCGGGTGCTCCGGTTTCCTCCCACAAGCCAAAAGACTTGCAGGTTGATAGGTAAATTGGCCATTATAAATTGTCACTAGTATAGGTAGGTGGTAGGGAAATATAGGGACAGGTGGGGATGTTTGGTAGGAATATGGGATAAGTGTAGGATTAGTATAAATGGGTGGTTGATGTTCGGCACAGACTCGGTGGGCCGAAGGGCCTGTTTCAGTGCTGTATCTCTAATCTAATCTAATCTAATCTAAACCTTCCCCCTCTCACTTTGAACTCGTGACCCCTAGTAATTGAATCCCCCACTCTGGGAAAAAGCTTCTTGCTATCCACCCTGTCCATACCTCTCATGATTTTGTACACCTCAATCAGGTCCCCCCTCAACCTCCGTCTTTCTAATGAAAATAATCCTAATCTACTCAACCTCTCTTCATAGCTAGCGCCCTCCATACCAGGCAACATCCTGGTGAACCTCCTCTGCACCCTCTCCAAAGCATCTACATCCTTTTGGTAATGTGGCGACCAGAACTGCACGCAGTATTCCAAATGTGGCCGAACCAAAGTCCTTTCCAACTGAAACATGACCTGCCAACCCTTGTACTCAATACCCCGTCCGATGAAGGAAAGCATGCCGTATGCCTTCTTGACCACTCTATTGACCTGCGTTGCCACCTTCAGGGAACAATGGACCTGAACACCCAAATCTCTCTGTACATCAATTTTCCCCAGGACTTTTCCATTTACTGAATAGTTTACTCTTGAATTGGATCTTCCAAAATGCATCACCCCGCATTTGCCCTGATTGAACTCCATCTGCCATTTCTCTGCCCAACTCTCCAGTCTATCTATATTCTGCTGTATTCTTTGACAGTCCCCTTCACTATCTGCTACTCCACCAATCTTAGTGTCGTCCACAAACTTGCTAATCAGACCACCTATACTTTCCTCCAAATCATTTATGTATATCACAAACAACAGTGGTCCCAGCACGGATCCCTGTGGAACACCATTGGTCACACGTCTCCATTTTGAGGTCAATCATCTCAATCCCAGGACATCACTGCAGGAGTTCCTCAGGGTAGTGTCCTAGGCCCAACCATCTTCAGCCGCTTCATAAATGACTTTCCCTCCATCATAAGGTCAGAAGTGGGGATGTTCGCTGATGATTGCACAATGTTCACACCATTCGTGACTCTTCAGATACTGAAGCAGCTCGTGTCCAGATGCAGCAAAACCTGGACAACATCCAGGCTTGGGCTGATAAGTGGCAAGTAGCATTCAGACCACACAAGTGCCAGGCAATGACCATCTCAAACAAGAGAGAATCTAACCATCTCGCCTTTATGTTCACTGGCATTACCAACACTGAATCCACCACTATCAACATCCTGTGTGTTACCATTGACCAGAAACTGAACTGAACCAGTCACATAAATGCTGTGGCTACAAGAGGTCAGAGGCCACACACAATCTTGATTTGGAACTAGATCGCCATTCCTTCACTGTCGCTGGGTCAAAATTCTGGAACTCACTTCCCAGCAGCACTGTTGGTGTACCTACACCACTACGACAGCAGCAGTTTAAGAAGGCAGCTCACCACCACCTTCTCAAGAGCAATTAGGGATATGCAATAAATGCTGACCGAGCCAGCGATGCCCACATTCCATGAATGAATTTAAAAAAAGTGCATAGATCTTTCAAGGTTTCAGGACATACTAAGAGTAGTTAGCAAGTGGGATCTTGGGCTTGATAAATACAGGTATTGAGTACAAAAGCAGGGATGATATGCTGAATGTTTATAAAGCTCTGGTTAGGCCAGAACTAGAGTAATGTGTCCAGTTCTGGTCACCACACTTCAGGAAGGTTGTGAGGGTCCTTGTGAGGCTGCAGAGGAGATTTAACAGAATGGTTCCAGGGATGAGGGACTTTAGCTACAAGGTTAGGTTGGAGAAGCTGAGATTGTTCTCCTTGGAACAAAGGGGATTGAAGGAGGATTTTATAGAGGTGTACAAGGTTATGACAGGTTTGGATAGGGTAGACAAAGAAAGGCTGCTCGCATTAACTGTCGGTACAAAGACAATCTGTGTCCCCTAAGATTCTGGGCAAGAGACGCAGGGGGATGTGAGGAAGAACTTTTTTTTTTTTGCACAGCTAGTGGTAATGATCTGGAACTCACTACCTATGAGGGTGGTGGAAGGGCAGACATTGATTTCAGAAGGAAATTGCATGGGCACTCAAGGGAAATAAACTTAGAGCTATGGGGATAGAGCAGGGGAATGGGGCTGACTGGATTACTGTGTAGAGAGCCGGTATGACCTCAATGGGCCGAATGGACTGCTTCTGTGCTGTTATATCTATGACTCAAAGTTGTTCCCATTAGCTGATGGAAAAGACAGACTTGCATTTATATTGCACCTTTCATTACCACCGGATGTTCCAAAGCGTTTTACAGTCAATGAAATACTTTTGGAACGTAGTCACTATCGTAATGTTGGAAACGTTGCAGCCAATTTGCAGAAGCAAACTCCCGGAAATATCATGCAGATAATAACCAGATAATCTGTGTTTTCTGATATTGGCTGAGGGATAAGTATTGGCCCAGGACACCAGGGATGCTCTTCTTCAAAACTCTGCTCTTCTTCAAAAGGCTGCGTTTGCTAACAATGCAACCACTAGGTGGTGCAGTACTTGCACATGTGCAAATGCAGGCTCTTCAACTGGAACATCAGTGTCTGTGATGTTCAGGCAGCTGCCAGGATTAAAGATGACACTGCTCAATTTATCACAGGAAATGCTTATGGCTAGATCGTTCTAGCAAACTAACCTTACATTAAGTTGGATGGAAGCCCAGTAATATGCTGCTATGTCATTATAGGATACTAACTGTAATCCTCAGATCCATTTAATATTCCAGTAATCCTCTTAAATACAAAAGGAATTTTATGATTGAATTTCCATTGGAAGATAGTGAATTGGCATCCAGATAGATGGAGAAAAAAATCGGGCAGAGTATAAAATGTGCTGCCAGTTCGTTATTGTGATTTGTTTATATAACTGACCAGGACTGATTTCACCCGAATGTAACTACTAGCTCCTGCCCCACTGGCCGCTCTCCCCCCTCGGCAACTCCCTTTCTCCCCCCTCCTCCCTATTGGCCATTTCCTCCCCTCAGCCGCTCTCTCCGGACCTCACTGCTCCCTACCCCCCCTACTCCCCGGCCGACTGTTCCCCACTCACCCCACCCCGCTCTCCAGTCACTTGTTCCCGCTTTCCCCCTGTCCAGTCACTAGCCCTAGGTCGCGCCGCTTCCCTCCTCTCGGCCCCTCGCTCTCACTTTTGATCAGCCACCATGTGCCGCCCGAACAAGCAAGGCAGGCCACAAGGGGCGATGTAGGAGCGAGGGACCAAGAGGAGGGAAGCTGTGCGGCCTATAACTAGCTGCTGGAGGGGCGGGGGGGGGGGAGGGAAACAAGCGGCCAAACAGCGGGGTGGCGCAAAGCGAAGAACAATCGGCCAGGGGAGTGGGAGTGGGGGTGGGGAGCAGTGAGGTCTGGAGTGAGCAGCTGAGGGCAGGAAGCGTCGAGGCCTGGAGCGAGTTGCCGAGAGGGGAGAGCAACTAGTGGGACGGGAGCAAGCAACGGGGATCAAGCTCCAGCCTCAAAGTCTCCCAATCAGCCGCTTCCTCCAGCCGAGTGGGGGAGCTGGCTACCCAATGACGCTTTATTGCGCATGATGGACCAGGCGCGGATACCTGATGACGTAATCCCGCGCATGCGCTACTTAGTTCTGGCAAGATGTAGCTGCACATGTGCGCATCTTGGCGCACTCTGATGATGTCAACAGGCTGCTGCATTGTCAGGAACCATTGCGTCTTCAAAATAGTGTCATGGAATCTTTTACAGCCCCAAGAGGGCAGACGGGGCCTTATCTGAAAGGCGCCTCCAACAATACAGTACTCCCTCAGTTCTGCACTGGAGTGTCAGCCGAGATTGTTGTGCTCAAGTCCTGGTGTGAGACCTGAATTCACAGCCTTGTGACTCAGAGGCGAGTGTGCTACCCACTGAACCACAGCTAAAGTACAAATGACGGTAGAAGGATTAGGGGTCACAGATTTATAGTTTTGGGCAAGAGATCTGGGGGGGATGTAAGGAAGCACAATTTTAATACAGCGAGTGGTAATGACCTGGAACTTCTGCCTACGAGTGTGGTGGAAGCAGAGATTTCAAAAGGAAATTGGATGGGCACTTGAGGGAACTAAACTTAGTGTTACGGGGTAGAGGGGAGAAGGGAGGCTGACTGGATTGCTAGAGAGAGAGCTGGCACTGACTCAATCTGCCGAATGGCGGCCTCCTGTGCTGTATTGACGATGTATTGATGCTCCACTCCCTCTTGTCCACTCTCCTCCACCCACGCCCCACTGCCCTCGTCCACTCTCCCACCCCTCCCCTCAAGCCCCACTGCCCTCATCCACTCTCCCCCCACCCAGGCCCCACTCCCCCTCGTCCACTCTCCCCCCACCCAGGCCCCACTCCCCATCGTCCACTCTCCCCCCACCCAGGCCCCACTCCCCCTCGTCCACTCTCCCCCCACCCAGGCCCCACTCCCCCTCGTCCACTCTCCCCCCACCCAGGCCCCACTCCCCCTCGTCCACTCTCCCCCCACCCAGGCCCCACTCCCCCTCGTCCACTCTCCCCCCACCCATGCCCCACTGCCCTCTCGTCCACTCTCCCCCAACCCATGCCCCACTGCCCTCATCCACTCTCCCCCCACCCAGGCCCCACTGCCCTCATCCACTCTCCCCCCACCCAGGCCCCACTGCCCTCATCCACTCTCCCCCCACCCAGGCCCCACTCCTCCTCGTCCACTCTCCCCCCACCCAGGCCCCACTGCCCTCATCCACTCTCCCCCCACCCAGGCCCCACTCCTCCTCGTCCACTCTCCCCCCACCCAGGCCCCACTCCTCCTCGTCCACTCTCCCCCCACCCAGGCCCCACTCCCCCTCGTCCACTCTCTCCCCACCACGCCCAACTGTCCTAATCCAGTTCCCCCCCCTCCACCCACGCCCCATTCCCCCGTGTCCACCCCCTCGCCCCCTCTCCCTCACCCACTCCAACGCCCCCAATCCTTCGCCCACTTTCCCCACCTCACCCACTCCTCCCCCCCACCCACACTCCCCGTCTTTTTCTTGCCCCACCTCGTCCCACTCACCTTTCCCCCTGCCCCTCTTCCCCACCCTTCCCCCAACTCATACTCCTTGTCCCCCATTCTAGCCCCACCCTCCAACCTATCTTTTCCCCTGTACATCCCCTCATCCCCCATCTCACCTGCGCTGGTCCTTGCGGCTCACTGGCCGTTCCTCCAGGTCCCATTCTTCAGCCAGTATGAACCGCAGCTCCTGATCAGTAGTGAAGGTGGCCAACGATCCATTCACTTGCTGACACGTCTGGACAGCATCCCAATAGTTCTCACTGTTCAAATACACTCGGTAGCAGCTGGCTGTCCCTTCATAGTGATGCCAGCCTGTTGGGCATTTCCCTAACAAAAAGAGACTCATTCAGAGATTGTCTGGCTTGTGTATTACAGCGAAATACTGTTAACAAAATTCAGCAAGGGGCGCATCATATTCACATGAGAAACACCTACAGCATTTCAGCACAGGAGGCAGTTTAGCCCATCGAATCACAGAATAATACAGTGCAGAAGAGGCCCTTCGGCCCATCGAGTCTGCACAGATGCATTAAAGACACCTGTCTACCTAATCCCATTTGCCTGCACTTGGCCCATAGCCTTGAATGTTATGACATGCCAAATGCTCATCCAGGTACTTTTTAAAGGATGTGAGGCAACCTGCCTCTACCACCCTCCCAGGCAGTGCATTCCAGACCCTCACCACCCTCTGAGTAAAAAAGTTCTTCCTCAAATCCCCCTTAAACCTCCCGCCTCTCACCTTAAACTTGTGACCCCTCGTAACTGACCCTTCAACTAAGGGAAACAGCTGCTCCCTATCCACCCTGTCCATGCCCCTCATAATCTTGTACACCTCGATCAGGTCACCCCTCAGTCTTCTCTGCTCCAGCGAACACAACCCAAGCCTATCCAACCTCTCTTCATAGCTAAAATGTTCCATCCCAGGCACCATCCTGGTGAATTGCCTCTGCACCCCCTCCAATGCAAACACATCCTTCCTATAATGTGGCGACCAGAATTGCACACAGTACTCCAGCTGTGGCCTTACCAAAGTTCTGTACAATTCCAACATGACCTCCCTGCTTTTGTAATCTATGACTCGATTGATAAAAGTAAGTGTCCCATATGCCTGTTTCACCACCCTATTAACCTGCCTTTCAGCCTTCAGAGATCTATGGACAAACACGCCAAGGTCCCTTTGTTCCTCAGAACTTTCCAGTGTCAGGCCATTCATTGAATACTTCCAGGTCACATTACTCCTTCCAAAGTGTATCACCTCACACTTTTCAGGGTTAAATTCCCTCTGCCACATTTCTGCCCATTTGACCATCCCGTCTATATCTTCCTGTAACCCAAGACACTCAACCTCACTGTTAGCCACTCGGCCAATCTTAGTGTCATCCGCGAACCTACTGATCCTACCCCCCACATAGTCATCTATGTCGTTTATATAAATGACAAACAATAGGGGACTCAGCACAGATCCCTGTGGTACACCACTGGACACTGGCTTCCAGTCACTAAAACAGCCGTCTGTCATCACTCTTTGTCTCCTACAGCTAAGCCAATTTTGAATCTGTGCTGGCTCTTAGCATTGCAGTTAGTCCCACTCCCCACACGTTCTTTTCCCTGCAATTGTTTCTCCTTCAATTATTTATCCAACACCTTTTTGAAGGTGACTACTGAACCAATATCCACCACCCTAACAGGCAGTGCATTCCAAATCCTAACCACTCATCATTTAAAAACTTTTCCTCATGTCGCTTCTGGTTCTTTAGCCAATCGTCATATCTGTGCCCTCTGGTTACCGACCCTGCTGCCACTGAAATCTGTTTCCCTTCATTTACTCCATCTAAATCTTCATGTTTTAAACAACTCTATCAAATCTCCTCTTAGCTTTTGCGGCTCTAAGGAGTACAGTTCTGCTGTTGTATAACACGGGGTACAGTCTGTCACTGTATAACACTGGGATATAGAACTGTACCCCAGGGAGAGTCAGCACCTTCAGGAATGGTACTCCAGTGACAGTCAACACCTTCAAGAACTATACCCCAGTGAGAGTCAGCACCTTCAGGAACTGTACCCCAGAGAGAGTCAGCACCTTCAGGAACCGTACCCCAGTGAGAGTCAGCACCTTCAGGAACTGTATCCCAGAGAGAGTCAGCACCTTCAGGAACTGTATCCCAGAGAGAGTCAGCACCTTCAGGAACTGTATCCCAGAGAGAGTCAGCACCTTTAGTAACTGTACCCCAGTGAGAGTCAGCACCTTTAGGAACTGTACCCCAGTGAGAGTCAGCACCTTCAGGAACTGTACCCCAGAGAGAGTCAGCACCTTCAGGAACTGTACCCCAGAGAGAGTCAGCACCTTCAGGAACTGTACCCCAGTGAGAGTCAGCACCTTCAGGAACTGTACCCCAGTGAGAGTCAGCACCTTCAGGAACTGTACCCCAGAGAGAGTCAGCACCTTTAGTAACTGTACCCCAGTGAGAGTCAGCACCTTTAGGAACTGTACCCCAGTGAGAGTCAGCACCTTCAGGAACTGTACCCCAGTGAGAGTCAGCACCTTCAGGAACTGTACCCCAGAGAGAGTCAGCACCTTCAGGAACTGTACCCCAGAGAGAGTCAGCACCTTCAGGAACTGTACCCCAGAGAGAGTCAGCACCTTCAGGAACTGTACCCCAGAGAGAGTCAGCACCTTCAGGAACTGCACCTGAAGAGGGACAACACTCATGAATTGATCAGAGATAATTGGTCAGAAGATGACAACATCTCAAGTTGAATTGAGAATGACGCAGCTCCCAAAGTGCAAGTTGGTGCCCAGTGAACACCTCCCTGTAACAGCAAACCAGTGAAATAATAAGAGCCCCTCCTATTTAAGAATTAGGTCATCAGTTAAGGTGGTAGAACAGCAACCTACGGGTGAAATGAAATGGCTGGCCCACATTGACGGGGTAGAAGCGGGTGTCCTCTGCTCCTCTGCCACGCCCATGTTTCAGGTTCACTGTTTCCTTTACATGGTGTACCCGGTGATCACCAATTATACCTACCAGAAAAAACAGGCACTAGGTGAAATTAAGGCATCTGCTCTCACCAGCTGTACTGCCAAACACTGCATTTATATATCACCTTTAATGTAGTAAAGTATCCCAATGTATTTCAATAGGAGTCACATAAGACAACATAGGAACATTAGATAAGATCATAGCGGTAGATTTAAAGGAGTGTATTAAATGAGAAAAAGATTGATCAAGAGGCAGAGATTTGGGAATTCCAGAATTTCAGGCCTTTGTTGCTAAAGGCATGGCTGCCAATGGCAGAGCAATTAAAACCAGGGATGTGCCAGAGGCCAGAATTGGAGGATAGCAGAGTTCTCAGAGGGTTTTGGGGCTAGATGAGATTACAAAGACAGGGAGTGGTGAGGCCATGGAGGGGTTTGACAAACAAGGATGAGAACTTTAAAATCAATGCATTGCTTAACCAGGAGCCAACACAGGTCAGCGAGCACAGGGCCGATAAGTGATCGGGACTTAGTGCGAGTAAGGACATGAGCAGCAGAGCTTGGGATCTCAAGTTTATGCAGGGTGGAAGATGCAAGGCCAGGCAGGAGAATGTTGGAGTACTCAGGTCCAGAGGTAACAAAAGCATGGATAAGGGTTTTAGTAAATCAGTTGAGGCAGGGGTGGAGTCAGTTAATGTTATGGAGGTGGAAATAGGCGATCTTAGTGATAATGTGGATGTGTGGTCAGAAACTCATTGCAAAGTCAAATAGAATTCCAAGGTTGTGAACACTCTGGTTCAGCCTCAGATAATTGCCAGGGTTGGGCCATGGGGTCAGCGGCTAAGGAATGGAATATGTGGCAAGTACTGAAGACTGCCCAAAATTTGTTGGTGGAAATGTCTGCTTATCTAATTACTGAAAACGCACAACGGTAACTGAAGGCATTTCTCCCTGTCCCCCTGGGGCTGTGCCATCGATTGATGCTCTGGGAGTGTGTAGAAGGTGAGGTCAATCAACTGGAGTGAGTCATATTGTTTATAGTATTCAAACAGTGAGCCAGATGAAAACTTACAAACTTACCAGATGGCCAGTTTCGATCTGTGACCAAAGTATCCTCATCACTCCCCTCTAGCTCTCTTCCCTGCTATCCCCTCTGCGGCATCCTTTACAAATTTCAGTTAGCTTGTTTTTTCAACCCAAGTTCGATAATAACAATTCACCACCAGGATATCCAATTGCAACATCTTCCACAGATTATATTTAGAACCTTTCCAGCTTCACAGGGACAAGTAATGATACAGAAGTTGATCTGATGGCTGAAGGGACAGCATGGCAGCAGTCACTCCACAGCAATCATTACAACGTTTCCTTTAACATGATCCTGAGTGCCTGCTAAACTACACAGCTCATAACACTGGCAGCGAATGCAGTCAGGGTTATGTGTAGTTGCAAGACAGTGAGGCTTGCTTTCTAACAGGGCTATGCAGGGGAGTTGTGAATAGCGGATGAGGAGCTGGAGATTGTGGTAAGAGTGATGGAAGCTTTAGACTCCTGCTCGTGACTGGTACACTAGTGAGAGCGCTGTAGGAGGGTTGTAGGTAAGAGGAACAGCTTTGGGGCTAGTTTAGAGGGGTTGGCACACACACAGAATGAAGGGCAAAAATTAGTCAACTTGGGGTTGAAAACCCAAGAAAAAAATCTGAAAGATCATATTCAGGAGCCAGACAATATTAGTTAGGGTGAAAAAATAACTTACGAAGCCAGTGCAGAATGGAGAGTGAATTATGCAGGACAAAACATTGTATGTTTTCAAGAAGGAGTTAGATATTGCTCTTGGGTTTAAAGGGATCAAAGGGTATGGGGCGAAAGCGGGAACAGGTTACTGAGTTAGATGATCAGCCATGATCATAATGAATGGCGGAGCAGGCTCGAAGGGCCGAATGGCCTACTCCTGATCCTATTTTCTATGTCTCTATGCAGGTACACTTGCTTTGGTTATTCAGAAACTTTGACTAAGAAATCTTTTGTAGCTTTTTTCACTTAAAAAAATCAGTGTGATTTGATTGGGCAGTCTTCCTCTCCTTTATTTGACAAGCATGCACAGCAGCAAGATGACGAAATGTGGTTAAAATCAAACACAGGAGGCCATTCATCCCTCCGTGCCTGTGCCAGCTCTTTGAAAGAGCTATCTAAATGGTCCCACTCCTCTGCTCTTGCCCATAGCCCTGCAAATTTTTTCCCTTCAACTTTTTAACCAATTCTCTTTTGAATATTATTTAATCTGCTTCCACCACCCTTGCAGGTAGTGCATTCAAATCACAAATGACTGTAAAAAAATAAACTTTTCTGCTATCACGTCTGGCCAGGAGCAATGTGGGAGAAATTACCCGAGCGGCAGGAGAGACAGAGAGTAGGGATCATGGGTACATACTCTAATTGGCAGGATGTGACCAGATGTGTCCTGCAAGGATTGGTGTTGGGCCTCATTTGTAATCTCATGGCCTGGCATATTCTGTACTCTCCATCACCATCGAGCCAAGCTGGTTCAAAGAGGAGTACAGAATAGTTTGCCAGGAGCACCATGCCTGAAAATGGATGTACCAACCTGGTGAAGCTACAACACAGTACTATATGCACAAGAAACAGTGCAAGTAGCATGCTATAGACAGAGCTAGGTAATCCCACAACCAATGGATCAGATCAAAGCTCTGCAATCCTGCCACACAGCTGTGAATGATGGTGGACAATTAACAACTAACAGGAGGAGGTGGTTCCACAAACATCCTCATCCTCAATGATGGGGGAGCCCACAGCACATCAGTGCGGCAAAAAAAGACTTAAGCGTTAGTAACCATCTTCAACCAGAAATTCTGAGTGGATGATTCATCTCGACCTCCTCCTGAGGTCCCCAGCATCACAGATGCCAGTCTTCGGCTCATTCAATTCACTCCATGTGATAAAGAAATGGCTGAGTACAGTAGATGCAGCAAAGGCTCGTGGCCCTGACATCATCACAGTAGTAGTACTGAAGACTTCTTTTCTTTTGGGCCTCCTTATCTCGAGAGACAATGGATACGCGCCTGGAGGTGGTCAGTGGTTTGTGAAGCAGCGCCTGGAGTGGCTATAAAGGCCAATTCTGGAGTGACAGGCTCTTCCACAGGTGCTGCAGAGAAATTTGTTTGTTGGGGCTGTTGCACAGTTGGCTCTCCCCTTGCGCCTCTGTCTTTTTTCCTGCCAACTACTAAGTCTCTTCGACTCGCCACAATTTAGCCCTGTCTTTATGGCTGCCCGCCAGCTCTGGCGAATGCTGGCAACTGACTCCCACGACTTGTGATCAATGTCACACGATTTCATGTCGCGTTTGCAGACGTCTTTATAACGGAGACATGGACGGCCGGTGGGTCTGATACCAGTGGCGAGCTCGCTGTACAATGTGTCTTTGGGGATCCTGCCATCTTCCATGCGGCTCACATGGCCAAGCCATCTCAAGCGCCGCTGACTCAGTAGTGTGTATAAGCTGGGGGTGTTGGCCGCTTCAAGGACTTCTGTGTTGGAGATATAGTCCTGCCACCTGATGCCAAGTATTCTCCGAAGGCAGCGAAGATGGAATGAATTGAGACGTCGCTCTTGGCTGGCATACGTTGTCCAGGCCTCGCTGCCGTAGAGCAAGGTACTGAGGACACAGGCCTGATACACTCGGACTTTTGTGTTCCGTGTCAGTGCGCCATTTTCCCACACTCTCTTGGCCAGTCTGGACATAGCAGTGGAAGCCTTTCCCATGCGCTTGTTGATTTCTGCATCTAGAGACAGGTTACTGGTGATAGTTGAGCCTAGGTAGGTGAACTCTTGAACCACTTCCAGAGCGTGGTCGCCAATATTGATGGATGGAGCATTTCTGACATCCTGCCCCATGATGTTCGTTTTCTTGAGGCTGATGGTTAGGCCAAATTCATTGCAGGCAGACGCAAACCTGTCGATGAGACTCTGCAGGCATTCTTCAGTGTGAGATGTTAAAGCAGCATCGTCAGCAAAGAGGAGTTCTCTGATGAGGACTTTCCGTACTTTGGACTTCGCTCTTAGACGGGCAAGGTTGAACAACCTGCCCCCTGATCTTGTGTGGAGGAAAATTCCTTCTTCAGAGGATTTGAACGCATGTGAAAGCAGCAGGGAGAAGAAAATCCCAAAAAGTGTGGGTGCGAGAACACAGCCCTGTTTCACACTACTCAGGATAGGAAAGGGCTCTGATGAGGAGCCACCATGTTGAATTGTGCCTTTCATATTGTCATGGAATGAGGTGATGATACTTAGTAGCTTTGGTGGACATCCGATCTTTTCTAGTAGTCTGAAGAGACCACGTCTGCTGACGAGGTCAAAGGCTTTGGTGAGATCAATGAAAGCAATGTAGAGGGGCATCTGTTGTTCACGGCATTTCTCCTGTATCTGACGAAGGGAGAACAGCATGTCAATAGTCGATCTCTCTGCACGAAAGCCACACTGTGCCTCAGGGTAGACGCGCTCGGCCAGCTTCTGGAGCCTGTTCAGAGCGACTCGAGCAAAGACTTTCCCCACTATGCTGAGCAGGGAGATTCCACGGTAGTTGTTGCAGTCACCGCGGTCACCTTTGTTTTTATAGAGGGTGATGATATTGGCATCGCGCATGTCCTGGGGTACTGCTCCCTCGTCCCAGCACAGGCATAGCAGTTCATGTAGTGCTGAGAGTATAGCAGGCTTGGCACTCTTGATTATTTCAGGGGTAATGCTGTCCTTCCCAGGGGCTTTTCCGCTGGCTAGGGAATCAATGGCATCACTGAGTTCCGATTTGGTTGGCTGTATGTCCAGCTCATCCATGACTGGTAGAGGCTGGGCTGCATTGAGGGCAGTCTCAGTGACAGCATTCTCCCTGGAGTACAGTTCTAGGTAGTGCTCAACCCAGCGGTCCATCTGTTTGCGTTGGTCAGTGATTATGTCCCCCGATTTAGATTTGAGGGGGGTGATCTTCTTGATGGTTGGCCCAAGAGCTCTCTTCATGCCATCATACATTCCTCTGATGTTTCCGGTGTCTGAGGCCAGCTGAATATGACTGCATAGGTGTTGCCAGTAGTCGTTTGCGCAACGCCTAGCTGTTCTTTGTGCAGTACTTCTGGCTGCTTTAAGTGCTGCGGATGTTAAATCGCTGGGGGCTTTCTTGTAGTTCAAAAGTGCAATGCGCTTAGCGGCTATGACAGGTTCCAGCTCTTCATTATGAGATTGAAACCAGTCTGCATTTCTCTTCGCACTTTTGCCGTAGGTGGTCAAAGCTGACTCATAGATGGCGTCTCTGATGTGGGCCCACTTGGTCTCAGCATCCCCTGTGGGAGTGTTTTGAAGGGATGTTACAAGTGAATTTAGAAATTTTTGTAACAGCTGTGGGTGAGAAATTCTGCTCGTGTTGATGCGCGGGTGGCCCTTCTGCTTGGAATGATGCAACTTCTTTGGTCTGAGTCTAACCTTGCTGCACACCAGGGAGTGGTCGGTGTCGCAGTCCGCACTGTGGAAGCTGCGTGTGATTTGAACACTGTTTAAGGCGGCTCGCCTTGTGACAATGAGGTCTAGCTGGTGCCAACGACGTGATCTTGGGTGCCTCCATGAAACCTGGTGACAGGGTTTAGTGTGAAAGAACGAGTTGGTGATGCAGAGGTTATGATAGGTACACAACTCAAGCAGTCTCTGTCCGTTCTCATTCATCCTTCCAACGCCATAGCGCCCAAGGCAGGAGGGCCATGAGTCATGGTCGGCCCCAACCCTGGCATTAAAGTCCCCCAGCAGGAATAGGTGTTCGGTGTTGGGGATGCTGCTAATGATGTTATGGAGTTGTTCATAGAACTGGTCTTTAGCTTCAGGTGCGGAACAGAGTGTTGGAGCATAGATGCTGAGTAGGTGTACTGGACCAGAGGTGGTGAGCAGTCGGATGGACAGTATGCGTTCCGAGCCATTTGAGGGAGGCTCTATCATGCTGAGCAAGGAGTTTCTGATGGCGAAGCCCACTCCATGCTGTCTTGGTTCTTCAGGATCCCTGCCCTGCCAGAAGAAGGTGTAGTCTTGCTCTGCTAGAGAGCCACTCGCGGGGAGGCGAGTCTCCTGAAGTGCTGCAATGTCCACATTGAGCCTACTGAGCTCGTTGTTAATGATGGCGGTCTTCCGAGAATCGTTGATTTGTGTAAGGTCTTCCGACAGGCCAGGACACATAGTTCTGACGTTCCAGCTTGCAAAGCGAAGGGCTGGCACCTTCTTTCCTTTTTTCATGTTGTTTGGTGCGGTGTATCAGTCCACCTTTCGGGCAATGACCCTGAGCTCCAAGCACCCATTGAAGCAGGCAGACTGTGGCGGGACAGAACCTTATTGACCGGGGGCTGCCCGGTTTGAGGCGGGCGGTAGCTGTCCAGTGAGGTGCAATGACCTCTCCCACCGACAAAGGCAACCCGTGGCGCCCAGTTTCTACGCCAATTTATCTGGACTTATAACCCGTAACTGCTGCCTTCCGTGTTGTTTTAGTCGCTGTGAGGCAACTATAGAGTGACCTCTCCATGGCGCATGCCTGGGCAAATTTATGGAGGTTGAGAGTTGCCCAGTCGTCAAAACCCCCCTCTCGGCCTTTCTGGTGGGGTCCAAAGGAGTGCAGGACACGACGTTTGGCACCAGTATGGCTGCAGGAACTGCCGGAAACATGCCAAAGGTGACACATGACCACCTACGGGGTTCCGCTCCGGATTTTCTGTTAGGGTTTACTCCCTTAGCCTTGGTCTCTCCCGAGACGCCCACAAGGCAGTGGGGTTGTTGGGGCCCCTACACAGGTGTAGGATGGTGCCGGTGGGAGGAGGGGATGCAAGGGGGAGGGGTAGAGGGAGGGGGTGGGGGGGGGGTGCAGGGGAAGGGGGTGCGGGGTGAAGATGGTGCGAGGGGGGGGCGGGCTGGGACGGGGTTGTGAGGGGGTGAGCTGAGAGGGTGGAGCAGGGAAGGGGACGGGGGTGGGGGGGGGGTGGAAGGGGGGTAAAGGGGGGGGGAGGGGGGGTGGAATCTGGTGCAGGTAATAAGCCATTTCCTCAGTGCCCACCATCGACGTCCGGAAAGCTCATCCACGTCCTTCGGGAGGTGAAGCATCATTTGGCAGACTTAGAGGTGATTACATTTGCTAAGGGTTTTTTGTTTTGCAGTGGTTTAAATAAAGGCATGCAGCATTGCCGACAGTGCGCTGCAGATGCTCTCCGAGCCATCTCCTGCGGGCGCTTTGAAGTTGCGGCCGGGGGGCCGTTCGTGGATGTTTTGGGTGTTCGGGGCACCTTTTCACAGGACTTCTCTCGGGTCCCGCAGCTCCTTCTTCACCTCAATGGATTTACCGCATGCCGTGGCTGCAGACACTCTGGACTGTGAAGACAGCAGGATCGGAGATTGAAGTATCGGCAGCTGTGCTCGTCAGTTACATCCGGATCAATTTCATTGAGAAAACAAAGAGCAGGTGTGGCTGGGGGAGGGCAGTGGGCCCAGGTAACATACACTAAAACTAACTGTTAACTTTTAGATAGGGCTAAAATGAACTGATTTAAAGAGCCAGGGGAATTTAAACAGTTTAAGAGGGCAGATTGGGGGAGAAAACGTTAGGGATGGGAGCAGATGGCCATGGATAGAGTTGAACAGCAAGGGAGCTTCCTAGGGAGCCTCCAGCCCAGGAGCCATCTTGAATCAAAGAGACTACTGCTCCAGAACTAGCTATGCCTCCAGCCAAGCTATTTCATTACAACTACAATCCTGGCATCAACTCAACAAAGTGGAAAATTGCTCAGTTGTGTCCTGCCCACAAAAAAGGACAAACCCAATCTGACCAATTATTGCCCATCAGCCTCCTCATAATCATCAAAGTGACTGAAAGGACTGAGCTTCCATCAGCACTTGCTCACCAATAAGCTTCTCACTAATGCTCAGTTTGGGTTCCACCAGGATCACTCGGCTCCAGATGTCATTACAGCCTTGGTCCAAACATGGGCAAGAGAGTTGAATTTGTGAGGCGAGGTGAGTGTGACTGTCCTTGCACTTGACCAAGTGTGGCATCAAGGAGCTTAGCAAAATTGAAGTAATTGGGAACAAGGGAGAAAATTCCAATGGCCGGAGTCATACCTAGCACATCTCAGTCCCAGGATATTGCTGCAGGAGTTCCTCCAGGCAGCGTCCCGGGCCCAACCATCTTCAGCTGCTTCATCAATGACCTTATCTTCAAAAGGTCAGAAGTGGCAATTCCTCAAGATAATGAAGCAGTCCATGCCTGCATGCAGCAGGACCTGGACAACATCCAGCTCGAGCTGATAAGTAACTAGTAACATTCATGTCACACAAATGTCAAACAATGACTATCTCCAATGAGACAGTGTAACATCTCCCCTTCACATTCAATGACATTAGCAACATCAAATCCCCCACCAGCAACATGCTAGGAGTCATCATCCACCAGAAACTTAACTGGACCAGGCACACAAATACTTCTGCTACAAGAGCAAGTCATAGATTAGGTCAGGAGTGTAAAGGAATACTCTCCACTTGCCTGGATGAGTGCAGCTCCAACAGCACTTAAGCTCAACACCATCCAAGGCAAAGCAGCTCCCTATCCACCATCTTAAACATGGAGCAAAACTATCTGTTTCCCTCAAAATTCTGAAAACCTCAATCAAATTAATCCTTAACCTTCTAAATACCAGGGAACACAATTATCTGTAATCTCTTCTCATAGTTTAACCCTTGGAAGTCCAGGTATCGTTTTAGTAAATCTACGCTGCACTCCAAGGCCAATATATCCTTCTTAAGATGTGGCGCCCAGGACTGTTGAGTACTTTAGGTGTAGTCCCCAGGGCCTGATGGGATCTAACCCAGAATACTGAGGGAGGCAAGGGAGGAAATTGCTGTGGCCTTCTCAGAAATCTTTGTATTCTCATTGGCTACAGGCAAGGTCCCAGAGGACTGGAGAATAACCAATATTGTTCCTTTGTTTAAGAAGGGTAGCAAGGATAATCCAGGAAATTATAGGCCAGTGAGCCTTAAGTCAGTGGTAGGGAAATTATTGGAGAGGATTCTTTGGGACAGAATTTACTCCCATTTGGAAACAAATGAACTTATTAGCGAGAGGCAGCATGGTTTTGTGAAGGAGAGGTCGTGTCTCACTAACTTGATCGAGTTTTTTGAGGAAATGACGAAGACGATTGATGAAGGAACGGCAGTGGATGTTGTCTACATGGACTTCAGTAAAGCCTTTGACAAGGTCCCTCATGGCAGACTGGTACAAAAGGTGAAGTCACACGGGATCAGAGGTGAGCTGGCAAGATGGATACAGAACTGGCTCGGTCATAGAAGAGAGGGTAGCAGTGGAAGGGTGCTTTACTGACTGGAGGGCTGTGACTAGTGCTGGGACCTTTGCTGTTTGTAGTATATATAAATGATTTGGAGGAAAATGTAGCTGGTTTGATTAGTAAGTTTGCGGACGACACAAAGGTTGGTGGAGTTGCGGATAGTGATGAGGATTGTCAGAGGATACAGCAGGATATAGATCGGTTGGAGACTTGGGCGGAGAAATGGACGATGGAGTTTAATCCGGACAAATGTGAGGTAATGCATTTTGGAAGATCTAATACAGTTGGGAAGTATACAGTAAATGGCAGAACCCTTAGGAGCATCAACAGGCAGAGAGATCTGGGCGTACAGGTCCACAGGTCACTGAAAGTGGCAATGCAGGTGGATAAGGTAGTCAAGAAGGCATATGGCATGCTTGCCTTCATCGGTCGGGACATAGAGTATAAAAATTGACAAGTCATGCTGCAACTGTACAGAACCTTAGTTAGGCCACACTTGGAATATTGCGTGCAATTCTGGTTGCCACACTACCAGAAGGATTGGGAGGCTTTGGAGAGGGTACAGAAGAGGTTTACCAGGATGTTGCCTGGTCTGGAAGGTATTAGCTATGAGGAGCGGTTGGATAAACTCGGATTGATTTCACTGGAATGACGGAGGTGGAGGGGCGACATGGTACAGGTTTACAAAGTTATGAGTGATATGGACAGAGTGGATAGTCAGAAGCTTTTTCCCAGGGTGGAAGAGTCAGTTACTAGGGGACATAGGTTTACGGTGCGAGGGGAAAAGTTTAGAGCGGATGTCTGAGGCAAGTTCTTTACACAGAGGGTGGTGAGTGCCTGGAACTTGCTGCCGGGGGAGGTGGTGGAAGCAGGTACGATAGCGACGTTTAAGAGGCATCTTGATAAATACATGAATAGGATGGGAATAGAGGGATAGTGACCCCGGAAGTGCAGAAGGTTTTAGTTTAGACAGGCATCAAGATCGGCGCAGGCTCGGAGGGCCGAATGGCCTGTTCCTGTGCTGTACTGTTCTTTGTTCTTTAGTCTAACCAGGGCTTTGTATAGCTGACTTGTACCCCTAACCCTCTAGATTAAAGGCCAGCATTCCATCTGCCTTTTTGATTAATTACTGCACCTGTTCATAAGAATATAAGAACTAAGAAACAGGAGGAGTAGGCCAGATGGCACCTCGAGTCAGCTCTGCCATTCAATAATGGCTGATCTGATTTTGACCTCAAGTCCACTTTCCTGCCTGTTCCACATAACCTGCGACTCCGCTATAGTTCAAAAATCTGTCCAACTCAGCCTTGAATATATTCAATGACCCAGCCTCCACTGCTCTCTGGAGAAGAGAATTACAAAGATTCACAACCCTCAGAGAAGAAATTCCTCCTCATCTCCACCTTAAAAGGGAGACCCCTTATTTTGAAACAGTACCCCCTAGTTCCAGATTTCCCCCACGAGGGGAAACATCCTTCAGCATCTACCCTGTCAAGCCCCCTCAGAATATTATATGTTTCAATGAGAACACCTCTTATTCTTCTAAACTCCAATGAGTAGAAGCCCAACCTTTCTTTATGAGACAACCCCTTCATCCCAGGAATCAACCTAGTGAACCTTCTCCGAACTGCCTCCAATGCAAGTATATCCCTCCTTAAATAAGGAGACCAAAACTGTACATAATACTCTAGGTGTGGTCTCACCAACACCCTGTAGCAGGACTTCCCTACTTCTTTACTCCATCCCTCTTGCTATCAAGGCCAACATTTCATTTACTTTCTAATAACTTGCAATACCTGCATGATAACTTTTTGTGTTTTGTGTACAAAGACACCCAGACCCCTTTGTGCCGCAACATTCTGTAGTGTCACTCCAATTAAATATTTAACTTTTCTATTCTTCCTACCAAAATGGATAACCTCACATTTTCCCACATCGTATTCCATCTGCCAAATCTTTGCCCACTCACAACCTATCTATATCTCTTTGCAGACTCTCTACATCCTCCTCACAACTACCTTTGCATTGTTCGCAAATTTGGCTACAATACACTCAGCCCTTTCATCCAAGTCATTAATATAGATTGTAAATAGTGAGGCCCCAGCACTGATCCCTATGGCACTCCACTAGTTACAGTTTGCCAATCTGAAAATGACCCAGTTATTCTGGCTGTTTCCTGTTAGTTAACCAACCTTTTATCCATATTAATATATTACCCCCAACACCATGAGCTTGTATCTTGTGCACTAACCTTTTCTGTGGTACCTTATTGAATGATTTTTAGAAATCCAAATACACTGGTTCCCCTTTATTCACCCTGCTTGTGAAATCCTCAAAGAACTAAGAAATTTGCCAAATAGGATTTCCCTTTCACAAAACCATGTTAACTCTGCTTGATTGTACGATGATTTTCTAAATGTCCCATTACTTCCTTAATAATGGAATCCAGCATTTTCCCAATGACAGATGATAAGCTAACTGGCCTATAGTTTCCTGCTTTCTGTCTCCCTCCTTTCTTGAATAGGGGTGTTACATTTGCAGTTTGCCAATCCGCTGGGGCCTTTTCAGAATCTAGGGAATTTTAGAAGACTACAACCAGTTCATCCACTATCTCTGCAGCCTCTTCTTTTATGACCTTAGGATACAGGCCATCAGGTCCAGGGGACTTGTCAGCCTTTAATCCCATTAGTTTGCAGAGTACTTTTGCCCGAGTGATAATGATTGTTTTAAGTTCTGCCCTCCCTTTTCCATGACATTTAATGATTGATGTACCTGGATCCTCAAGTCTCTTTATATCGCCACTGTTTCTAGCTTTCCACAAATTTGAAAATATCCTATCTTTTTAGGTGCAATGTGGATGACCTCACATTTACCTACATTGAATTCCTTTTGCCCATTTACTTAAGCTATTAATGTCTCTTTGTAATTTTATGCTTCCATCTTCACTGTTTACAATGTTATTTATCTTTATGCCATCACCAAATGTGGCTTTCTATTCCATCATCTAAGTCGTCAATGAATATGGTGAATGTTTGAGGCCCCAATACAGAACCGTGCAGGAAACCACTAGTAGCTTCCTGCCAATTAGAATATTTGCTCATTATCCCGACTCTCAGGCTCTAGCCACTCAGCTAATTTCCTGATCAGGTTACTAATTTGCCTTTAATTCCATGAGCTTGGACTTTAGCTAAGAGTCTCTTATGAGAAACTTTATTAAATGCCTTCTGGAAGTCTGTATAAATATCACTGTCTTCAGTTAATTCTTCAAAAAAATTCAATCAGATTCATTAGGCATGATCTACCCTTTACAAATCCATGCCCTCTCTGATCAGCTGAAAATTTTCAAGGTGTTCAGTCACCCTATCCATAATGATAGACTAGCAATTTTCCAACATCAGATGTTAGGCGGACGAGTCTATAATTCCCTGGTTTCCCTCTGTCGCCTTCCTTAAATAGCAGAGTGACATGCGCAATTTTCTAATCTATAGAAACAGCTCCCTAAACAAGAAAATTTTGAAGATTATAGTCAGGGTATCTGAAATATTCTCACCTACTTCCTTTGAAACCTGGGATGGAAATTATCTGGTCCTGGGAATTTGTCACTCTTCAGTGCCATTATTTTCTTCAATACCATTATCTTGCTAATGTTAATTTTGATGAGTACCTGATTCAATATTAGTTTCCTTGGGATGTCTGGAATGCTGACCTGTTCCTCTACTGTAAATACTGCCGCAAAGTAATTATTCAGCATGTCAGCCATTTCATGATTATTGACATCATCACCATTCAGTTTTCAAGGGACCCACATTGCTCCTGACCAACCTCTTTTCCCAAACATAACTGCAAATATTTTGTTTGGACTTGGATATTCCTTGCAAGCTTTTTTTCATACCCCCTTTTGTAGCTCTCACTATCTGCTTTGTCACCCTTTGCATCTTTCCCATTTGTCAGGATCTGTGCTACTTTTTGAATTTTTGCATGCCTTTTCTTTTAGTTTTATGTTGTCCCGTACCTCATTAGCTGTCCATGGCTGTCTTTTTTGTCAAGTAGAACTCTTGCCCTTTAGGGGTATAAACTCATTCTGTGTCATAGAGCCATAGACATTTAGGGCATGAAGGAGGCCATTCAGCCCATCGAGTCCAAACCGGCTCTCCACAGAGCTATGCTGTCAGTCCCACTTTCCAGCTCGATGCCCATAGCCCTGCAAGTCTATTTCTCTCAGGTGGCCATCCAATTTCCTCTTCAAGTCATTGATCGTTGCCACTTCCACCACCCTTGTGGGCAGCAAGTTCCAGGTCATTACCACCCGCCACGTAAAAAAATGCTTTTTTTTATTCATTCCTGGGATCTGGGCATCGCTGGCTCGGACAGCATTTACTGCCCATCACAATTGTCCTTGAGGTGGTGGTAGTGAGCTGCCTTCTTGAACCGCTGCAGTCCATGTGGGGTAGGTAGACCCACAGTGCTATTTGACTTTGTAGCGATTAGATACAACTGAGTGGCTTGCTAGGCCATTTCAGAGGGCATGTAAGAGTCAACCACATTGCTGTGGTTCTGGAGTCACATGTAGGCCAGACCAGGTAAGGACAGCAGATTTCCTTCCCTAAAGGACATTAGTGAACCAGATGGGTTTTTACAACAGTCGACAATGGTTTCATGGCCATCATTAGACTAGCTTTTTTTCAAATTCCAGATTTATGAATTGAATTCAAATTCCACCTTCTGCTGTGGTGGGATTTGAACCCATGTCCCCAGAGCAATAACCTGGGTCTCTGGGTTACTAGTCCAGTGACAATACCACTACACCACCACCTCCCCCAAACTGAATGACAGAGCAGGCTCAACAGGCCATATGGTCTACTCCTGTACCTATTTATGTTCGCATATACATATTCTCAGCTCTGTATGCTTTGCAAATATCCCTCAAAAATGTACCTTTTCAAAATTGGTCGAGACAGAATAAATTTTTATATGATCCAATGAAGTGGAAAAAATGAACAAAAGTGATAGCCATTATGTGGCCAATAATGTTAGTTTTAGGTTTGGTTTATTTATTTTACATTGGAACAGAAACATATAAAACACTCTTTTATCTCAGGACCTGCAGGTGGGAAGACAGGATTCAGACAATCGGGTGGGGTGGTGGTGTGAGGAGATAGGGCAAGGCAGCGTTCCTGCAGCCTGCATCTGTCTTAACTTTAGCAATGCTGTTATCAACCTTCTCCTCTTTTGAGTGAGGCAAAGTCCAGCACAAAGGTCACAGACCTGAAACATTAACTCTGCTTCTCTCTGCACAGATGCTGCCAGACCTGGAGTATTTCCAGCACTGTCTGTTTTTATTTCAGATTACCAGCATCTGCAGTATTTTGCTTTCATAATAAACCCTGACTTACCCACTGCTGTGTCACCAGGCGAAGGGTGAATGGTGGTTTCAGACACCTATTTATAATATTCGTGGAGTTTAGAAGCTCTGCCTTTGTCTCTTTTTACATTCATTGCAACAAGTGCCCTGTATGCCCTATCGCCTGGTAATCTTTCCTTGACAGATAGGGGCTCTACACTGTGAACTATAAGCGTATTGCAAACATTATTGGAGGATGCCTTCGATGACAATAAAACAAACTGCAGTTCTGTTTAAACACGTTCATATTCAGGATGTCCCATATTCTACAGCAGTGGATGCATGGCAAATGCTGAGCAGTGCCCGCATGCTGAGGGTTAAGTGAAATACAAGGGAGACTCAAAAAAAGCATTATAAAACCAAAATATTTTGTTTATGTTGCAATATTTTATAGGTCAAAATCCAATGATGAAGGAAGCCAATCAGACACCTCCCCTCACTATTTTCATCACTGGTGTAATAAAAAGTTGTGTGTAAGATCCTAATAAATTATGTGGGATCTTTCTTCTCTGTTTTAAGTTCTCTGCTGCCAAGGGGAAGGGACCGACTGACAGCTGTGAACCCTCTTCCTAATCTTGAATGCTCTCCCCTTCCCCGAGGCATCTCCCCTCACTTTGAATTGCCTAACCTCACTCTCTACACTCACCCCACTGAGGTCACTGCAACTCTCCCACAAGGCCTTTCCACCCCCAGCGTGTCTCCCCCCACCCTGCACCGCTGCCTTCCTGCTTCTGAACACACATCCATCAAAACCTTGTCCTTAATTTTGTTTTACGCTTCCTGTTCTTGCATTGTCCCTGCTTACAGTTGGATCATTTAAAAAATGTTACTTGATTTTAGGTGGGCATCTTATTACCAGTCCAAGCAATGCTTCCTTCCTTGTTGGAGTAGCAACCTATAACTCAGTAGCAACTCAGATAATAGTCCTGTATATAATGAAAGAAGATTTTGTTAGTAAAAAAACTACAAGCATTCCTTCTGGCCCTGTATTTTGGATGATTAAAATTACCTACAATTTGAACTGTTAATACACACCCTTCTAAATTTTCAACAAACTTATTTGGCTCATTTTTCTATTTGAATCCTCATCTACTTGCTGCTTTAATATTTAGGAACATAGGAGCAGGAGAAGGCCATTCAACCTGTCGAACCTGTTCTGCCATTCAGTTAGATAATGGCCGATCATCCACCTCAATGCCACTTTCCTGCGTATCCACATCCCTTATTATCATTAGTACCCAGAATAGGATTCTCTAATTATTGCCAGTAATCTACCATTCTGCTCTGACAGATGAATTTTGGAGTTGTGTATCAATCAGCTATCTTCGAAAAGCCAAGTATTCCGTGGCTTTACACTGGAAAATCCCTTCTGAGCATCAGCCTATCTGTCCCTCCAAGAGCCCGACATTGTGCTATTTAAGATCAGAGAGCTCCTGTATGGTTGCAGTCAGCTTGTCCTCCCCAAAAAAAAAGGTTCTGTTGTTTCAAAGTTACAAGTTTCAATTCAAGGTCAACAACTTTGTCGTTCAACAAGTGTTTTGCAAAACTGTTTCAAAGCAGGAAGCTCCTGACCTGCATCAGCATGTCCTTCAATAACTGGATGCTCTGCTCTTTCAGATCTCTAAGTTCCTGCTCATGCTAATGACTCTGTCCTCCAACAGCTGCCTGTTCCATTGCTTCAGAGCTGAAAGTTCCTGTTCAGTGACTATTTGTTTCTCCAAAAGCCAGATATTTTGCCTTTTATAGAACAAAGAACAAAGAAAATTGCCCGTAGTGTAGGTACAAAGAACAAAGAAATTTACAGCACAGGAACAGGCCCTTCGGCCCTCCAAGCCTGCGCCGATCCAGATCCTCTATCTAAACATGTCGCCTATTTTCTAAGGGTCTGTATCTCTTTGCTTCCTGCCCATTCATGTATCTGTCTAGATACATCTTAAAAGACGCTATCGTGCCCGCGTCTACCACCTCCGCTGGCAACGCGCTCCAGGCACCCACCACCCTCTGCGTAAAGAACTTTCCACGCATATCTCCCCAAAACTTTTCCCCTCTCACTTTGAACTCGTGACCCCTAGTAATTGAATCCCCCACTCTGGGAAAAAGCTTCTTGCTATCCACCCTGTCTATACCTCTCATGATTTTGTACACCTCAATCAGGTCCCCCCTCAACCTCCGTCTTTCTAATGAAAATAATCCTAATCTACTCAACCTCTCTTCATTGCTAGCGCCCTCCATACCAGGCAACATCCTGGTGAACCTCCTCTGCACCCTCTCCAAAGCATCTACATCCTTTTGGTAATGTGGCGACCAGAACTGCACGCAGTATTCCAAACGTGGCCGAACCAAAGTCTTATACAACTGTAACATGACCTGCCAACCCTTGTACTCAATACCCCATCTGATGAAGGAAAGCATGCCGTATGCCTTCTTGACCACTCTATTGACCTGCGTTGCCACCTTCAGGGAACAATGGACCTGAACACCCAAATCTCTCTGTACATCAATTTTCCCTAGGACGTTTCCATTTACTGTATAGTTCACTCTTGAATTGGATCTTCCAAAATGCATCACCTCGCATTTGCCCTGATTGAACTCCATCTGCCATTTCTCTGCCCAACTCTCCAATCTATCTATATTCTGCTGTATTCTCTGACAGTCCCCTTCACTATCTGCTACTCCACCAATCTTAGTGTCGTCTGCAAACCTGCTAATCAGACCACCTATACTTTCGTCCAAATCATTTATGTATATCACAAACAACAGTGGTCCCAGCACGGATCCCTGTGGAACACCACTGGTCACACGTCTCCATTTTGAGAAACTCCCTTCCACTGCTATTCTCTGTCTCCTGTTGCCCAGCCAGTTTGTTATCCATCTAGCTAGTACACTCTGGACCCCATGCGACTTCACTTTCTCCATCAGCCTACCATGGGGAACCTTATCAAACGCCTTACTGAAGTCCATGTATATGACATCTACAGCACTTCCCTCATCAATCAACTTTGTCACTTCCTCAAAGCTCTAAGCCCCCTTTCAGCATTAGGCAACTCGTCCTGCAATAGACTGGCATTCAGATTCAGATTTGGGAACTGTGCTCAATCAGCTTGCCTTTTAATAACCCTCCCATTTAGTCTGGATCAAGCATACTGTTCCAATTTCTGTTCATATTTCATTCACATTTGCTCACCGCACAGCAAATATATCCCACAAATTTAATCCAAAGTGTTAGAATTTGCTGAGAACTCAAACAGGGTTTGTGTCACTTCCAATAGGATTAAAGTGTGATCTTCTAGGAGTCCTGACTAACACCTCCTCAGTAAAGATTCATCAACCAAGTGATTGGCCCCCTCCACCTCTCCTGCAGGCAGTGATCGGAAAAATAATCATAACAATCAGTAGACTAGACCTACCAACACGGTTCACTCCAAGCAAGGTGGGTGGGCCAATTTACTCTTCCCTTCTGAAATCAATGCCACCGAGCACGAGCAATGTCAGGTCTCACCAACAAAGGGAGACCTGGGTGCAGTTACAAACTAAGTTACTGCAAAATTTCAACATTTAGCGACAGCTCCACAAGCATCTTTCACCAATCAAGGCTGATCTATATCCTAACACCATTCATCCACATTTGTTCCATACCCCTTAATACCGCAAACTAGCAAAAATCTATCAATCTCAGATTTTAAATCAATTGAGCTAGCATCCTCTGCTTTTTCAGAACACAGGAACAGGAGGAGGTCATTTAACCTGTCCTGCCATTCAATTAGATTATGGTTGATCGGTAACCTATCTCCATATCTCCACCTTTGCCCCACATCCCTTAAAACCTTTGGCTAGTATCAACTGCCATTTGCAGAAGTAAATTTCAAACTTTTACCACCCTTTGTTTGGAGAACTCTTTCCTAACTTCATGCCCGACAGGTCCGACTCTAATTTTTAGACCATGCCCCTAGTTCTAGACTCAAACACTGGAAATAGTTTCGCTCTATGTACATCTTAAGTTTCCTGAATATTTTGGAAAACTTCGTTGAAATCACACCTTAATCTTCTAAATTCCGGGGAATATAATCCTAGTTTGGACAATCTTTCCTCATAATTTAAACCTTGGAGTCCAGATATCATCTAGTAAATCTACACTGAGCTCCTTCCAAGGCCAACTTATCCATAAGATCTGGTGCCCAGAACTGAACACAGTGCTCCAAATGTGGTCTAACCAGGGCTTTGTATAGCTGTGGCATAACTTCTAACCCCATATAATTTGGTCCTCTAAGTATGAAGGCTAGCATAACAACTGCTTTTTTGATTACTTTCTGTACTGTCCATGACATTAACAAATGTATATGCACTTACAGTGTTTCTAGTTTACCATTTAAAAACAACTCTGATCTATCTCTTTTTAAGTCTGAAGTGGGTGACCTCATACTTGCCTATACTAAAATCCATTTTCCAGTTTTGCTCATTCACTTAATCTCCTTGTAACTTTATGCTTCCATCTACACTGTTTACAAAACCACCTATCTTCGTGCCATCGGCAAACTTGGACATGTGGCTTTCTATCTTACCGTCTAATTGCTAATACGAACATACGAATTAGGAGGAGCAGGCCACTTGACCCCTCGAGCCTGCTCCGCCATTCAATAAGTTAATGGCTGAACTGATGACTCCACATTTCCACCTATCCCTGATAATCTTCCACCCCTTGCTAATCAAGAATCTATCTACCTCGGCCTTAAAAATATTCAAAGAGTCTGCTGCCACTGCCTTTTGAGGAAGAGAATTCCAAAGACTCACGACCCTCGGAGAAAAAATTTCTCCTCATCTCTGTCTTAAATGGGCGACCCTTATTTTTAAACAGTGACTCCTAGTTCAAGATTCTCCCACAAGTGCAAACATCCTTTCCACATCCACTCTGTCAAGACCCCTCAGGGTCAATCAAGTCACCTCTTAGTCTTCTAAACTCCAGCAGACACAATCCTAGCCTGTCCAATCTTTCCTCGTAAGACAGGCCACCTATTCCAGGTATTAGTCTAGTAAACCTTCTCTGTACTGCCTCCAATGCATTTACATCCTTCCTTAAATGAGACCAGTACTGTACACAGCACTCCAGATGTGGTCTCACCAATGCCCTGTATAGCTGAAGCATAACCTCCGTACTTTTGTATTCAATTCTCCTTGCGATAAACGATAATATTCTATTAGCTTTCCTAATTATTTGCTGAACCTGCATACTAATCTTTTGCGATTCATGCACTAGGACACCCAGATCCCTCTGCATCTCAGAGCTCTGCAATTTCTCACCATTTAAATAATATACTTTTTTTATTCTTCCTGCCAAAGTGGATAATTTCCCACTTTCCCATATTGTACTCCATTTGCCAGGTCTTTGTCCTCTCACTTAACCTATCTACATCCCTTTGTAGCCTCCTTATGTCCTCTTCACAAATTACTTTCCTAACAATCTTTGTGTCATCAGCAAATTTAGCAACCATACCTTTGGTCCCTTCATCTAAAACATTTATATAAATTGTAAAAGGTTGAGGCCCCAGCACTGATCCCTGTGGCACACCACTTGTTACATCTCGCAAACCAGAAAATGACCCATTTATGCCTACTCTCTGTTTCCTGTTAGCTGACCAATCTTCTATCCATGCCAATATATTACCCCCTACACCATGAGCTTTTATTTTCTGCAATAATGATGTGGCACCTTATCAAATGCCTTCTGGAAATGTAAGTACAATACATCCACTGGTTCCCCTTTATCCATAGCACATGTAACTCCAATAGTCAACAGTTGAGGCTCCAACTCTCATCTCTGTGGAACACCACAAGTCATACCCTGCCAATTAGAGTACCTGCCCATTATCCCTACTCTCTGTATCCTGCCACTCAGTTAATCCCTGAATCAGGTCAATTCAACTTTAGCGAACAGCCTTTTATAAGAAACTTTATCAAATACTTTCTGGGAGTCCATATAAATAATATTTATTTATTTTTTTATTGAGAGATACAGCACTGAAACAGGCCCTTCGGCCCACTGAGTCTGTGCTGACCATCAACCACCCATTTATACTAATCGTACACTAATCCCATATTCCTACCACATCCCCACCTTCCCTATATTCCCCTACCACCTACCTACACTAGGGGCAATTTATAAAGGCCAATTTACCTATCAACCTGCAAGTCTTTGGCTGTGGGAGGAAACCGGAGCACCCGGCGAAAACCCACACTGTCACAGGGAGAACTTGCAAACTCCACACAGGCAGTACCCAGAATTGAACCCGGGTCGCTGGAGCTGTGAGGCTGCGGTGCTAACCACTGCGCCACTCCTGTGTCCACCACTCTTTAAAAAATTTAATCAGGCTTTACATATTCATGCTGGTTCTCTCTGATCAGCTGAAAATTTTCAAGGTGTTCTGTCACTCTATCCATAATTATAGACTAGTAATTTTCCGACAACAGAAGCTAGGCTAACTGATCTATAATCCCCGATTTCTCTCTGTCACCTTTCTGAAATAGCAGAGTGACATGCATAATCTTCCAATCTAAGGTAATATTTCCCGAATCGAATTTTGGAAAGTTATACATAGGGCACAGGTAATGGTTTCACCTACTTCCTTTAAAATCCTGGGGTGGAAACCATCTGGTCCTGGAGATTTGTCACTCTTTAGTACCATTGCTTTCTTCAGTATTATTATTTTAACATTAATTTTGGTGAGCCCCTTTGGATGTCTGGCATGCTAACCTCTTCCTCTACTCTAAATACTGAAAGTAATTATTCAACATGTTCATGATTTCCTTATTTTCGATGATATTAGCTAAATATTTTCAAGTGGCAGTTTGTTCCTGACCACCCTCTTTTTCCTTAACATAACTAAAAATTGTGTGCGTTGATTTTGATGGCCCTTGCAAGCTTTTTATACACCCCTTTGTGAAGCTCTTACTATCTGTTTTGTCACTGTCATCCTTTGCTGTTCTTTGTATCTTTCCATTCACCAGGATCTGTGCTTTTCCCCCCTCATTTTTGCATGCGTTTTATTTTATGTTGTCCCTTCTCTGAATGCGTGGCTGAAGAGCTGGTGTAGGCGGGAGGGCTTCAGCTACTTGGATCATTGAGATCTCTTCTGGTGCAGAGGTGACCTGTACAAGAAGGACGGGTTGCATCTAAACTGGAGGGGGATCAATATCCTTGCGGGGAGGTTTGCTAGTACTACTCGGGAGGGTTAAAACTAGTCTTGCAGGGGGGTGGGACCCAAAGTAGTAGTCTCTCCGATGAGATAGTTGAGGCAAATGTAGAGGTTAAAGCAAGCAAGTCCAGTAGGCAGGCCAGGCAGGGGCAGGACAGGGAGTGTGGAAGGTCTGGTAGGCTAAAGTGCATTTATTTAATGCAAGAAGCCTTACAGGTAAGGCAGATGAACTCAGAGCATGGATCGGTACATGGGATTGTGATATTATAGCTATTACGGAAACGTAGTTGAGGGATGGGCAGGACTGGCAGCTCAATGTTCCGGGGTACCGAGGCTTCCGGCGTGACACATGTGGAGGTAAGAGAGGAGGGGGAGTTGCACTATTGATTAGGGAGGACATCATGGCATGAAGGGCAGGTTAATAGGGTGGTGAAAAAGGCATATGGGACACTCGCCTTTATCAATCGAGGCATAGATTACAAAAGCAGGGAGGTCATGTTGGAGTTGTATAGAACTTTGGTAAGGCCACAGCTGGAGTACTGTGTGCAATTCTGGTCGCCACATTATAGGAAGGATGTGATTGCATTGGAGGGGATGCAGAGGCAATTCACCAGGATGTTGCCTGGGATGGATCATTTAAACTATGAAGAGAGACTGGATAGGCTTGGGTTGTTTTCATTGGAGCAGAGAAGACTGAGGGGTGACCTGATCGAGGTGTACAAGATTATGAGGGGGATGGACAGGTTGGATAGGGAGAAGCTGTTCCCCTTAGTTGAAGGGTCAGTTATGAGGGGTCACAAGTTTAAGGTGAGGGGCAGGAGGTTTAAGGGGGATTTGAGGAAGAACGTTTTTACCCAGAGGGTGGTGACGGTCTGGAATGCCCTGCCTGGGAGGGTGGTAGAGGTGGGTTGCCTCACATCCTTTAAAAAGTACCTGGACGAGCACTTGGCATTCAAGGCTATGGGCCAAGTGCTGGCAAATGGGATTAGGTAGACAGGTCAGGTGTTTTAATGCATCGGTGCAGACTCGATGGGCCGAAGGGCCTCTTCTGCACTGTATTATTCTGTGATTCTGTGATCACGGCAGTACTTAGAGAGGATATCCCGGGCGGGAAGGCCGGGATATCCTCAAGGCCAATATGGGTAGAATTTAGAAATAAGAAAGGGGTGATCACTTTGATGGGATTATACTATAGGCACCCCAATAGTCAGAGGGAATTGGAGGAGCATATATGTAGGGAAATCACAGATAGGTGTAGGAATTATAGGGTTGTAATAGTAGGTGATTTTATCTTCCCTAATATTGACTGGGGCTGCCTTAGTGCTAAGGGATCAGATGGGGAAGAATTTGTGTGTCCAGGATAGTTTTCTGAAGCAGTATGAAGGGGCTACACTCGACCTCCTGTTAGGAAATGAGGATGGGCAGGTGGTTGATGTGTCAGTGGGGGAGCACTTTGGGACCAGTGACCATAACTTTATTAGCTTCAAGTTAATTATGGAAAAGGATAGGACTGGTCCTCAGGTTGAAGTCCTAAATTGGGGGAAGGCTAATTTCCATGGCATCAGACAGGAACTCTCAAAAGTTGAATGGGAGAGGCTGTTTACAGGTAAAGGGACGTCTGGCAAGTGGGAGGCTTTTAAAAGTGAGATCTGTGGATCCTCATTCTTTATCTTACCTGCATTTCCCTTACCCTGTACACTATCGGTCACACGAATCCTGTTCTAAATCTGTACCTTTCTCTATGAGGTGTGACAGAAGACTGGAGCAAACTGTCCAGATACTGCTCCCCTTCCCTTATGTGTCAGAGTGTCTCCAATTTGCACTCCAGCTCAATGACTGAACTGGAAATATTTGAGATGGAGACATCTATTACAGTTCAGCTTGTTTGGGATAATCTCGCAATCCACAAACACCCACATACTGCAGTCCACAACCTAATCTGTCATATATAGTTATGCCATTTACGGCACAGAAGGAGGCCATTCGTTCCATCGAGTCTATGCCGGCTCTCCATAGAGCAATCCAGTGAGTCCCATTCCCCCACTCTCTCCCAATAGTCCTGCAAGTTTATTTCCTTCAATAATCACCACCTCCACCATGCTCGTAGGCAGCAACTTCCAGCTCATTACCACTCACTGCGTAAAAAGTTCTTCCTCACGTTCCCCCATCTCCTGCACGAACCTTAAATCGGTGTTCCCCAGGTACTTCTACCATCAGCAAATGGGAACAGTTTTTCTTTGTCTACCTTACCTAAACCTGTCATAATCTTGTACACCACTATCAAATCTCCCCTTAATCTCCTTTGCTCCAAGGAGGATAACTCCAGTTTCTCCAGCCTAACCTTGTCATTAAAATCTCTCATCCCTGGAACCATTCTGGTAAATAGTATAGCCATTACAGAAACATGGCTTAAGGAGAGACAGAAATGGCAGCTCAACCTTCCTGGTTATAGGGTTTTCCAGCACAATAGGGAGGGGATAAGAAAGGAGGGAGAGTGGCAATTTTGGTCAAAGGAACAATTGCAGCTGTGAGGAGTGGTGATATGTTGGAAGGTTTATCAAAAGAGGCCATATAGATCAAGCTAAAGAACAAAAAAGGGGCAATCACACTGCTGGGAGTGTACTATAGACACCCAGTCAGAGGAAGATAGAAGAATAGATATGTAGGCAAATCTCTGAGAAGAGTGAAATCAATAGGGCAGTAATAGAAACATAGAAAAACAGGAGCAGGAGTAGGCCATTCGACCCTTCGAGCCTGCTCTGCCATTCAATACAATCATGGCTGATCACCCAAACTCAGTAACCTGTTCCTGCTTTCTCCCCGTATCCCTTGATCCCATTAGCCCTGTAACAGTAGAGGATTTTAATTACCCCAATATTAACTGGGATAGTTTTAGTGTGAAAGGAATTGAGGGATCAGAACTCGAGGTGCATTCAGGAGAATTCTCTTGGCCAATATGTAGCAAGTCCAGCAAGAGAAGGCACACTTTTAGACTTAGTTTTAGGAAATGAAGATGGGCAGGTGGAATGAGTGGCAGTGGGAGAGCATTTTTGTGGTAGTGATCACGGGCGGCACAGTGGCTAGCACCGCAGCCTCACAGCTCCAGGGACCCGGGTTCAATTCTGGGTACTGCCTGTGCGGAGTTTGCAAATTCTCCCTGTGTCTGCGTGGGTTTTCGCCGGGTGATCCGGTTTCCTCCCACATCCAAAAGACTTGCAGGTGATAGGTAAATTGGCCGTTGCAAATTGCCCCTAGTGTAGGGAGGTGATAGGAAATATGGGATTAATGTAGGGTTAGTATAAATGGGTGGTTGTTGGTCGGCACAGACTCGGTGGGCCGAAGGGCCTGTTTCAGTGCTGTATCTCTAAATAAAAATAAAATAATAAATAATTCAGTCAGTTTTAACATAATTATGGAAAAGGACAAGGATAGAACAGGGGTTCGTGCTCAAATGGGGCAAGACCAATTTTACCAAGCTGAGGAGTGGTTTAGCGGAAGTGGACTGGAAACAGCTACTTGAAGGTAAATCGGTGTCACAGCTGTGGGAGGCATTCAAAGGGGAGATTCAAGGAGTTCAGAGTAAACATGTTCCCACAAAGAAAAAGGGTGAGATGGCCAAATCTAGAGCCCCATGGATGTCAAGCAGCTTACAGGGTAAGATAAAGCAGAAAAGGAAAGCTTATATCTGACACCAAGAACTCAATACTACAGAAAGCAGAGAGGAGTATAGAAAGTGGAGGGGTGAAATCAAAAAGGAAATTAGGAAAGCTAAGAGAGGGCATGAAAGAATATTGGCAACCAAAATCAAGGTGAACCCAAAGATGTTTTATCAATACATTAGGAGTAAGAGGATAACTAAGAAAAAACCAAAATGGTAACCTAGGTGTAGGGGCAGAAGGTGTTGGTATGGCTCTTAATGAATACATCTGTCTTTACAAAAGAGGGGGACAATGTGGATATTGTAGTTAAGGAAGAGTGATGTAAAGTATTGGATGTGATAAACATAGGAAGGAAGAAAGTATTAATGGGATTAGCATCTTTGAAAGTTGATAAATCATCAGGACCGGATGAAGTGAAGCCAGAGGGGAAACAGCGGAAGGTGTGTCCATCACTGGATACAAGTGTGGTCCCGGAGGATTGGAGGACTGCTAACGTTGTCCCTTTGTTTAAAAAGGGAGCGAGGGACAGACCAAACAATTACAGTCTAACCTCAGTAGTGGGAAAACTATTGGAATCTATTCCGACAGACAGGATAAACTGTCACTTAGAAGGGCACCAATTAATCAAGGATAGTCAGCATGGATTTGTTAAGGGAAGACCGTGTCTGATTAACTTGATTGAATTTTTTGAAGACGTAACAAGGAGGATTGATGAGGGTAATGCAATTGATGTGGTCCACATGGATTTTAGTAAGGCTTTTGACAAGGTCCCACATGTCAGACTGGTTAAAAAAAATAAAAGCTCATGGGATCCAGGGAAATGTGGTGCATACAAAATTGGCTTAGAGGCAAGAAATTGTCGACAGGTATTTTTGCGACTAGAAGGCGGTTTCCAGTGGGATTCTACAGGGCTCAGTACTAGGGCCCAGCTTTCAGAATTCATGAAAGGGCATTGACCTGAAACATTAACTATGCTTCTCTCTCCACAAATGCTGCCAGACCTGCTGAGCATTTCCAGCACTTTTTGTTTTTATTTCAGATTTCCAGCACCTGTAGTATTTTGCTTTCGAACTGCCTGTTGATCTTTTTCCCTGATTATTATTTCTAAAGCCTTATCCACCACATATGTTCAACCGACTGTCTTGTAGTTACTAGGAATGTCCTTACACGCTTTAGAGTCAGAGTCGTACAGCAGAGAAACAGGCCCTTCGGCCCACCACGTCCATGCCGACTCGGTGCTGCTTTTTTATCCTCCCCGCTGGTTTCGCTGTTCTCTCCCTCTCGGTGCTGCACTTTTATCCTTCTCACTGGTCTTGCTGTGCTCTCACTCTCGATACTGCTCTGCCACCTCTTTTTATTCCTTCCTGCTGGTCTCACTGTGCTTTCCTTCTCAAGATTATTTATATCGCTATTTTAGGTTTATTGCAAGTTTTTTCCCTACACACTCGTTTGCACTAAGCACTACAATACTCGACAAAACTTTTAAATACTTAACAGTCTCAACATGACATAAATTACTACAAGTATTGGTTAAAAATCAGTACATCCTTCCCCCTCTGCACCGAATTCCCAGTCTCAAATTCCCAACTATTATACTTTGTTTACGATGCACTCAGTTTGTGACCACTCTGTGGGCCAGCAGGTTCTGTTTACTTTTGTACACCTTTTTGAGCCACACCCAAGCTCACTCAGCTTCCTGCTCACAGGAATAAGCACCTTTTCAGGCCATCACGTACAACTGATTGACAGTTAACTGTCACTGAAATTTTTGTTAACTAACTTGCAGTTTCTTCTGCAAGTTTTAAAGTTCTAGGTCTAACTAAACTTCAGCTTGGGATATACTCACCGATACTTACCGGAGAATTCAAACTGTCACCCACTCAATGTTTACCCTGTTTGATATGCTCCACTTGCGACTACTCAGAATATTTTTTTTAAGTAACATTTTTAATGAACCAACCTTTACAAGACAAGCCATTAATAACACTCTTTTAGTAGAATGGGCTGCATGATCAGAATAAGGTCTGGAGTGTGTTCTCCTGCAGTAGGATTAGTATAAATGGGTGGTTGATGGTTGGCGTGGACTTGGTGGGCCAAAGGACCTGTTTCAGTGCTGTCTCTCTCTGTGACTCTTAAGAGAGGCTGGGACTTTACACTTCAGCAGTCCTGCCACATGATAGGCATTAGGAAATTCACAACCCCCAGCCAGATTTTGACAAATTTCCCAGGGGCACTCAAGTA
Organism: Heterodontus francisci; assembly: GCF_036365525.1. Classification (NCBI taxonomy): domain Eukaryota; kingdom Metazoa; phylum Chordata; class Chondrichthyes; order Heterodontiformes; family Heterodontidae; genus Heterodontus; species Heterodontus francisci. Next base: position 69,994,413 of record NC_090393.1, on the reverse strand, counting down.
GCAAATCCTGGCTGTAATATCAATGGTCCCTGCATTTTATTAATTCAAGGTAACATTAAAAACCGCTCCATTACTGTTATTTTACTTACATGAATTTTGGTGAGTACCCATCCCTAATTCAATATGCTTCCTGCGGACATGCAGCATGCTATTCCTTTATAGTAAATGCTGATGCAAAGTAATTATCCAGCATGTCCACATTTACATGGTTGTTGTCACACTGCATTATCACATTGCTGTTTGTAGCAGCTTGCTTTGCACACATTACTTTCCCTGTTTGCTAAAAAAGTGACTACACTTCAAAAGTACTTAATTGACTGTAAAACACTTTGAAATGCCCAGCAGTTGTGAAAGGCGCTATATAAATGCAAGTCTTTTTTCTTTTACAATATCAGCATCAGCTTTCAAGGGGCCCACATCGATCCTTTTTCCTATAATTGTAAAAATGTGATTTTACTATCCCTTGCAAGTTTCTTTGCATACTCCCTTCTTGTAGCTCTTACTACCTGCTTTGTCACCCAGTCGCCAGTTTTATTTTTGTGAGAGTGTGCCACATTCTACCACCCTTTACACGAAGAAGTCATAGAGTTATACAGCACAGAAACAGGCCCAACGCACCTGCGCTGACCATCAAGTACCCATCCAATCTAATCCCATTTTCCAGCACTTGGCCCGTAGCCTTGTATGCTATGGCATTTCAAGTGCTCATCTAAATACTTCTTAAATGTTGTGAGGGTTCCTGCCTCTACCACCCCTTCAGGCAGTGCGTTCCAGATTCTAACCATGCTCTGGGTGAAAACATTTTCCTCAACTCCCCTCGAAACCTCCTGCCCCTTACCTTAAATCTATACCCCTGGTTATTGCCCTCCATCTACAAGGCACAAGTCAGGAGTGTGATGGAATACTCTCCACTTGCCTGGATGCTCCAACAGAACTCAAGAAGCTCGACACCATTCAGGACAAAGCAGACCACTTGATCAGCACCCCATCCACCATCTTAAACATTCACTCCCTCCATCACTGGCGCACAGTGGCAGCAGTGTGTACCATATACAAGATGTACTACAGAACTCACCAAGGCTCCTTCGACAGCACCTTCCAAACCTCGACCACCTAGAAGGAAAAGGGCATCAGACGCATGGGAACACCTGCAAGTTCCACACACCATCCTGAATTGGAACTATATCGCCGTTCCTTCACTGTCGCTGGGTCAAAATCCTGGAACTCCCTTCCTAACAGCACTGTGGGTATACCAACACTGCATGGACTGCAGTGGCTCAAGAAGGCAGCTCACCACCACCTTCTCGAAAGCAATTACGGATGGGCAATAAATGCTGGCCTAGCCAATGATGCTCACATCCCATTAACAAATAAAACAAAAATTCCTTCCACCCAACCCAGTTCTGTACAGAATGGGTTACCATGTATACTGATTAACCCAGTTGTTTCTGTATGTTTTAATTCATTCATGGGATGTGGGCATCTCTTGCAAGGCCAGGACTTATTTGCTAGTGCTAACTACCCTTGAGAAGCTGGTGGTGAGCGCTGCAGTCCATGTGGTGCAGGTAGAACCGCATTTGTTAGGGTTGGAGCTCTAGAATTTTGACCCAGGGACTGAAGGAACAGCGATATAGTTCCAAGTCAGAATGGTGAGAGACTTGCGGGTAGGGGGGGTATCCTGGAGGTGCTGGTGTTCCTATGCGCCTGCTACCCTTGTCCTTTGAGGCATTAGAGGTTGTGCGTTTGAGAGATCTGTTGAAGAAGCCTTGGTGAGTTGCTGCATTGCATCTTTCGATGATACACTGTAGCCACGGTACGTCAATGGTGGAGGGAGTGAATGTTTAAGGTGGCTAATGGGATGCCAATCAAGGGGGCTGCTTTGTTCTGGATGCTGCTGAGCCTGAGTATTGTTGGAGCTGCAGTCATCTAGGCAAGTTGAGAGTATTCCATCACACTCCTGACGTGCCTTGTAGATGGTGGAACAGCTTTGAGGAATGAGGTGGAGAGTCACATCACAGAATTCCCAGCGTCTAGCCTGTTCTTGTAGCCACAGTATCTATGCAGCTGCTCCATTTAAGTTTCTGGTCAATGGTGACCCCCAGGATACTGAATGGTGGGGGATTCAGTGATGGTACTACCATTAAAGGTCAAGGGAGGTGGTTAGATTTTTTTTGTTGGAGATGGTCATCGACTGCCACTTGATTGCTGTGGAAGTAGAGAGCTTTCCGCTGATTTCCATTGTCTTTAATTTTACAAAGGCACCTTGATGCCACACACAGTCAAACGCTGCCTTGATGTCAAGGGCAGTCACTTTCATCTCATCTCTGGAATTCAGTTCTTTTGCCCATGTTTGGACCAAGACTGTAACAATGCCTGGAGCTGAGTCATCCTGGCAGAACCCAAACTCAGCATCAGTGAGCAGGCTATTGCTGAGTCAGTGCCACTTGACAGCATTGTCAATGACACCCTCCAACACTTTGTTGATGATCGAGAGTAGACTGATGGGTCAGTGATTGGATTTGTCCTGCCTTTTGAGGACAGGATATATCTGGGGCAATTTTCCATCTTGTTGGATAGATGCCAATGCTGTAGCTGTACTGGAATAGCTGAGCTGGGGTGTGACTAGCTCTGGAGCACAAGTCTTCAGTGCTACTCCCAGGAGGTTGTCAGTGTCCATCGTCTTTTCTGTATCCAGTGAGGTCAGCCATTTTTTGATATCATGCAGAATGAATTGAATTACCTGAAGACTGGTATTGGTGATGGTGGGGACCTTAAGAAAAGGTCGAGATGGATTATCCATTCAGCACTTCTGGCTGAAGATGGTTACAAACACTTCAGCCTTGCCTTTTGAATGCACGTGCTGTTTCTGTATATACAGACACCAAAATCAGGCACTCCGGCAAATGCCGGCACCAAGTCTTGGGTTTTTGATTGTATGAGGAAACAAAATGAGGAGTTCAGTTGTTTGGCCAAAGCAGCTCTTAAATTTTAAATCAATTTGCATTTGTGCGTGCGTGTATTTTATATTTATATTATACATGCACACGCTAGAAGGAGGTGATTGAAGTAAGATTAAGGGATGTAGACCAAGAGGGAGAAAAAGAATAATGATGTCAGACAACTTGAAATTGAAAATGGGAGACTCCTAGCTGAAAAGGCAAGTGCAAGATCACGAGGTGTGGAGAAATGAGCAGAGGAGCTGCCCTTCGGCAGATCAAAGCAAGATAGCAATAATAAAATAACAAGATATTTACAGATCTAATCACATGCAACACACTGAATCCCACAGCATATACTTTACCTGGGCAATCCAGCTCATCACTGCCATCTTCACAGGTCTGCCAGCCGTCACAATGCCAGGTTAGAGGAATACACTGAATAGTTCCAGTCTTACAAGCAAACTCTCCAGGGGTACAGCGCAGCTCTGTGAAAGACAGGACAACACTTAGTTACCAAGCATCAGACAGATAATCACCCAAATCCTACTGTTGCATTTCTCCCAGTATTTAAGTGAAGTGCTGTCAGAGGTGTTCCTCCACAATTGGTGTTTAAATGCTGGAAAGAACTGCAGGACAAGCAAAAGAAGGAAAGCCTACAAAGGGTGGGAACTGCAACAAAAATAAAATGGGAGGGTCAAGGCAAAAGGAGAAACCAGTCAGGAGGTTAACCTGTAATACCTGGCATCAGGGCCTTCTCAGGTGCCCTGAACAAATCCTAAATTCATTGAGACACATGTAAGGAACACAAGACCCACAGAAACACTAACCAGTCTCCCTAATGTCAGATGCTCTGCATTACATAGCAGGTCTACCATCTAAAGAGAGACAAGACAATGTGTGTGTGGACCTTCATCAGAACCATAGTTGCCAGTACTGAAGGGTCTACATCCAAAAAGAGTTTGCCTGTCTTTTTACAGATGCTGACAGACTTGCTGTTTAAAGCTACCAGAGTGAAAGGAAAAATCAGTCAACAGATAAAGAAGAAATTCCATCACTGACAACAATGTGCAATTTTTAAGTACAGTTATAAAACACTCACCTGATAAAAGTCTCGCCAGACCTATCCGTGGATCTGCAATAAACAGAGAATAAGCAGTTTAAAATGGGAAACCAGCATCTCTACGCAGGATTACACATTTATCAAGACAGAAAGTCTTTGCCAATTAACAGTTTGAGGAACTTCAGTTGGGTTCTAACCCCTTCGAACATCACACAGCATGTCAGACACCTCTTGCCCAATGCAGACTGTGTATTCCAGGCCGAGCTGAGCCTGACCTTTAAATCAACATGTAGGGGTTTGAGATCAGACATGTCCCTCAGTTGAACATGACTCTCATACGAAGCACTGTCTTGTAGGAGAGGTCAGGAATTAATCCTCAGACTAACTATTCACTCTAGGCTGCAGAGGGGCATCAGAATAGGAATCTAGACCCCAGCCAGCAGCAAAGTCTCTGAGCAATATGCTCAGCCAGTCAAACTCCTGGATGTGGTGTTTTCAGAAATTGGATCTATGACAGACAAAAGGGCATGGTTACGATGTCGAGTTTCCAGCTAACAGGGCTCCAGAGCTTAATGTCACACCTTGTGGCTGGATAATAGCATTGGTTGGTGATATAAATGCCTTTGTGAATGTCAATAAACATGGAGCTGCCCAGGAGTGATGATAGCTAGCTCCACCTGAGTCCTTTTCATCTAGTGAGCAATGTTCTGCTGAAGGGTCTGTCCCGAAGGGCTGAGCTGCTTTTTCTTCCCCTAGATGCAAGCAGACAGTCCAGCTGTACATATCTATCATTGCCCATTTCCATCTCACATTTTCAATGCTGTTACTTTTTCTTTATAAGCTGTTGGAGCTGGGAATGTCGTTGAAGGGTGACTCATTCACTAGACTGTCCAACAATCCCAATGAGATAGAGGAAGCAGAGGAAGGGCAGGGGTTTGAGCAGATTGGTTCCAAACCAGTTAAACCTGGAGTCAGTTTGAAATCAACACAGAGCTCCATAAGCTTTGTATTCCACCTCTCAACATAAAGGTCAGCATTCCATGAGGCTTATTAAATGCTTTTTTGGTCCACTAGTTTTTATTCATTTTTGAACATGTCTCCGCTCTTTCACAATTCCTAATCCATCATTTAGAAAATACTCCTCAAAGGTTTTTTTGGATCAAAAGTGGATGACCTCACACTCAACACCATCTGTCACAGTATTATCCTCTCTTTGGCTCTGCACCTTTGTAACTTTTTGTTCTCCGTTACACAACTTACTGTTTCTCATAACTTGATCATCTGCAAATTGGAGATACAATTTTCAATTTGATCAAACTCATTGATAAATACAGCACAGATGCCAGGGGAACAACACTAGTCACATCATGACTTTATACCATTCCCTCTCCGCTACGTGTAAGTGTTTCACAAACTCTCACTCCCCCTCCCCCAACCAGAGACACTCTCCCCCTCCCCCAACCAGAGACACTCTGTCTTCCTCCCCCCACCCGAAACACTCTTTCCGTCTCCCCCCACCCCCACAACCAGAAACACTCTGTCTCCCCGTCCCCAGCAGAAATTGTCTCTCCGGCTCCCCCCCCCACCCACCGAGAAGAAACTGTCTCTCCGTCTCCCCCCCCAGAAGAAACTGTCTCTCCGTCTCCCCTCCCAGAAGAAACTGTCTCTCCGTCTCCCCTCCCAGAAGAAACTGTCTCTCCGTCTCCCCTCCCAGAAGAAACTGTCTCTCCGTCTCCCCCCCAGAAGAAACTGTCTCTCCGTCTCCCCCCTCCCAGAAGAAACTGTCTCTCCGTCTCCCCCCTCCCAGAAGAAACTGTCTCTCCGTCTCCCCCCTCCCAGAAGAAACTGTCTCTCCGTCTCCTCCCCCCCAGAAGAAACTGTCTCTCCGTCTTCCCCCCAGAAGAAACTGTCTCTCCGTCTTCCCCCCCCCCAGCAGATACTGTCTCTCCGCCTCCCCCCCAGCAGAAACTGTCTCTCCGTCTTCCCCCCCAGAAGAAACTGTCTCTCCGTCTCCCCCACCCCCCCCCAAAGAAGAAACTGTCTCTCCGTCTTCCCCCCCCAGCAGATACTGTCTCTCCGCCTCCCCCCCAGCAGAAACTGTCTCTCCGTCTTCCCCCCCAGAAGAAACTGTCTCTCCGTCTCCCCCGCCCCCCCCAAAGAAGAAACTGTCTCTCCGTCTTCCCCCCCCCCAGCAGAAACTGTCTCTCCGTCTTCCCCCCCCCCAGCAGAAACTGTCTCTCCGCCTCCCCCCCCAGCAGAAACTGTCTCTCCGCCTCCCCCCCCAGCAGAAACTGTCTCTCCGCCTCCCCCCCCCAGCAGAAACTGTCTCTCCGCCTCCCCCCCCCAGCAGAAACTGTCTCTCCGCCTCCCCCCCCCAGCAGAAACTGTCTCTCCGCCTCCCCCCCCCATCAGAAACTGTCTCTCCGCCTCCCCCCCCAGAAGAAACTGTCTCTCCGTCTCCCCCGCCTCCCCCTCCCCCCCCCAAGAAGAAACTGTCTCTCCGTCTTCCCCCCCCCAGCAGAAACTGTCTCTCCGCCTCCCCCCACAGCAGAAACTGTCTCTCCGCCTCCCTCCCCAGCAGAAACTGTCTCTCCGCCTCCCTCCCCCATCAGAAACTGTCTCTCCGCCTCCCTCCCCCATCAGAAACTGTCTCTCCGCCTCCCCCCCCCATCAGAAACTGTCTCTCCGCCTCCCCCCCCATCAGAAACTGTCTCTCCGCCTCCCCCCCCATCAGAAACTGTCTCTCCGCCTCCCCCCCCATCAGAAACTGTCTCTCCGCCTCCCCCCCCCATCAGAAACTGTCTCTCCGCCTCCCCCCCCCATCAGAAACTGTCTCTCCGCCTCCCCCCCCATCAGAAACTGTCTCTCCGCCTCCCCCCCCCATCAGAAACTGTCTCTCCGCCTCCCCCCCCCCCCATCAGAAACTGTCTCTCCGCCTCCCCCCCCCCCATCAGAAACTGTCTCTCCGCCTCCCCCCCCCCCATCAGAAACTGTCTCTCCGCCTCCCCCCCCCCCCATCAGAAACTGTCTCTCTGCCTTCCCCCCCCCCATCAGAAACTGTCTCTCCGCCTCCCCCCCCCATCAGAAACTGTCTCTCCGCCTCCCCCCCCCCATCAGAAACTGTCTCTCCGCCTCCCCCCCCCCCCATCAGAAACTGTCTCTCTGCCTCCCCCCCACCCCCCATCAGAAACTGTCTCTCCGTCACCACCCCCGCGCACCCCCCCCCCCACCCCATCAGAGATACAGTCTCTCTCTCCCTTCTTCCCACCATCGAACATAGGAGGAGATGGCCATTCAGCCCGGAGTCTGCTCTGCCATTCAATTAGATCATGGTTGATCATCTACCTCAATGGCACTCTCCCGCACAATCTCTTTTTCCCTTGATTTCTGTCTTGTGCTGTCTTGAACATGCTCAATGATTGAGCCTCCACAGCTCCCCAAAGATTCACCATCCTCTGAGTGAAGAGATTCTTTCTCATCTCAGTCTTAAATGGCCTGCCCCTTATGCTATGTCCTACGTTCTAGACTCACCAGCCCGGGGAAACATCCTATCCACATCCACCCTGTCATGCCCTGTAAGAAATTTGTAAGTTTCAATGAGGCCACCTCTCGTTCTTCGAAACTCTAGAGAATATAGGCCTAGTTTCCTCAATCACTTCTCATAAGACAATCCCGCCATCCCAGGAATTAGTCTGATATATCCTTCCTAAGATGTGGAGACCAAAACTGTACACAATACTCCAAGTGCGGTCTCATCACGGCTCTATACAGCTGCAGAAAGACTTCTTTACTCCTATACTCAAATTCCCTTGCAATGAAGGCCAACGTTTACCTTCCTAATTGCTTGCTGCACCTGCATACTATCTTTTAGTGACTCGTGAAGAGGAACACCCAGGACCTTTTGGACATCAACACTTCCCAACCCCTCACCATTTAAGAAATACTCTGCTTTTCTGTTTTTTCTATTAAAATGGATAACTTCACACATTCACATTATATTCCATCTGCCATGTTCTTGCCCCTTCACTTAGCATGTTCAAATCCCCTTGGAGCCTTCTTGCATCCTCCTGACAAGTTACATTCTCACCTAGTTTTGTGTCACCAGCAAATTTGGAAATATTACATTTGGTCTCCACATCCAGATCATTTATATAGATTGTGGCCCAAGCACTGATCCTTACGGTACCCCAGTAGTAACAGCTTGCCAGCCTGAGAATAACTTGTGTATTCCTACTGTCTATCTTCTGTTAACCAATTCTCAATCCATTGCAGTAAATTACCCCCAATCCCATGTGCTCTAATTTTGTTTACCCACCTCCTGCGAGACTTTATCAAATGCCTTCTGAAAATCCAATAACACCACATCTACTGGTGCTCCTTTATCTATGCTACAAGTAACATCCTCAAAAAAAAACTCCCAATAGGTTTGTCAAACATGATTTCCTTTTCATAAATCCATGTTGACTCTGCCCAATCATATCATTATTTTCTAAGTGTCAAGTTATCACATTCTTTATAACAGATTCTAACATTTACCCTACTACTGACGTCAAACTAACAGGTCACCGTTTTTCTCTCGCTCCCTTCTTAAATAGTGGAGTTACATTTGCTACTTTCCAGTCTGCAGGCACCTACCCAAAATCTTTAGAATTTTGAAAGATAACCACCAATGAATCCATTATCTCTACCCACCTCCTTCAACAATCTGGGATGTAGCTCATCTGGTCCAGGGGATTTATCAACCTTCAAACCAGTTAATTTTTGAGTTTTTTTTTTAATTCATTCATGGGATGTGGGCGTCACTAGCTATGCCAGCATTTATTGCCCATCCCTAATTGCCCTGGAGAAGGTGGTGGTGAGCTGCCTTCTTGAACCGCTGCAGTCCATGTGAGGTAGGCACACCCACAGTGCTGTTAGGAAGGGAGTTCCAGGATTTTGACCCAGCGACAGTGAAGGAACGGCGATATAGTTCCAAGTCAGGATGGTGTGTGACTTGGATGAGAACTTGTAGGTGGTGATGTTCCCATGCATCCGTTGCTCTTGGCCTTCGAGGTGGCAGAGGTCGCGGGTTTGGAAGGTGCTGTCTAAGGTTGCTGCAGTGCATCTTGTAGATGGTTAACACTGCTGCCACTGTATGTCGGTGGTAGATGGAGTGAATGTTTGTGGATGGTGTGCCAATCAAGCGGGCTGCTTTGTTCTGGATGGTGTCGAGCTTCTTGAGTGTTGTTGGAGCTGCACCCATCCAGGCAAGTGGAGAGTATTCCATCACACTCCTGACATGTGCCTTAGAGATGGTGACAGGCTTTGGGGAGTCAGCAGGTGAGTTACGCACCACAGGATTCCTAGCCTATGATCTGCTCTTGTAGCCACAGTATCTATATGGCTACTCCAGTTCAGTTTCTGGTCAATGGTAACCCCTAGGATGTTGATAGTGGGGGATTCAGCGATGGTAATGCCATTGCATGTCAAGGAGAGATGGTTAGATTCTATCCTGTTGGAGATGGTCATTGCCTGGCACTTGTTTAGTTTAGTTTAGAGATACAGCACTGAACAGGCCCTTCGGCCCACCGGGTCTGTGCCGACCATCAACCACCCATTTATACTAATGCTACACTAATCCCATATTCCTACCACATCCCCACCTGTCCCTATATTTCCCGACCACCTACCTACACTAGGGGCAATTGCGAATGGCCAATTTACCTATCAACCTGAAAGTCTTTGGCATGTGGGAGGAAACCGGAGCACCCGGAGGAAACCCACGCAAACACAGGGAGAACTTGCAAACTCCGCACAGGCAGTACCCAGAATTGAACCCGGGTCGCTGGAGCTGTGAGGCTGCGGTGCTAACCACTGCGCCACCCATGTTACTTGCCACTTATCAACCCAAGCCTGGATATTGGCCAGGTCTTGCTGCGTTTCTACACGGACTGCTTCAGTATTTGAGGAGTTGCAAATGGTGCTGAACATTGTGCAATCATCAGCAAACATCCCCACTTCTGACCTTATGATTGAAGGAAGGTCATTGATGAAGCTGCTGAAGATGGTTGGGCCTGGGACACTACCCTGAGGAACTCCTGCAGTGATGTCCTGGAGCTCAGATGATTGACCTCCAACAACCACAGCCATCTTCCTTTGCGCTAGGTATGACTCCAACCAGCAGAGTGTTTTCCCCGATTCCCATTGACTCTAGTTTTGCTAGGGCTCCTTGATGCCATTCTCGGTCAAATGCTGCCTTGATGTCAAGGGCAGTCACTCTCACCTCACCTCTTGAGTTCAGCTCTTTTGTCCATGTTTGAACCAAGGCTGTAATGAGGTCAGGAGCTGAGCGGCCCTGGTGGAAACCAAACTGAGTAGGTTATTGCTAAGCAAGTGCTACTTGATGGCACTGTTGATGACACCTTCCATCACTTTACAAATGATTGAGAGTAGGCTGATGGGGCGGTAATTGGCCAGGTTGGACTTGTCCTGCTTTTTGTGTACAGGACATACCTGGGCAATTTTCCACACTGCCGGGCAGATGCCAGTGTTGTAGCTATACGGGAACAGCTTGGCTAGGGGTGCGGCAAGTTCTGGAGCACAGGTCTTCAGTACTATTGCCGGAATATTGGCAGGACCCATAGCCTTTGCAGTATCCAGTGCCTTTAGTCGCTTCTTGATATCATGCGGAGTGAATCGAATTGGCTGAAGTCTGGCATCTGTGATGCTGGGGACTTCAGCAGGAGGCCGAGATGGATCATCAACTCGGCACTTCTGGCTGAAGATTGTTGCAAATGCTTCTGCCTTATCTTTCACACTGATGTGCTGGGCTCCCCCATCATTGAGGATGGGGATATTTGTGGAGCAACCTCCTCCAGTTACTTGTTTAATTGTCCACCACCATTCACGACCGGATGTGGCAGGTCTGCAGAGCTTAGATCTGATCCGTTGGTTATGGGATCGCTTAGCTCTGTCAATTGCATGCTGCTTACGCAGTTTGGCATGCAAGTAGTCCTGTGTTGTAGCTTCACCAGGTTGACACCTCATTTTGAGGTATGCCTGGTGCTGCTCCTGGCATGCCCTCCTGCACTCTTCATTGAATCGGGGTTGGTCTCCTGGCTTGATGGTAATGGTAGAGTGGGGGATATGCTGGGCCATGAGGTTACAGATTGTGGCTGAGTACAATTCTGCTGCTGCTGATGGCCCACAGTGCCTCATGGATGCCCAGTTTTGCATTGCTTGATCTGTTCGAAATCTACCCCATTTAGCACGGTGATAGTGCCACACAACACGATGGAGGGTATCCTCAATGTGAAGGCAGGACCTCGTCTCCACAAGGATTATGTGGCGGACAGAAGCATCTGCGGCAGGCAAATTGGTGAGGACAAGGTCAAGTATGTTTTTCCCTCGTGTTGGTTTCCCCCACTACCTGCCGCAGACCCAGTCTAGCAGCTATGTCCTTGAGGATTCGGCCAGCTCGGTCAGTACTGGTGCTACCGAGCCACTCTTGGTGATGGACATTGAGGTCCCCCACCCTGAGTACATTTTGTGCCCTTGCCACCCTCAGTGCTTCCTCCAAGTGGTGTTCAACATGGAGGAGTACTGACTCATCAGCTGAGGGAGGGCGGTAGGTGATAATCAGCAGGAGGTTACCTTGCCCATGTTTGACCTGATGCCATGAGACTTCATGGGGCCTGGAGTTGATGTTGAGGACTCCCAGAACAACTCCCTCCCTACTGTAGACCACTATCCCGCCACCTTTGCTGGGTCTAGTCCAGACGATAAATACCACTACGCCACCCCCTCCCCATACTACCTCTTTATTAATACTAATTTCCTTCATTTCCTCATTTTCACAAGTCCCTTGGTTCCCTAATATTTCTGGGGGATTTTCTGTAACTTCCTCCATTATGACAGACAGAAAGTAATTGTTTAATTTCTCCACCATTTCCCTATTCTCCACGATAAATTTTCCTGTCTCTGCCTGTAACAGCTCCACATTTTCCACATCCCTAAAGAAGCTATTACAGTCTGCCTTTATGTTTCTCGCTAGCTTGTATTCATATTCTCTTTTCCCTTTCTTTATCAGTTCCTTGGTCATTCTTTGCTGGATTCTAAATTGCTCCTATTCTCGGCTTACAACTTCTGGCAACCCTACAAGCCACTTCCTTTGATCTAATATAATCCTTAGCTTCTTTTGTTAGCCACGGTTGATTCACCTATCCTGTTGGGTTTTTGTCTCTTCGAGGAAAGTATATTTGTCGTAGACTATGTAATACTTCTTTAAATCTGTGTATTTTCCCAATCCACCATAGCCAACTTGCCCCTCATACCTTCATAGTTTCCTTTGTTCAGATTTAAGACTCTAGTTTCAGAATGAACTATATCACTTTAAACTTAAATGTAAAATTCAATTATATTATGGTCACTATTTCCCAAAGGCTCCA